>NW_026099576.1:16392925-16430251 GCF_025091365.1 Daktulosphaira vitifoliae
TGATATATTTTACACATGGTAGAGCTTCATACTCTGTTTTTTTATTATTTTATGATTACAGTCCACTCACGAGCATTAACAATTTGATTTCTTTTATTAAATTAATTAAGTTAATAAAAAACACTTGGATATTATTNTTAATTAAGTTAATAAAAAACACTTGGATATTATTTAGTTTAATATACTCCCCGATTTATCAATTATGAAATATTTATTATAATGTAGTTATAGCAAATATTACTGGGTCAAAAGTAGTAATCGTCCAGTAATTTTCTTAATTAAATCATGTGTTATTTCATATGCTAGTTATATATGTATTATAAACAATAATATTCCTGTAACATATTAGAGATGAATAAAAAAAATACTTAATAAATAATATACTGAGTAGTAATAAATATAATATTTGAATTTCACACTTTATAATTTTATTTTTGTTAAATTTTTATAGTACTTCATTGTTAAACAAAGCGACGAATTCGAATGATTTATGTTATAAATAACGTATTTTGAAAGAAATATTTTTAAAATTTAAGTAAATAAATTGAAATATAAATAAAAAAATGTCTTTATAAATCATTTATATTCCTACTTAAATAACTAAAGACAATTAAAAAATGGCATTACACTATATATAGATCCCAGTACAAGTTTTGTGTGTTAGTGTTCATTAGTTTTGATTTATAAAAATTGATACTATTCATTAAAACTTTTATATTGTTAAATATGAATTTTCTAAACTGTTTTGTATTAATCGTTATTTTAATTCAATCACTACTGTCAAATTTTGTATTAACCAAATTAGACCAATGTCAAAAAATTCAACGTCTTAATGAAATACTTGCGAATGTGGACATATGGAAACAATTCAAGAATATAACAGTTATACATGGAGATCTAAGATTACTAGTTAATAAAATCTTTGATAGTAACGACAATATAAATATACATCAGAATAATACACAGTTACTTTCGTCAACAAATTTGCACGTTAATCAAAGCAATTATGAAGAAAAGGTAGAGTTAATTTTTAAATTCGTAAGATGTAAGTGTTGGGAAAAAATTAGGTTCTGTAATCGATTTTTGTCATACATAAATAGTGGATATGTAATGATCAATGATAATGAAATAAGAACACAAAATAGAGAAATGAACTTACAATTAAGGGATTTGATTAAAAGAAAAATCAATGAATTTAAAGAATTAGCACGTAGACTTTATTTGTATGCAATGTTTTTTAAAAATTTATTCCCTGATAGTAAAGATGAAGCAACTTCTACTGACACGTTATTTTCGAAACTATTTACAATAGTATATATGCCAATACCTGAAGATGATGATAAGTTTGAAAGTAATTTGAAAGAAACATTAGATAAATCATTTACAAATATTTGTAATTCTTCAAAAAATTCATGTGTATATGACAACAATATTATTCACGTATCTTCATATACATTTCAATACGGTCAAGCTATGTTAAATAATCCAAATTATAAGGGAAGCTTTGCAGAATATATGACATATTACTTTGACCGTTTTGTAAGAGATACTTGTGATTTTTTTACACTGTTGACATTAAATAAAGTAAATATTCATACGCAATATTCAATTGTCAATTTTTAATGTTTATGAAACATATATGAAACTTAAAAATGCCAAATCAAGTTTTTATAATAGTTGTTATTTTAAGAAAAATTGAATGATTTATACTAATAAAGTACACTGTAAATTCAACACTTAAATTTGTATAATTATATTATATTCTTATATTTTAGTAAAATATAATTATTTTATTATTATTAGTTCTATATAAAATTGTTTGGAAATATTTTTGATTATGTATATTAACCAAATACTGGCAGATTTCTTGAAAAGTATAAATTTTATAGTCGCACTTGATATAAACTGAAATAATAAAAATTATAAATTATTTGTGCCTATCACTATATTGTCATTTCAAAATGTATATGAATATATGTATTCTATTTATAATAATAAAGGATTTAGATTGTTAAATAATTTGTAAATTTTTAAACATTGAAACTAAATATTTTGTTTAGTAAATATGTGTTTCCTAGTTATTATAATAGTTATTCTTATATTGATTTTGTTTTTTCCGATATAATTTCTTATATTGTATGTTATTTGACTTACAAATATGGTTGTAATGTTTAAGATGCAAAATTATAGCAATTTTGTAAATAAAAAAGATTTATACAATATGAATTAGAAGGCCTTACTCATGCTACTAAGTGAATTGACGTTTGGGATAATGATTTCATGAATTAAAAAAAATATATAGTTATGCTTGAGAACTCTTTTTGGAAATATTTTGAAATATATTAACTAATCATGAACTAATCTAAAAGTTTAAGGTAAAATATTTCAGTAGTATTGCATGTAAACAAGAAAATACACAATATGAATTATAAAATCTTTGTGTTGCTATTATTATTTGTATATTCATTCCAAATTAATTTTTTTAATTACTCAATAAACTAATTAAAAAATTGTATAATATATTTTTATTTTTTAAAGAGGTACTTTCTCCTAATGAGAACCCTCTTAACAGATGGGGTGGGCTGAGTAGTGTGTGTGGATTTGACTCCTTTAGTGCTGTTGTTAAATATGATTATTTCAAATTTCTTAGCAAATGTTGATTCGTCAATAAGACTGAAATTGTTCATTGAAAATAAAAGTATAACTATTTTAGTAGGTTTTGGTTTATAAGATTTAAGAGTAAAGTGTTTCTGAAATCCAAATATGGTACTATACGGCTTACGGTTATTTGAATAGTGCAAAAGAAAAGTCGCTAGAATTTTTTTTTAATTTTTTCGAACCGCACCAACCAAAGTAATATTCTTTTTCAATTGTCGATGGAATACTAGTATACCAGTTATCCGTAGCTAATTTTTTTTAATTCGAATTCATTAGTCACATATCCACGTCATTTGGAAAGTTAAAAAAATTATAGGGGCTTTCTAGTGTTTTTGCACAATATACTTTTAGGTTACCCATATATATATCAATATAGCATCAACCAGTATAAATATTTTTACATCATATATTACAGATTTATTTAATAAATATACTTCTAATGGGAATCAACCTATAAAGTTGAATAATTCCTCGTCAGTCATCACGTTTCTGATGACAAACATTTTTTTTACGATTTTCAACAAATTATTCAAAAAGTCCTTTTTGGAACTGATTTATCAAGTTTACGTGGATGAATACGATCATCCATATCGTCAAATCTCAACACATTGTAGTAGAAATCGAAAACGTTTTTCATTCATATCAACATGAACATTTTTTATTATAAAACCAACCTGATCCCAAAGATGTTCTAGATTTTTTCGTACTGATTGGTTGACATCAATAGACCAATTAAACTCACAATTTCACTTTATGTCGTTTAATTCTCTTTCTTTCAAATTCCTCGTAATAGTTGGTAAATATATTTTTTAGTACAACGTGTATTTATACGGTTTATCACAAAGTAATAAATAAAAATAATCTATAATCTGATTTATTTTTAGCCATTGGTTTTTATCAGCGTAAATGTGTTATAATATGAGATCGTGTATACACGGTACTAGGTAGGACATTTTTTATCCATTTAGTTTTCTTATATTTTTTAAAATAAAACTTGGACCGACTATAGGTACGCATCGGACGAATCGTATGAAACGGATTTTAGAATTATTAGTATAGTAAGTTATACATATGCGTCCATTGGCCGGCATCGGATGGATCGCACGTATCAGAGCGATGGTAAAGCCCACGAAATTGATCGAAAGGACAACTTTTCCGACTGGTGCGGATGACGTCATACGGTTTCCGATCGTCGAAAATTCGAATGTCACTAAAAAAAATTCGACCGTCGCATCGTCAGTCTGATTGCTACGGATGCAGTGGACGCACTACCCCAAATTGATTTGTTTCATAAAATTTGTCCGATGAGTACTTATGGACGCCTACGTTAACCCTTTAGCAGGCGCGTGGCTATTTTTAACGTTCATAGTCACGTAGGGGTCTATCAGACCCCATTTCTAAAATGTATAAAAAAGTTCATTTTTTTTAATTCAAAGACATTATTTGTTACCATAAGATATATAAATATGAATAAAAATTCAAAAATTAAAATAAATAAATGAATAAATTACAAAATTATGTTCATTACTAAAAATTATATTACGAAAAAAAAATTAATTTTCAACATTTCATTAAAAAATTTTGGTTTGTAAATAAAATATCTTAACTGAAAAATCTTATTTTTAAGACGGTAAACAAAAGCTTTCAATATTTCAAAATGTATTTTAATTAATTTTTCTTGTATATCTTTGAGCTCAAACACGGCTTATATTTATTAATTTTATGTGTATTTACATTTATATAATCATTTTTCTGAATTGAATTTTTTTATTATTTATATTACAATACATTGAATTATTATGATACGTGTATATACAATTATTCGTTCGTAGTAGCACATCGATTACCGATAATCAATGTGTCCACATTGCGACGCGATGAATTTATTATATATTTTGTTCTAATTTGTTCTGTATCATCGAGTGGTGCAAATTCTCAATAGATTATTTACATTTAAAACTTAATTGCACAGTTGGTGGCAGATCCACATAATTTCAATTCCACAATATTATATCGATTATAATATTGCATTAACGATAAAACGATATTTTGAAAAAAATACAAGACCAAAAAAAAAATCATAACGTTACAAGTCGCGTGGGGGTAAATATGACCCATTTCAATTTTGATGGACATTTTAAGTCATACATTTTTTTTTCGAAGCTATTTATTTATGAAAATCGATTCAATATAACTTTAAAAACCATCTTCTAAATTTATATCTATGTACACCTTTTGTGCAATATAATATATCCGTTTTTATTTATGTTGGGTATGCTAGACCCCCACGAGACTGTTTAAGGGTTAATAAATTACTACCAACAACGGGAACGTCTTCAGTTTCCGAAACGCCTTGTTTATTATTATTTATAGCATTTTCAATATAATCGTCTATTTCGCCATCACTATTTCACCACCCACATCATCTATATCGGAATTAAAATCATTTACAGTATGTAGTAAGTTTAAAGTATGGTAATGTTCACAGTGTTAACGTAAAAAAATTTAAAAAAAACAATGATACAAGTGTTTTAAATAAATACTGCAATAACTGCACGAGTCACTAGTGTAACACAGACTAGTTTGAACTTCTTTAGTTGTGTCCGAAAACTGATTAAATCGACAATAGTGATTATCAGTGGCGGCTCATGGCTTGGACGACCGGACGATCGATCCCCTACTAAAATTAATTAAAAGAAGAATTGTATATTCTTAATTCTACATTTTTATTAAAAATGCAAATTTTTAAATAGTAGAATAGTTTAAATTTGTCGTGTGAGAACATTAAAGTTGTTTCCCTCAGTATATGCGGGTACATTTTTAAACGTGTATTATTAACGAGGTGCCCAATCGTGTGCGTGCGGGTACAGTTCAGCTGCAATCTTATGTACAGGTTTTGGAAGACCGGCAGCGTCGTCCATACAGTAAAATATTAGTATTACTAGGGAAAACACCTTTGCCATCGAAAGTTATATTATATTTTGATTATATTATTAGTAATAGGGCGCATCGATCGTATATGTTGCAACGTCAGGGTCACGTGGCTACAGAAACACTGCATTATTAAATTAATAATATTATTAATAATAATATTGTAAAATTTAAATTAAAATGTTCTATTAAATTAGTATTTATTTGCTACTATAGTTATTATACAATAATATACATATTACTTATTATTTTCTGATACAATTTCTCACATTTGACAAATGTTATTAATACTCGAATGATAATAGTCATTCATTAAGTAACATAAAATTAATAGTTTTTAATATAAACGTACATTTTTGAAAAAGTTTTCTCTATTGTTAGAATATATATTTATTTTTGAGAATTTTATTTCTTAATTATCCAATAATTACAAAATATTTTCATCAAATCCAAAAACTGTTAGTTAATTGTTATTTCTGTTGATCCACGAAATTTTATCCAACCGTAACTTATTTTTTAACATCTAAAAACTAATTTTTCTATAACAAATATGCGCTGTAAAAATTTTAATGTGCAATTTTATTAGTGATTAATTCCTAAGTGTGTATTATTAAAAAATAATGACTAATATAAACAGAACATTGTTAATATTTGTACAATATAAAATTGGGTGTTCTATGTCTATTATGATAATATGGATAAATGTCTTTGGGAAGAGTTAAAATAATATCTTATTATTTTTTCGGATGCTGAACCCATAAACTGAGAATCCTTGAGGTCTATCCAATAATTTTGGATGTAGTGCAATAGGACCTCAAGGTTAAAAAAGAAATTTCTTCCATGTGTGCCTCATCATTCTTGGGAATGACTGGATTTTTTCCTGTACTGCATTAGGATATCTAAGTATAAAAAAACATAGTATATTGTAGTAATACAAAAATAAACAAAAAAAAGATGTTAGGTGTATTTATTGACCAATGTTGGATATTTGGGGATTTGGTCAATTCAGGAGCAACGAGGTTCTATCGAGGCTGTAGAGTCCGAGGGTTTAGAACAATAAAGACAAGTAGATATAAAAAGAAATTATTAAAGTTTTTCTATAGAGGTATTACAATGACCTAACTGGTAAGTACCTGAAATAATACACTGAGGCAACGAAGAGGCGGTGTCCATCTCACGAGTACCATGTAATGTGATTATGTATAAGGTACGAACTAGTCAGTAACAATTAATAAAGTTTGAAAATAAATATAAATATATGATCTATCGCTTTATCATTCTTTACTCAGATTATTAATTCTAAATAATTGGGCTAATATAAATTAATTACTTCTTTTATTTGGCTTGTACAAAGATCGTCAAGAAATTGAGTAAATATTTATACTATCTCTTTTACATAAATAAAGTGTTAACGCAAAATAATTGTATTCGATATCGCTTTAAAATGTACCGACGACTAGTTTGCTCAAAATAAATCAATTAGAAGAATACTGAATTCCTTATTGAATTCAGATCTTCAAAAAGGAGAGAGAATGAGCCGCTCGCTGGCATGCTCGCTCACTGATGTGCAAGCAGAACTAAGCCTTTTTATATTATTTTTAATTACCTCTTCATGGGTTGTTGTCGTCAGCGCTTTTAGTGATTCTCAATTTATTGTATTAAATTGAACATACCATGATAGTTATTTTAAGATAAGATGTATAGTGTATAATAATCAATTTAACATGTATATACATATATAATAGCTAGTGTACAACAGTGTATATGTTATAACAGATAAATTAATTATTTGTTTATATAAAATTGGTATTAAATATTTATATGTTATATTATATTAAATATAATTATATTATTAATTAAATATTAAATAATGATATAATGTAAGATGCGTAATGCAGAGCATTGTGCATATTACGACAATATCTAACTTCAATGCAATAATTGTTGAATACACTTTTTTTAGTCTTATTACTTTCTGGAAGTTTCTTCCAATAGGTTTGTGTTGGCTCAGTAGATAATGATTAATTTTTCTTTCAGCAATTTTAATTGAAAATAAATTACTAAAATAAACTTTAACTTTTATATAAAAAATAAAAATAATATTTATTTAAAAATTCTGTGTGTCGTCTAAAAGTAAAAATATATTAACTCAATGTTAAACAATTTTAATTTTGTGACATGAGTTTTATAATCAATGTTAAATTATTAGTAAAACCATTATAATCTCCAGTAGTGCTCAAAGAAAAGTTAAAAATATTAAAGAGTAAAAAATTATTTATTTAAAGTTCTTTTTCTTTAAAATCTAATATACATTTATTGAAATCAGTTTGATATTTCCTTGAAAAAAATATCGGAATAGCGTTTCCTTTTTTTAATAATAATTACAATGACATTGTTACAAAATTATATTTCACATATTTTTAACATTGCACTCCATTATTTTTCACAAGTGTTATTCTTTGATATTTTATTTATCAGTAGTTAAACATTATATAATATTAAATAATTGTAATTCCCCTTAAAAATATGTACTTATCACTTGTAAACTAACATTTAATACATTTTTCTTTGTTATTAATAAAGTAACAAAGATGTCTAGTCCATTTAATTAATTTTAGTATCATCACTACTATTAGTTAGTAAAAATATTTTATTAATTTATTTTATGCTGTAATTTGTGTATCATCACTACTATTAGTTAGTAAAAATATTTTATTCATTTATTTTAAAATTATACCTAGTCTAGATTTTAATGTGGAAATCTTTATCGCTTCTCAAACGCACATAATAAATTGTCTTTTATCGTGTAAACAGGTTAATTCTAATATTTAAAATAGAAGTGAAAAATTATATAAGTATAGACGAATAATAATAGCTAGTTTAATGACGAATCCTATCATTATTGGCACGTACCCCTATATATTTTAACTAAACTAATTAAATGTTATAATAATAGGCACTAATAAGGAGAGGCAAAAAAGATTTTACGTCCGAAAATTGGAATCGATCTTCTTTCCTCTCCAAAAAAAAAAAAAATGTAAGGGCTCAAACCAGTTATATAACTGGGGTTGTTTTAGTTCAAAGCCCTCTTCCTGACCTTTATGTACCTATTTTATCAAAAGTCTGATACGTTTCAAAGACCTTTATTGTAATAATTATTCGTTAATAGACAGTAATCAATTATAACGCTATTTTATTATATTAATTAATGATAAGGGTTATATTTTTCCATCAGATAATGTATTGCTACGATATTCATCTAATCCGAAATTTCATAATTTTGTAATCGATTTCGCGAATAATCGATATTTGGAGCAAATTTCATTCGGAGCAATCAATTAATAGTCTTATTTGAAGTATTCATCGTCGTAGTAAAATCCAAATTTTTTTAACCGGGTATTCGTAGTAATTACTGTCAGAGTAAATGTATTCGGAGGATTTTTTTACAGTGTCGGAGTATATGAATGTCAGAGCATTATCAGTTCGTGGCAATCTCCGTAACCCGTATTACTAAATTGGGTAATTAATTTTTAGAATTAATTACGTGTACCTTTGTCGTTTACGGTTGTTATAATATAATAATCGTTGTTATTAGTATTTTCATTTCTATTTTCTACTACGACCTATAAAATAATAATATGTGTTTTATTTTATTATATTTAATTTGACAATTTTACCTTCGATGCGAAGCTGAGAAGGTATTGGTTTTACTAAGATGTGTTTTTTTTTTTGTTTGTTACCACTTTTTCTCTGCTCTCACCGAACCGATTTCTTTCAATGATACGTCAAAAGATCACAAATACTTACTATAATAAGTCTTTTTTTTTTGGTTTTACCACTTGTTCTCAGTTGTCACTGAACCAATTTTGATAAACAATATGTCAAAAAATCACAAATTGTATCTAGTCGAAGATATTACCCTCAAAAATTGAAAAAAATTCCCTCGTTCCCCGTAAATGGGGGAAATCTCCAAAAAATTACAAATTTAAAAATCGCTAATTTTCGAAATTTTTTAAATTTTTTTTACTTAAAAGAGCCATAACTTTTTTAAAAATAACCGAATCAACATAATTCTTTTTTTTATAGATGCATGATGTCTTTACCTATCATTTGGTATATTTTTTTTTTAGAACTGACCCTTTACCTGTTCACTGGGCAAACTATTTTAGAAATGATTAATTAAACTTTTTTTTAATATTTCATACATTTCCCTATCATTTGGCATACTTCTTTTAATCTGACTATGTTCTTTTATATGGGGGGATTAAAAATTGAATCATACATATAAAAAAAAAGAAAATTTTCAACTTAACATTTAAATTTACTCCATAATATTGTGTTATTCAAGCATACAGCGGAATTTTTTTTTAAATATCATCTGCTTTTTTTTTGTTAACTTTTACAATATACATAATGAAATTAAATTAAATTTTATGAAACTATGAATGTCTAATTTATATTTATCTGTTAATTTATCCATAATTAGAATTACTTTTGAATTAATTCTAATAATTTTCAAAAATACTTGTAATACAATAAACTAGAAAATATTATTTTAGAATATATAAATAAACCATCTGATAACATAATCCTATCCGAACAAAATAGATGCACACTCTATTATTTGTATAAGACAGCGATAGTAACGAAATAGATAAAGTCATCTCTATTCTGGTACATCTAACGGTTAAACTCAATGAAAAAACCTTTATGGTTACAACGTAAAGTTAGGACTTGTTAGCAGGATATGATTTCAATTACTATCGAGTTCTTTTTTTTTTTTCGTATGTATTATTTTTTACATAAAATTTATTTTTTAACTAAAGATGTTCAAAAATACCTTCAGGTTTTTATTTTCGAAACATAAAGAAGCAAAAAGACGTAGAAACAAACGAACAGACATCGCTAGAAAACGTGGTAGATTTTCAAAACTTGAATAATAGTATAATAACTAATTGTGAAAGCGGTAATAACGTAAATGGAAGAAACACAAATATTTAATTGAGTATTCAAGAAGTACCTGTAATATTAGAAGAAAATAATTTAGATAATCATGGCTCTTCCCAAATCATAATTGAGAAACAATTACTTGTTGATGAAGGAATTAATTCATTGAAACTTTCTGAAATAATTTTTAACAATTCTCATAATTAGCCATCTTTAAATGACAAGTTAAGATGCATACTCATTGAACATGCTCCGGATCGCGGAAACGAAAAACCTAACTTTGTACTTTTTATTTGTTCACATTGAGTTCTATAAAAAATTGTTCTATGTGTTTTTGGCGAAACTTCAAAAATAAAGAGCGTACACTCAAAAAAAGATAATCCACCCCATTTTTGAAGAACTTCAACCCCTTTGAGGCACGTGAAGGGGTTGACTTATTGTACTCAAATTTTACCAGTTTCATTTTTTCAGTAAACATAACGAAATTTTGAGTCCATGACTCTGAATTTCTTAAAAAAAATTTTTTCTTCTATAACTAAGGACCACCCTAATACACATACACAAGTACGTAGTGTAGACCCACTCGCGTTACATTTTCTTCCAATTTAATAAAAAATATAGTTTAAAAACTAAAAAAACACGATTTTAATTTATATCGAACTAAAAAGTTAAAAATAATTTTTAATATTAGCATAAAACAATAATGAACAAAAATAATAGTATTATTGTGAAAAAAGCATCGGGCACTCAATATACGAATAATATGGCATAAAGTGCTTTATTCCAAAAGCTACATGATCTGCTATTTCCTAATTTATATTCTGATTAAGACAAAGTTTGTCGAATGAAAAAGGAATATAAATATTATTTCTCATAAAAAATTGTGTATATCCATACACTTTTTAAAAAGTTATAGCATTATAAAGTTAAAAATGTAAAAAATAAAATCGAGAATTTTCACACAAAAATAACAATTGGTAGTCATTTTCACCATGAAGACAAAGTAAAGCCCGAAATTTTTTTTTTCGTAATAAAGTATATTACATTAGCTTTAATTTAAAATATATATAAAAGTGTCATTTTTAAAAAAGTTATGGCTCTTTTAAGTAAAAAAAATTTAAAAAATTTCGAAAATTAGCGATTTTTAAATTTGTAATTTTTTGGAGATTTCCCCCATTTACGGGGAACGAGGGAATTTTTTTCAATTTTTGAGGGTAATATCTTCGACTAGATACGATTTGTGATCTTTTGACATATTGTTTATCAAAATCGGTTCAGTGAGAACTGAGAACAAGTGGTAAAACCAAAAAAAAAACACATTATAGTAAAATTAATGCGAAGAGCTTTTCAGTTTCGCATTGAAGCTAAAAAATATGTGTTCATTAAAACCTAAAAAAAAAGAGTCGGTATTATATTTTAAATTTCCTTAGTTTATATTACTATANCAATTTGTATTATAAAGATTTAGGAAATCATTAAAATCTAAAAAAAAAGAGTCCATATTATATTTTATATTCCTTAATTTTTATTATTATAAAATAAAATATTAAATAAGATATTTTAATAAAATATTGTAAATAAAACTGATTATGAGGAAGAAAACATATTGATTTTAATCCTGAACACCTTTTGTTTTTTATTAGTCTCAAGAATAAAGGCGTGTTTGGGGAGGTTAGGTGGCCCAATAGTATAGTATTAACGGTTGAATGAAAATGTAGGATAATTTTATATCTTAATTGCATTAAAAACAAAAGAACATACATGCAAAAAAAAATTTAAAAAAAAGAACACGTTTTCGTAGTTGTTTTAAATTTTTATTTGGAAAGGATTCATAATTCGAATAAAACTCAAATAACCTTTTTTATAGAAGATATCACGGTGAATAATATTACTTCTGTACAATTTCTGCGTACAATTAAAATTTAAGACACTGGAAAAGTATTACTGAAAACTATGTCATTTTTTTAAAAAAATTTAGTGTAACTGATTTTTCTTATTTTTACGAAAAAATATTAATTATATTAAAGATAATATTCATATGCCGATAAAAATGATAACTCATACAGGTATTTAATCAAGAATCGTATATATTATTCATGAGTAGTAGCGTAGTTTGCAAAAGCAATGGGATCCCCTTCAAGTCAATAGAATATAATTTTGGGTGTGAGAGGGGTAAGTAGAAGCAATTTGGTGGATAAGTATTTGTTAGGTTTTTTATTTAAATGTCTGAAATATAGTTAGGGACTATATTCCCCCACAGTCAAAGTTCTCAAGCTACAGACATGTTCATGAGGGTTACATGCATAGTTTTTATATTTTTAATATAATATATCAAATTAATAATTTCAAACATTTTCTTCATCATCGAAATTAATCATTTTTAATTGCTGTTAACTTTATTTAAATTTAGAAAAAACGTGTTTAATAATATACATTAATTAATTAAATAATTAGATCTTAATAACCATTTAATACTTTTTAACGTATAAAACATGTGACGTGCAATCATTTATTTTTCAATTTATATTAAGTAGATGAATGAATAAACATTAATATTTCATAATTTTAAATATGTTGCAATAAATACCCTTCAACGCCAACGACCTGTAATAACCAAAAGAAAGATAGAAATAGTTTTAGTAGTGAAGGGGGATTATACATAAAAGATAATATTAAGATCTAACGGTTATTACTTAATAAATGTAGTTAGTGTATTAAAACTACTCTTACCTGATATTTTCTGATGATGAATGAATCTTGAGTGTAGATTTATGATTACTAAGAATATATCCAAGACTCTAGTAGGTGTGTTAATAAACGAGAATAGCACTTGGTTAACAGAAGCGTATTTATTATTGTAGAAAAATATTAGTTATTTTCACAAATGTATATTTTAAGTTTAGTGTTAAAAGTTAAAATTATAGACTCACAGTATAAAGAATATGCCAAAATACGTAGGAAATAATCTTAAAGGTTTAATTAGATAAAAGCGATTATTAAGTAAGAGAAAAATGAACGAGTGACTGACTGGAAAAACAGTGTCCTCAGCCTTTATATAATGTACCACGAAAGTCATAAACGGGGATTGGGCGTCCTGAATGTGTCATACTTTTTATAGGCACATTCAGTCATCATTCCATATTTCAATAAACGCAAAAGAATTATTATATTTTAATATCCTTTTTTCAGTACTTTAGTGGTGCCTGGAAGACGGCACGAAAGACAATGATTCACGTTTATTTTATAGTTGCCCAAAAGTTAATACCATATGTGTAATCGTGTTAGCATATTCTTTTCTGTGGTCTTAGAAATACAAGAGGTATTGATTTTATTAATATTCCAAAGGAGAATATTACAGACAATAACACGCTGAATACGCCAGTTATCATCCGATCACTGAAGTTAAGCAACGTCGGGCGTAGTTAGTACACTTGGATGGGTGACCGCTTGGGAACACTACGTGCCGTTGGCAATTTGTTTTAGTTCTTTTTTTATTTTTTGCTTATATTTCTTAACTTAAAATTGGTTTAAATATAATTTTTACCGAGACATTCATCATAATATGTATTATGATATAATTTTATTGCTCGAATTTTTATTGAATCACAAAAATTCGTAAATCATAGAGGAATTTGGAGTAAAGTATATAATCTATCGTAATTAAAACAAAACAATTCAACTGTCTAGTGAAATTAATTTTACTATAATTACGATTTTTATAGAATGCATATGCTGTTGGCATTTTCGTAAAAAATGATTCTCATTTTATTTTAGATTCACCCTTCTAAAAAGACTTACAAGCACTATATATGATAAAATTAAGTAGACCAGGAAGTTGAATTTGTTTGTTAATTAGGATTATTTGGAGTACTTGGATGGGTGACTGCTTGGAACAATTATTAGTTAAATGGATATATGATCTCAATTTTTATTAAATCATAATAATAAAAATACGTAAGCCAGAAAAGAAATTAGTGTATAGTAATAGTATATTCTGTAATATTATAAAAAAAACATTTAAACATTATGTATAATGAAATTAAATTCATCATATTAAATCTAAGTCTTTTAAGAAGTGTAGAAATAGTTCCATTTTTTGAAACAAAATGTGCTAACGACACGCAGTGTTCCCAAGCGGTCACCCATCCAAGTCCTAACTACGCCCGACGTTGCTTAACTTCAGTGATCGAACGAGAACTGGTGAATTCAACGTGGTATGGTCGTTAGCGATTTCTGAATACTTTAATATCGAATTTTAGCTTCGATGCGAAGCTGAGAAGGTATTGATTTTACCATGATGTGTTTTTTTTTTTTTTGTGTCTGTTACCACTTTTCCTCAGCTCTAACCGAACGGATTTCTTTCAACGATACGTCAAAAGATCAAAAATTGTATCTAGTCGAAGACATTTCTCTTCAAAATTAAAAAAATTTCACTCGTTCCCCGTAAATGGGGGAAACCTCCAAAAAAATTACAAATTTAAAAATCGCTAATTTTCGAAATTTTTTCAATTTTTTTTACTAAAAACTGCCGTAACTTTTTCAAAAATGAACATTTCAATATTTTTTTTTTATAGATGCTTGATGTCATTATCTGTTATTTGGTATATTTAATTTGTAAATTTGACCTTTTTTCTGCCCACAGGGGGGGATTTAAAATGACAATTTTTTCACAAAAAATTAACTTTTTCAACTTAACTTTTGAAAATGTTCCGGAATGTCTGACACTTATATATATATATATTAAATTAATGCTAATGTAATATACTTTAATTAATAAAAAAAAATTTGACCTCTGGCTTTGTCTTCACAGCGAAAATTGTTACCGAATGCTATTTTCGTGTGAAAATTCTCGATTTTATTTTTTACATTTTTAACTTTANTAATTCTCGATTTTATTATTTATATTACATTTAACTTTATAATGCTATAACTTATTGAAAAGTGTATAGATCCACACAATTTTTTTCTGAGAAATAATATTTTTTAATAAACCCTTTTTCATTCGACATAATTTATCTTAATCGAGATATTAATAATGAACCAACAGATTATGTAGCTTTTGGAATAAAACACCAATTTTTTTAAAATTTAACACTATCTAAAGATTTGCATCGAAGCGTTTATTTTTGATAGTGATTTTAANTTTTTTTAAAATTAAACACTATCTAAAGATTTGCATCGAAGCGTTTATTTTTGATAGTGATTTTAATCACTGTCAGATATCATTATACTTGATCCAACTATGCAACGTCACCACTGTGCCGCGACCCCCCTGTGCTGGGTTTTTTTTACTTAAAACTGTCATAACTTTTTCAACTATGATTATATGAATATATTTTTTTTTTTTATAGATGCATAATGTCTTTTCCTACCTTTTGATATATTTTTTTTATAAATTTAATCCTTACCTTAATTACTTACGTGATGTATTAATCGTCTCCTTATGAAAAACATTTATATTGCTAATGGATTTATTATAAATTTATTATAACAATATATAATTTACATTGCATATTATTACATAAATTTTTTGATAAGCAATGAATTTTTTGAATTGCGTTACAAAGTATTTTCTTTTTATATCTAAACATTTGAAAAATAATGATTTGTTATTTTAAAATTTCTCATATGATTATTTGAAATCGTATTAACTTTGTATAATATTTTAAACGTATAGGTAATATACGTTAAATATAAATATAGTTACATTTTAAATAGTGTAACTCTTATCAATAAATGCAAATTTCTTTAAGTATTAAGTAATCCATAGACTAATTACTTTGGTTGTTGGTGTTTTTTTCATGAATATTTTTTAATTTTTAAACAAATGGACTAGTTTTAAATTATTTTTTCATTTTTTAATATGCTTATTAATAACTGAATCCTTATCATGAATTGAAAACTATTTTTTTAAATATTATTTTCACTGATCGGACGAGAACTGATGAATTCAACGTGGTACGGTTGTATAGTACACAATGCCTTAAGCAAAGATCTAATTGACCAGTTGTTACAAACATCGTTGATTATATTACATCGCGTAACAGCTGATCTCGAGCCTCTTGCTTCACACACCCCTTTGACAACCTAGTGGGGCAACTCGATGACCTCCGTGTCAATTTTAATCCGTGTACAATTCATTGTAGTAAGTCATTTGTTTTATGTGTCATCTTTTCATTTTTGTAGCAAGCGCTTTCGATTGAATGGTAGATTGTTCGGCCATTGTACGACGTTATTCTTTTATTTGTTTATTGTACCCTTGTGCTCAAAGGGTTCGTGCCCTTGCACGCCACTAGTGATTAGGCCTAAATATCTTTAAATTATCACTAAATATCTTCATTGCCAAGTCATTTTTTCGCCGTCTGTCATTACGTGCCTGGATTTACACTCTGACTCGTCATATTCAGATGTTCGACACCATTATCACAAAATCACATACAGTCCACTCATCACTGTCAACAACTTCATCTAATCAGCTGAGTTTATATAATTTTTAATGCTATTTATTGTTTGTTTTAATTGAAATTAACTATTTTGTTTTATGCCGCTTCGCCTACCATTATTATTTGAGGGCCTCCCGTTATCCCTTAAATTTAAGATACTCTCTTAAGAATTTCTTATATATGTGGTTATTTGTTATTTAATTATTGTCTACTCTCGTTGCTTATTGGATGTACAGTTAGCCGCCATCCCACAGGTGACCCATTCCCGCTTCAATAATAGCGATTAAAACAGGCTTTAATGGTAGACAGGCAGCTAGACCATAAAAAATGGTCTAGCTGCCTCGTACAAAACAATAGTCGTTGGCGATTGGAGAGTAGATTTTAACAAAATTGTATTCCTTTTTTGATATGCTTATTCAATTCACGAATACTATTTTTTTAAATATTGAGACATAAAGTAATAATTGAAAACAAATACAAATACATTTAAAACAAATTAAATAATTATTTGAAAATATAATAAAGGAATTAGAAGAAATGTGTGTTAGGGATGTAGAAAGAAACATTTTTTTTTTTGAAAATTTAAATATTAAATAAAATAATATGTTGTGCAAAAAAAAAGGAAGGAAATGTTATCCATTTCATTATATATATTAACAATAGTGATATTTAAAGTCTTATGAGTTTTATGATAAAATTACCACGTCTACCATGAATATCAACGGCTCTTAAAGCAAAATAATACTTGTAACCTGGTATGTATTCAGCCAAAATG
This sequence comes from Daktulosphaira vitifoliae, assembly GCF_025091365.1. Taxonomy (NCBI): domain Eukaryota; kingdom Metazoa; phylum Arthropoda; class Insecta; order Hemiptera; family Phylloxeridae; genus Daktulosphaira; species Daktulosphaira vitifoliae. Next base: position 16,410,680 of record NW_026099576.1, read on the forward strand.
TATTGGATTGGATTTAAAGATGATTCAATATCATTTATGAGAATCCAGTGGGGAGAGTTTTCATAAAGATTACTCCAATAAAATAGTTCATAATAACAAATGTCCTCATGACGGTTTTTTAATTCTATCTCTCATTGAAGCATCAAGAGGATTTCATTCTTTTTTATATTAAGGCTGATAGGCACTGGTGGGATTTTATTCCGGCCAGGCTCGTCTTCAACAATGAACGGTGGCGGATACACTTTTTGATCGTTCTTTTTGCGATTAAGACATTTCGCCATTCTATTAATTTTTGGCCGTATAACTGGACAAGATCGAATTATGTATGATATATGATGGTATGAACAGGAAGACGCAGTGTTAGTTTTACAAGTGTTAACCTGAATATTGGGTGTCAAAGAAACTTTAACTTGAGATTCATCCAACTTAAAAGCCTGACTGTCTAATTTTTTTGTTGACAAATGTTTACATATAATGGACTTTGTGTAAACCAAAAGACCCACGTCTTTCGTGTTTATCTACAGCTCTTATGGTGAAATGATACGTATAGCCATACTTGACGTTACCTATTTCATAATCCATAGGTAATGAATAATATTCAATCATACATTTGTCTCTTTACAATATAAAATTCCAAAACTAATTATTATAGCATACGAAGAATTTATATTTAAACCCAAGACAAAGTGACAATTGTTCCTTTATTGTGCACAAGAATTTTGAGGTGGGTGGTGTTTTTTTCCAAATCGGCTTGGTCAACATTGATTGTGCAATAGGCAACGATGGCGGGTACCTGGGGTTTGTTTTTCCCATAGATGGAAAGTATGATCTGTTCTCAAATCGTCGTGGTACTTCAGAATCACTCACGCATTCCGTTTCTACAAAAATATTATCAATTTAATCAAATATTGCCAAAAAACGTGAAAAAATAAATTACACAGTTGAATATTTAATAATAAGTTACGTAATCATATAAACAAAACTTCAAATAAATATGTGATAATGAATGCATCTACTGTTATTTGCTTATGAATTTAAACACTTGTAAAATGTTCTTTTTATTTTATTTAATTTCTAACGCAAAACGAATTTTTAGGGCGTTATTATATTAATATTCTTTATATAATATTATATTAAAAGATCAAAAGTTCTAAAAAAATTTAGGCATGGAAAAACACTATATGTTATTGGAACTCTATTGCCAATGATCAATCCGAATTAAGGGGAAAGTGATGAACACGCCGTGGCCAATTAGCTTATCTAATGAGCCCCTTATTCTCTTATTTTACTAGTCTAGTCATGATTTTTCACAGATTTGAACAACATAGGTTATTAACTAGTGTTTGGATTACTTAATACTTGTAATACTTTGAATCTAGTTATAAAATTTGTTATAATTTTTGTAATATGAAATATTTTTGAATAATTATTTGAATTTTGTACTAAAATAATTAATTATAATTAAATGTGATTTCAATTGTAAAAAAATAATTGATGTTGTAATATAATATAATCTATTATTTGTAAACCTAGAAGTAGAACACTTTTGTAATGTTTGGACTAATTGTAATTCTCCGAATTATTGTTACTAGATCAAAAAGTAAATTTTTATAAACCTTTTTAAAAATGATTACTATATGAATTTTATAAAAAGACAAAAAAAATATTTTAGTATATAAGATGAAATGGAATGAATTGAAGGGGAGAGAGAGAGAAGACCTATTTTATAAAATAAAATAAAAAATCACATCGATTAATTAATAAATACAGCCACTACTAACAACAATAAAGAAATAATGAGAAATAAACGATGTAGAAACCATAGACAAGTATACTATACAAAATATTACAACCTTATTGAAATAAATTAATATTTGATTTTAGCAAAATAAAGCTTAAACATAAATTTGTAAATTAGAACTGTACTAAAAAAAGATAATTATTCTAATGTTATGACAAAATTAACAAATGCGCAAAGTTCTTATACTTAAAGAGTTAACCATTATTACAGATAATTAGTATAATGCATTAAGTTTAAAATATTTATGTTATTATGTACAGAGACTTTGACCCACTGTACATAATCACACTTGAAAATCCAATTATTACACAATTTTCAAAATATACTAACCTTTACTGCTGCAGTTCATCACACAACATTTATACGCATTTCTAGACATTATGAAATAATGAAAAAATAAATAAAAATATAGGAAATTGAAAAAATGATAGTAAATTGAAAAAAAAACCGTTTTAATCAACCGATGGTCGGTGCTACACTAGCGTAGCTAGTGGTTGGTGTCATAAACTCCATTGCCCGAACGAGCCATATGCAATTACCTGCCTCTGGTAGAAACGACATCGACGATGCACAAAACGGCGAGGTGATAACGACCGCGTTTGGGCGTCGGACTGCGCTGATAAGGACAAAAAGGCGGGAACGCGAGCGGCCTCTCGAGAGGTGCTCTCCCCTATTTCACGTTGTTTTTCGTTCCTCGGAATTGCGAATAAAAAAAAACGGGGGCGCCGAAAAATTCGCGCGCCGCAAGCAAAAGACGCGAATCGATAAGCCTCGCGGAACGGTACCGAAGAGACGGATAAAAAAGAGAAAGGAGAATTTTAAAACGGAAAAAACGTAAAATCTCTTCCAGGTAGACCTTATTTGAGGGGCTGGGATTTTAGTATAGAGCTAGAGACTAGTGTCTAGTATCTAGTATCTAGTGTCTAGTATCTAGTATGTAGTATCTAGTGTCTAGTATCTAGTGTCTAGTGTCTGTCTAGTCTCTAGTATCTAGTGTCTAGTCTCTAGTATCTAGTGTCTAGTATCTAGTATCTAGTATCTAGTATCTAGTGTCTAGTGTCTAGTGTCTTGTGTCTAGTTTCTAGCTATATACTAAAATCCAGCCCCTCATTATAGCTTCACCTGGAACAGATTTTACGTTTTTTCTGCTTTTAAATTCCGATTTATTTTTATTGCGGTCTCCACACAATCTCATATCCGCTATGTTGTATTTGATTCTGCTAATAAGTAATTTCGTTAGAGAGTTCCATAAATTCTTTGAATTACATGAATTTGATTATAGTAATGATTCTTAGGAAGGCGTATTTTTAATATACAGAAATTTACTGAACAGGATCTTTATTTGCGGTATGCTGTGTATACAGTTACGCACGTAAAATTTCTGCTATCATTTTTGGTTTCGAACACTGGTCAAGTCTCTCAATATCTTACCTCTTACTGACAAATATTTTGTTCAAAATCTATTTATTAAACGGGGAAATGTGTTCAATGAATGCTATGGTACATTAGCCACTGAGAAATGTCAATCAAACACCTCAAGTTTAGATTAATTTCAAACAATATGACAAAATTTAAAAACTATAATCGAACCATAATAATCATAGACAGTAATATTTATTAAAAAAACCATTATAAATGTTGTAATAATTTTGATTATAAGTAATGTTTCAATAAATAAACCATTACGTTATGATAGTAAATTAAGTTCAGAAATATTGTTCGACTTAATATGTTATCAAAATCGTTTTTAATATATATATATATTAAAACTACACAAATTATTTTCAGTTCTTTGTTACTAGATTGTGTCTCTTTAAAATTTACCTTTTGTGATATGTTCCCTTTTTGAACTCGACAATTTAACTATTCTACTTATTTAGACTAATTTAAAATTATTTTTCAAAATCATACAACTTAAGTGACAATATTTGATTTAATATTAACTTTGGGAGCAATTGTCTTTTAATTTCAATGTGTCCGCTCTTATTTACCTTGGCAATATTTAAAAGATTTATAGAAGAATAAACTCAACAATTTATAGTTTAATCTGTCTGTTTTTTATAAGATTTTTTATTGAATTTTAGAGTATATCTAGTAAATTTTATAAAATCATTTAAATAGAATCTGATTTGAAAAGCAAAAATCAACAAATAATGAATAATAATAAACCAAAACATAATTATACATGTATTTTAATGTTAGTGCTATTATAAGCAACTATATATTAAATCTGCGTATAGTAAGCTATGGCAAATTACTGAATGCTCATTTAGAAGAATAATTTTAATATTATATTTAACACATTGTCACATACCAAAGTTTGTATCACATAACTGGATATTCCCATGTAACATTTTTATTCTAAATGTATATAAAGACATTCATTTTTAAACATGTATTTTACCTTGGCAACAATAACTGTGTATATAAACATTGAATCCAATATCATATTGTTTAAAATTGAAGACAGTTATTTATACGTCGAAAATAAAATAATGGAGTATTAATTTAATTATTTAAACTAAAAATAATAATTTCAAAAATTATCATACGTTAAAAATAATTTGATAAGGTGTGGTGTATTTTAAAACACAATATAAAATAAAATGTCGAGTTTTACACAATATTTGGAAAGTACAGAAGTATAGATTTTGGGTAAAACACTCATTTTCTATCCTTATTTTTCACTTGATAATAAGATAAAAAACTACTATATTAGCTTCGATGCGAAGCTGAGAAAGAATTACTTTTTCTATGTGTATTTTATTTTCATTTATTTATTTATTTTTTTTTTTGTGTCTGTTACCACTTTTTCTCAGTTCTTATCGATCCAATTTCTTTCGACGATACGTCAAAAGATCTCAAATCGTATCTAGTCGAAGACTTCACCCTCAAAAATTGAAATAATATTCTTGTTCCCTGTAAATGGGGGAAATCTCCAAAAAAATTACAAATTTAAAAATCGCTAATTTTCGAAATTTTTTCTACTTAAAACTGCCATAACTTTTTCAATAATGATTATATCAATATAATTTTTTCTTATAGATGCATAATGTCTTTACCTATTATTTGATATATTTTTTTTAAATATTTGACCATTTACCTGCCCCCAGGGGAAAATTCAAAATGAAAACTTTTACACAAAAAATTAACTTTTTCAATTTAACTTTTTAAAGTGTTCCAAAAATACTGACTCTTTTATATATACCTTAAATTAAAGCTTATGTAATATACTTTATTATGGAAAAAAAAAATTCGGATTTTATTTTGTCTTTGCGGTAAAAATAGTTACCAAATGTTATTTTTGTGTGAAAATTCTCGATTTTATATTTTACATTTTTAACTTTATAATGCTATAAATGATTGAAAAGTGTATGGATTAATACAATTTCTTACGAAAAATAATATTTATATCCCTCTTTCATTCGATATACATTTTTTTTTAATAATATATTAGATACATATATGTATATTAGGGTGGCTCAAAAAAATCGATCTTCGAAATGTTTATGAGATACCTCATAAATGTATTATATACATTAAAATAAACATTTTATGAAAATTTGAGATAAAAAAAAAAATTTTTACAGCCGCTCAACACGTTTTAAGAAAATTGACCAAAAATACTCAAAAAAAAAAAAAACATAAAATGTCATTATTTATTCAATTTTTGTTCAAATTTCTTACTTAGTACATCTAAATTGTTCGTTTTTTAATACCGAATAATAATAATTAGAAAACAAAATTGTAAGTCCAAAATTGATTGCGTAAAGTCCATAAAAAGCTTAAAAATATGGTTAAGTTCTACAAACACTTAAGTAAACCAAAAAAAATTTTTTTTAATTTTTTTTTTTTAATTTGATTAATATTTGTGTGTATTTTAAGAGGAAAATTTTTTTTCTACTATTGTTTAAAACTACTATATTATATTTAATCGATGTTGTATTTTATTATACTTAGCTAAGAATTATTCTAGCCCCCTCATAAAAAATTCAACTAAATATCCGCCTTATATACTTTTCTATAAATAGAAAAGTATTATTCAGATTAATTTATATAGTTACAGTAAACAGTGTATTATACAATTGTAATGAAAAAAAAAATCATAAGCTAATAAGTAAATTTAACGATTGCCACTAAAATGAACTTTATTGATTATAACAGTTAAAGNCAATTTGTGTTTGACCATTCACTGTAAGTAAGTTTGTTTTTTATTTTATTGCATAGAATAAATTTGTCTACAATAGACAAATTTACACATAACACAATATTATTTAGAGCAATTCTAAATAAGTTAACTGCATGAGTTCACCTGCGCATAGCTACATTGGGCATAATTTACATAATCAGAAAGAAATAATTAGAGTGTGGTACCTTAACTGTATTTTAATTATTTCTGTTTTATAGTCATCGTTGTCGGCGCACTGCGGTGGTCGATTGACGTCTAGGGTACTCGTGCAAGGCGGTACTCTACTGTTATGTGCCATCGGTACTCTGCGGATACCATGACACGTTTAAGGGCACTGGCTCAGAGCGAGTGTTCTATTGTTCTTTTAGTAATCGTTGTCGGCGCACTGCGGTGGTCGATTGACGTCTAGGGTACTCGTGCAAGGCGGTACTCTACTGTTATATGTCGATGGTACTCTGCGGATATCACGACATGTTAAGGGCTATTTACGCAATACTCACAAATTAAGCTACACGACATAACGCATATAGTATTACTTGTTAACCAGCGTAGGTTACTCATGCAGTTAGGTTATAACGACATTTGATATATTTTACACATGGTAGAGTTCCATACTCTGTTTTTTTATTATTTTATGATTACAGTCCACTCACGAGCATTAACAATATAAAAATAAACGTACAATTAAAGTCGTGTTGTTGATTTATTTTCATATTATTATATATAATAATAATTACAGTGGTCGATTGCGAATGGGCGTAGTAAAATGTCAATTGAATAACGGTATAATTAGAAAAAAAATTTCACAAAAGATTATACAATAATTATTCAACATATTACAATGGTTAACAGTTAAATGGGTTCTTCTTTAAAATAAGATAAATCAAAAACGGTTCGAGTCCATTTAAACCATATGATAAAAGAACAGGTCGACATGTACAGCACACGACTTTCGCTCAACTATATTACATAAGATAAATTTTATTTGTAAGTTGAAATAAAAAAAAAACAGTGGGGTCGAGGCACAGTGCGGATGAGGCACAGATGGGACAAGTATAGATGATATCTGACAGTGATTAAAATCACTATTATAAGAAACGCTTCGATGCAAATCAGTAGATAGTGTTTAATTTAAAAAAAATGATGGATAATTACAAAAACAACATCAACTTCTATTTCCTTAATTATACCCACATTAGTAATTCTTTTAATTATATATTATATAATTTTTAAAATTAATTGTTTTCAAATTATTATTGATTTTGATTTTTAATATGTTAAAAGTAATAATTTTGAACCTACTTTTTATTGTCCTTTAAAGTGAAAGTTTTATTAAAAAAAAAAATGAATTTATTACCATAACAAGTAGCTCAATTTGCAAATTTGAAATTGACATTATTAAATAGATAAAAATGAAATTGTTAAGATTAATATGCTGTCAGCAAATTTTATAATTACTATTTACAGAATATTTATCAGAAAAGTTAGATTTTTTTACATTTTTATGTAATAGATCACTTAAATAAATATCATAGTAATCATTTCTAATTAACTTGTGGCGTTTAAAAAGATTCTACAATGGAAATATTCAGAATTTAATTAATTTTAATGATTATATATCTAAAAAAACCAATAAAAAAAAAGGTATTCAATTTAGCCTGTTATAAAAATAAATAATTATAAAAAAATAGGGCAGTGTATTACCCTTATAAGATATTTTAAAATAAAATAAAATACAAAACCCAGGATTTTAATACAAAAATAGCATATTTTTGAATACGGTAGCCATTTGCGCATAGAAGATAGGTCGTCGGAACAATTTTTTTTTTTTATTTTATAGTACATGACATAATCTTTAATTTGACATGTGTTTAAATGACGCAGTATTTCCGGAACATTTTCAAAAATTAAGTTGAAAAAATTAGTTTTTGTAATAAAGTTACTATTTTGAATCCCCCTGTGACCAGAATAAGTGTTAGATTTTCAAAAAAATGATAACAAATGAAAAGAAATAACATAAGGTTTCAATACAAAAAAATATTATTCTGATTTGTTAATATTTGAAAAAGTTATGGCAGTTTTAAGTACAAGAACCATTCCGATAGAAGATGATTTTTATCGCAAACATTACATTTTTTTTAAATTTCGACAGCCATTTGCACATAGAAGATAAGTGTTGGGACAAATTTTTTTTTTTTACTTTATAGTACATAAAATAATCTTTAATTTTATATATGTTTAAAGGACGCAGTATTTCCGAAACATTTTCAAAAGTTAAGTTGAAAAAGTTAGTTTTAGTAAAAAAGTTGCTATTTTAAATCCCCCCTAATGAGCAGGTTAAGTGTTAGATTTTCAAAAAAAATGATATCACATGAAAGGTAAATTTCTAAAATTTTAGTATAAAAAAAAGTTATGTTGATTTGTTGATTCTTGAAAAAGTTATGCAAGTTTTAAAAAAAAAAAATTTAACAATTTTTAAATTTGTAATTTTTTTGGATATTTCCTCCATTTTCGGGGAACGAGGGATAATTTTTCAATTTTTCAGGGTAATATCTCCAACTAGATACGATTTGTGATCTTTTGACGTATTTTTGAAAGAAATCGGTCCAGTGAGAGCTAAGAAAAAGTGGCAACAGACATAAAAAAAAAAAAAAAACACATCATAGTAAAACCAATACTTTTTCGCATCGAAGCTAAAAAGTGAAAAACAAAGATTATTTTTAAAAAAATTACAAAATCAAATTAATTTATACTGCTATTACCATGATTATATCAATAATTTAAAAACGATATCATTGTTACTACAATGTAATAATTACAATATAAAAAGATAAACTTTACTTTAAGAAAAGTCAAATTTTATATTTTTCTAAATAATTTGCAGATAATATTCATTTACCGATGAAAATGATAAATCTTACAGTATAAAAATGTTAAAAGAAAATTAATACATGAAGTTAAACACAATAGTAATTTACAATTTACAAGATTTCTTTTGCTCAAGCACAAAAAGGTAGAATATTTAATATATATTCCTCTGATATATGAATACTAAAAATATCAAAGATTGTTTTTTTCTAACACTTGTAATTGTATAAAACATAATTTTTTGTAAACTAGTCACTTGATTTCTTTTATTAAATTAATTAAGTTAATTTATTAGAAGTTTATTTCCTGAAATATTAGCAATATTATAACCTTCAATATTGCAATATATCTTAGTGAACAATTAAAAGAATAATTTTTGTATATTTCTAATTATTCAAAGAACTTGTGTATTTATCCAAACAGTCTTCCCCACGAGCAAACTTATAGCAAAGAACATAATGATCTTAAGAGGGAATTTGTAGAATTAAATGAATATATGAGTGAATACATTGACTTTTTTGCAGAGAAACGTATGATTTGTTTTCACAGTTACCATTAAATAAAAAATTAAATCATAAGATTGAATTATCAATTATTAATATTTATAATTTTATTTACACTTCAATGTATTTTAGTCTTTTGTGGTACAAATCAATGATTGTTTTTTCTAAGACTTTTAATTCTATAAAACATAATTGTTTTTAAAATAGTCATTTGATTTTTTTTATTAAATTAATTAAGTTAATAAAAAACAATTTGATATTATCTAGTTTAATATACTCCCCGATTATCAATTATGAAATATTTATTATAATGTAGTTATAACAACGGTATTACTGGGTCAAAAGTAGTAATCGTCCAGTAATTTTCTTAATTAAATCATTTGTTATTTCACATTCTAGTTATATATGTAAGTTTTCTACTACAGTAATAAATAGTTTAAAATAATACAAAATTAAATAAAACATATCAAAAGAAAATTAATACATGAAGTTAAACATAATAGTAATTTACAATTTGCAAGATTTGTTTTTGCTTAAACACAAAAAGGTACAATATTTAATATATATTCCTCTGATATATTTATACGTTTTCATTAAAAACAATAATGTCCATGATCCTGTAACGTATTAGAGATGAAAAAATACTTAATAAATAATATACTAAGTAGCAATAAATATATATTATTAGAATTTCACACTTTATAATTTTATATTTGTTAAGTTAGTATAGTACTTCGTTGTTTAACAAAGCGACGAATTTGAATGATTTATGTTATAAATATCGTATTTTAAAATAAATATTTTTAAAATTTAAGCAAATAAATTGAAATATAAATAAAAAAATGTACAGTTGGCTTCATAAATCATTTATATCTCTACTTAAAATAAACAACTAAAGACAATTAGAAAATGACATTACACTGTACATAGATTTCAGTACGAGTTTTGTGTGTTAGTGTTCATTAGTTTTCATTTATAAAAATTGATACTATTCATTAAAACTTTTATATTGTTAAATATGAATTTTCTAAACTGTTTTGTATTAATCGTTACTTTAATTCAATCAGTACTGTCTAATTTTTTGTCAACCAATTTCAACAAATGTCAAAAAATTAATAGTCTTAATGAAATACTTGCGAATGTGGACATATGGAATCGTTTCACAAATATAAAAGTTGCACATGGAGATCTAAAATTACCAGTTCATGAAATATTTGATATTAACGACAATATAAATATACATCAGAATAATACACAATTTGTTAAATTGCCTGTTAAATTACTTTTGTCAACAAATTTGCACGTTAATGCAGTCAATTATGAAAAAAAGGTAGATTTGATTTTTAAATTTGTAAAATGTAAGTGTTGGGAAAAAATTAAGTTCTGTAATCGATTTTTGTTATACATAAATAGTGCTTATAATGATGAAATAAAAACTCAAAATAGAAAAATGACCTTAGAAAAAAAGAATTTGCTTAAAATAAAAATTTATGAATTTAAAGAATTAGCACGTAGACTTTATTTGTATGCAATGTTTTTTAAAAAATTATTCCCTGGTGGTAAAGATGAAGCAACTTCTACTGACCCACTGTTTTCGAGATTATTTACTATAGTATATATGGAAATACCTGAAGATAATGATTTGTTTGCAAGTAATTTGAAAAAAATATTAGATGATTCATTTAAGGATGTTTGTAATTCTGCAAAAAGTGCATGTTTATATGAAAACAATATTACTCACATGTCTTCATATTCATTTGAATACGATCATTTTAAGTTAAATAATCCAGATTATCAGGGAAGCCTTGCAGAATGTATGATAAAATACTTTGACTTTCATGTAAATGACACTTATGATTTGTTTACACGGTTGACATTAAATAAAGTAAATATTGATTTACAATATTCATTTTTTAATTTTTAATGTTTATAAAACAAATATGAAACTTAAAAATGCCAAATCAAGTTTTTATAATAGTCGTTATTTTAAGAAAAATAGAGTGATTTATATTAATAAAATACACAGTAAATTCAACACTTAAATTTGTATAATTATATTATATTTTTATATTTTAGAAAAATATAATTATTTTATTATTATTAGTTCTATATAAAATTGTTTGGAAATATTTTTGATTATGTATATTAACCAAATACTGACAGATTTCTTGAAAAGTATAAATTTTATAGTCACACTTGTTATAAACTGAAATAATAAAAATTATAAATTATTTGTGCCTATCACTATGTTGTCATTTCAATATGAAACTGAATATATGTAATCTATTTATAATAATAAAGTATTTAGATTGTTAAATAATTTGTAAATTTTTAAACATTGAAACTAAATATTTTGTTTAGTAAATATGTGTTTCCTATTTATTATAATAGTAATTCCTATATTGATTTGTTTTTTCCGATATAATTTCTTATATTGTATGTTATTTGACTTACAAATATGGTTATAATGTTTAAGATGCAAAATTATAGCAATTTTGTATGTAAAAAAGATTTATACAATATGAATTATAAAGCCTTACTCATGCTACTAAGTGAATTAACGTTTGAGGTAATGATTTTATGAATTAAAAAAAATATATAGTAATGCTTGAGAACTCTTACTGGAAATATTTTTAAATATACTAATATAACTAATCATAAACTGATCTGAAAGTTTAAAGTAAAATATTTCAATTGTATTGCATGTAAACAAGAAAATACACAATATTAAATCTTAGTTTTGCTATTATTATTTGTATATACATTCCAAATTTATTTATTTAATTACTCAATAAACTAATTAAAAAATTGTATAATATATTTTTATTTTTTTAAGAGGTACTTTCTCCTAATTAGAACCCTCTTAGCAGATGGGTTGGGCTGAGTAGTGCGTGTGGGTTTGACTCCTTTAGTGCTGTTGTTAAATATGATTATTTTAAATTTCTTAGCAAATGTTGATTCGTCAATACGACTGAAATTGTTCATTGAAAATAAAAGTATAACTATTTTAGTAGGTTTTGGTTTATAAGATTTAAGAGTAAAGTGTTTCTGAAATCCAAATATGGTACTGTACGGCTTACGGTTATTTGAATAGTGCAAAAGAAAAGTCGCTAGAATTTTTTTTAATTTTTTCGAACCGCACCAATCAAAGTAATATTATTTTTCAATTGTCAATGGAATACTAGTATACCAGTTATCCGTAGCTAATCTTTTTAAATTCGAATTCATTAGTCGCATAACCACGTTATTTGGAATGTTAAAAAAATTATAGGGGCTGATACGATCTCATTTGCATGTGCCCATAATATCTCTGTCTCCCATAACATCGTTGTACCGTTTAATATATATATATATATATAATANATATATATATATAATTAACACAGTGACATACAGCAATACTAACAGGAGGGCGGACTGCACACATAAACACTTTTTGCAATTCACGGCCAATGTGCCATAATAAGATATCCCTATCGACAGTTGACATTTTACCATCTTCGCGATCACTACTTTTGCCTGATAATTAACTTAACTTTGTTTCCCCGTATATTATAGTGTGTGTGTGTGTCGCCGTCAGCTCCCTGTTGGATTATACCATCTCTAGGTGTCCAGCAGGTTGTATTATCTATTTAATATTTCAATTGTTTAATAAATATTTATTTATATCGTTGTTAACCTAAAGTGTTATATATATATATTGTAGTGCGACCCTTGGTAGTTCCTCTAAGGGAATATAAATTAAATAGGAAACTTCAGTACCTAAGGTAGATATAGCCTAGCCAGCTATCCCCCGTTGGTCCCTTAGAATACTGTCGACGGGCATTTAGGCTAAACCCCTAAATAGTGACGTAACAGGGCCATCTAGTGTTTTTGCACAATATACTTTTAGGTTACCCATATATATATCAATATAGCATCAACTAGTATAAATATTTTTACACCATATACTACAGGTTTATTTAATAAATATACTTCTAATGGGAATCAACCTATAGAGTTGAATAATTCCTCGTCAGTCATCACGTTTCTGATTACAAAAATTTTTTTTTGATTTTCAACAAATTATTCAAAAAGTCCTCTTTTAGAACTGATTTATCAAGTTTACGTGGATGAATACGATCATCCATATCGTCAAATCTCAACACATTGTAGTAGAAATCGAAAACGTTTATCACTCTTATCAACATAAACATTTTTTATTATATATCCAACCTGATCCCAAAGATGTTCTAGATTTTTTCGTACTGATTGGTTGACATCAATAGACCAATTAAACTCACAATTTCACTTTATGTCGTTTAATTCTCTTTCTTTCAAATTCCTCGTAATAGTTGGTAAATATATTTTTTAGTACAACGTGTATTTATACGATTTATCACAAAGTAATAAATAAAAATAATCTATAATCAGATTTATTTTTAGCCATTGGTTTTTATCAGCGTAAATGTATTATAATATGAGATCGTGTATACACGGTACTAGGTAGGACATTTTTTATCCATTTAGTTTTTTTATATTTTTTAAAATAAAACTTGGACCGACTATAGGTACGCATCGGACGAATCGTATGAAAGGATTTTAGAATTATTAGTATAGTAAGTTATACATATGCGTCCATTGGCTGGCATCTGATGATTATTTTAAATTTCTTAGCAATTGTTGATTCGTCAATACGACTGAAATTGTTCATTGAAAATAAAAGTATAACTATTTTAGTAGGTTTTGGTTTATAAGATTTAAGAGTAAAGTGTTTCTGAAATCCAAATATGGTACTGTACGGCTTACGGTTATTTGAATAGTGCAAAAGAAAAGTCGCTAGAATTTTTTTTAATTTTTTCGAACCGCACCAATCAAAGTAATATTATTTTTCAATTGTCAATGGAATACTAGTATACCAGTTATCCGTAGCTAATCTTTTTAAATTCGAATTCATTAGTCGCATAACCACGTTATTTGGAATGTTAAAAAAATTATAGGGGCCTTTAATGTTTTGCACAATATACTTTTAGGTTACCCATATATATATATCAATATAGCATCAACTAGTATAAATATTTTTACACCATATACTACAGATTTATTTAATAAATATACTTCTAATGGGAATCAACCTATAAAGTTGAATAATTCCTCGTCAGTTATCACGTTTCTGATTACAAAAATTTTTTTTTGATTTTCAACAAATTATTCAAAAAGTCCTCTTTTAGAACTGATTTATCAAGTTTACGTGGATGAATACGATCATCCATATCGTCAAATCTCAACACATTGTAGTAGAAATCGAAAACGTTTATCACTCTTATCAACATAAACATTTTTTATTATATATCCAACCTGATCCCAAAGATGTTCTAGATTTTTTCGTACTGATTGGTTGACATCAATAGACCAATTAAACTCACAATTTCACTTTATGTCGTTTAATTCTCTTTCTTTCAAATTCCTCGTAATAGTTGGTAAATATATTTTTTAGTACAACGTGTATTTATACGGTTTATCACAAAGTAATAAATAAAAATAATCTATAATCTGATTTATTTTTAGCCATTGGTTTGTATCCGCGTAAATGTTGTGACGTTCACCGATAACTAACCGTGAGGTTATCACCGATGAAGCACATAAACCCAAACGAAGTTGGATTTACCACTAGCCGAGGCTCTACCAGACCGGAGCATAGTGGAATTTTAAATATAACTGACACATTTGTTGTTTTAATTTACTAAGTTTTGACCTTAACTCTAGGGGAAAAGGAATTAAAAACTGGTAGACGACAAGTAGTATAGGCGATGGATGTTCTATTTTATATAATGAGTTTAAATAAAATAATGATGCTCAAAGTACAATAAAATAAATATTTCAAGTCATAGTTAAAATTATTACAAATTATTAAATGAGCTAAAGGACAAATACAATAAAAGGGACATGAGGGAGAAAATAATCTCTGACACTGCTGTATTGACGATGTTCGATTTGACCAAGGGACAGGATCGTACTTTCCAATATTGAATAAAATAACATGGTTATCATTGCAATAATGCTCAAACTAAAAACCTGACATCGGTCTATATGGATCTAGGCCTTTTATACCGAGCCTTGAGACTGCTAAGCACGTCTAGATTGGTCCAACACATGTGAGGTTTTATTACACTCAACATAACAAAAATAATGATAGAATGGACGAAAATGATATTTTACAATAATTTACCAATAGTCAATGAGCAAATATGCCAAGATATCAGATAGAATAATCATATTAAAATATTTACATTATATTAATGTCATTTTTATAGAAACCTCTCGACAATGCACGAATAGAGGAAACAATGAAATGGACAAAAATAAAGAAAAACGGGAATGCTGTACAAAGTTACCAAATTATATTATCATGACGTCCAGGCCGTAGCCAACAAATGAATCTTCACCCATGGCTCGATCGCCAGGGCCAAAAATAACAGTTAGGCAGCCATGAGATGTTCAATATACGCAAAAATAAAATTAAGTAGAAGGCTGGAGACAGAATAAAAACGACCGGCCAAAACACATTTGAACAAAACGACCAGACCACTTGACGGCGACGACACACATGGACCGGAAGGGGAAATAAACGCCGACTTCAGTGCATGCCTCGTTGACAGTCATCTGGGACCGGTTGAATGATTGACAGTACTGTAGTGATCAGCTGGGCATTTTGTTATCACAATGATAATTTGTTATAAACGATTGTACAACAGATAAACGCCCACAAAATTGATAGAAAGGACAATTTTTCCGACTGGTGCGGATGACGTCATACGGTTTCCGATCGTCGAAAATTCGAATGTCACTAAAAAAAAATCGATCGTCGCATCGTCAGTCCGATTGCTACGGATACAGTGGACGCACTACCCCAAATTGATTCGTTTCATACGATGCGTACTTGTGGACGCCTACCTTAACCCTTTAGCAAGCGCGTGCCTATTTTTAGCGTTCATAGTCACGTAGGGGTCTATCAGACCCCATTTCTAAAACGTATAAAATATGTATAAAAAAGTTCATTTTTTTTAATTCAAAGACATTATTTGTTACCATATGATATATAAATATGGATAAAAATTCAAAAATTAAAATAACTAAATAAATAAATTACAAAATTATGTTCATTACTAAAAATTATATTATGAAAAAAAAATTAATTTTCAACATTTCATTAAAAAATTTTGGTTTGTAAATAAAATATCTTAATCATATATTTAAGACGGTAAACAAAAGCTTTCAATATTTCAAATGTATTTTAATTAATTTTTCTTGTATATCTTTGAGCTCAAACACGGCTTATACTTCTTAGTTTTATGTGTATTTACATTTATATAATCATTTTTCTGAATTGAATTTTTTTATTATTTATATTACAATACATTTAATTATTATGATACGTGTATATACAGTTATTCGTTCGTAGTAGCATATCGATCACCGATAATCAATGTGTCCACATTGCGACGCTATGAATTTATTACATATTTTGTTCTTATTTGTTCTGTATCATCTTGTGGTGCAAATTCTCAGTTGATTATTTATTTTTAAAATTTAATTGCACAGTTGGTGGCAGATCCACATAATTTCAATTCCGCAATATTATATCGATTATAACATTGTATTTACGATAAAACATGTAAGGTTTCAGCCAAACATAGGGCCTACTAATTACCCACTGCCCAGGGGGAACACTGGACAGTGACCTAGTAGTCGCGCCAAACAAGATAGTACTTGTTGACGGAGCTACTAGGTTTTGATAAAAACAAAAAAAAAACAAATATTAATAAAAATGAGGGAAAAGTATAGAAAAAAAAAAGAGGTCATGTATAATATAACAACATTTTTTTTTAATTATTTAATTAAAAAATTTATAATTAGTATTTTAGATATAAATATATTCATATGAAAGGAGAAGAAAAAAAAAAAAAAGGAGGTGCTTGATACACAAATGAAAAAGGGGGTAAAAGAGGAGTTTATTGATGTAGTACTTGTTGTTGTTTTTGATTTTGAGGAGTGCCGGCCCACCACTGGCCAAAGTTGTGTCTCACATCGTCATCATCATTAGCATCATCATCTCGACGTTTTGTTTAAACAAAAAAACGGAGGACAAAAAAAATATGAACAGCCGGGTTGATACAAGTCGACAGCAGATCCACTCGATGTTTTATTTTAATAAAAAAAAAAACGCGGTTTTCAAAATAAAAATTATATAAAGAAAACACGACTTGTCGCCTCGGCAGTATAGGTGAGAAAAAAAATCTGTTGTCGCGGCATTAGGATAGTGGCCGGTGATCGTGACCCCGGGTGGTGGTGGTACCAACTTTGACAAGTCCATTGGGGGGAAATACAACAATATGGGTATAGGTGCATAGTGTACGGTCAGCTGATGATGACAGATATCGAACCGGTTGACAAGTGGAGGTTATCATATACAAAATTATTAAAATACTTTACACCTACTGCACATACATCTAATTGATAAGATTTAAATATATAAAAATAAACTAGTATGAATTCTGCAACATTACAAACAATATTTTGAAAAAAATGCAAGTCCAAAAAAAAATTATAACGTACAAGTCGCGTGGGGGTAAATATAACCCATTTCAATTTTGATGGATATTTTAAGTTTTTTCTAGTCGGGGTGTCAGTATGTGTTTAGCGTTGATAATGGTAACATTGTTTCCGAAATACGTATTCGCGACTTTTCATTAATTTTTTTTGTGGCTTTGAGTTTAATATTTTTTAGTTTTTTAAATTAATAATATTTTTAATATAGTTTTAATTTTACTTAATTAATTAGCCACAAGTGATCAATTTTTATTAAGTGTATTTATTGACCAATGTTGGATATTTGGGGATTTGGTCAATTCAGGAGCAACGAGGTTCTATCGGGGTTGTACAGTCCGAGGGTTTAGAACAATAAAGACAAGTAGATATAAAAAGAAATTATTAAAGTTTTTTTATAGAGGTATTACAATGACCTAACTGGTAAGTACCTGAAATAATACACTGAGGCAACGAAGAGGCGATGGCCATCTCAAGAGTACCATGTAATGTGATTATGTATAAGGTACGAACTAGTCAGTAACAATTAATAAAGTTTGAAAATAAATATAAATATATGATCTATCGCTTTATCATTCTTTACTCAGGTTATTAATTCTAAATAATTGGGCTAATATAAATTAATTACTTCTTTTATTTGGCTTGTACAAAGATCGTCAAGAAATTGAGTAAATATTTATACTATCTCTTTTAAATAAATAAAGTGTTAACGCAAAATAATTGTATTCGATATCGCTTTAAAATGTACCGACGACAACACGGGGTCGCGGCTAGTTTGCTCAAAATAAATCAATTAGAAGAATACTGAATTCCTTATTGAATTCAGATCTTCAAAAAGGAGAGAGAATTAGCCGCTCGCTGGCATGCTCGCTCACTGATGTGCAAGCAGAACTAAGCCTTTTTATATTATTTTTAATTACGTCTTCATGGGTTGTTGTCGTCAGCGCTTTTAGTGATTCTCAATTTATTGTATTAAATTGAACATACCATGATAGTTATTTTAAGATAAGATGTATAGTGTAAAATAATCAATTTAACATGTATATACATATATAATAGCTAGTGTACAACAGTGTATATGGTATAACAGATAAATTAATTATTTGTTTGTAAAACATTGGTATTAAATATTTAAATGTTAAATTATATTAAATATAATTATATTATTAATTAAATATTAAATATTGATAAATGTAAGATACGTAATGCAGAGCATTGTGCATATTACGACAATATCTAACTTCCATGCAGTAGTTGTTGAATGCACTTTTTTTAGTCTTATTACTTTCTGGAAGTTTCTTCCAATAGGTTTGTGTTGGCTCAAAGAAAAGTTAAAAATATTAATGAGTAAAAATTTATTTATTTTAAGTTCTTCTTCTTTAAAATGTAATATACATTTATTGAAATCAGTTTGATATTTCCTTGAAAAAAAATATCGGAATAGCGATTCCTTTTTTTAATAATAAATACAAAGACATTGTTACAAAATTAGACTTCACATATTTTAGCTTCAATGCGAAGCTGAGAAGGTATTGGTTTTACTAAGATGTGTTTATTTTTTTAGCTTCGATGCGAAGCTGAGAAGGTATTGGTTTTACTAAGATGTGTTTTTTTTTTTTTTTTTT
>NW_026099576.1:16431290-16476355 GCF_025091365.1 Daktulosphaira vitifoliae
TTTTTTATATTTTTAACTTTATAATGCTATAACTTCTCGAAAGATGTATGGATCAATATAATTCTTTTTTTTGTAGATGCATGATGTCTTTACCTATCATTTGGTATATTTTTTTTATAAATCTGACTTTTTACCTGCCTACAGGGGGGGATTCAAAATGACAACTTTTTCACAAAAAATTGACTTTTTCAACTTAAATTTTGAAAGTGTTCCGGAAAGTCTGACACTTTTATATATATCTTAAATTAAAGCTAATGTAATATACTTTATTATGCAAAAAAAAAATTTCGGACTTTATTTTGTCTTCATGGTCAAAATAGCTACTGAATGCTATTATTGTGTGAAAATTCTCGATTTTATTTTTTACATTTTTAACTTTATAATGATACGAACTAGCAGATCATGTTGCTTTTGATATAATCCACCAATTTTTTTAAGTTAAACACTATCTAAAGATTTGCATCGAAGCGTTTTTTTTTATAGTGATTTTAATCACTGTCAGATATAATAATACTTGATCTAACTATGCCACGTCACCACTGTGCCGCGATCCCACTGTGCTTGGTTTTTTTTACTAAAATGTGCCGTAACTATTTTACATTGCATTCCATTATTTTTCTCAATTTTTATTCTTTGATATTTTATTTATCAGTAGTTAAACATTATATAATATTAAATAATTGTTATTCCCCTTACAAATATGTACTTATCACTTGTAATCTAACATTTAATACATTTTTCTTTGTTATTAATAAAGTAACAAAGATGTTTAGTCCATTTAATTTATTTTAGTATCATCACTACTATTAGTTAGTAAAAATAATTTATTCATTTATTTTATGCTGTAACTTGTGTATCATCACTACTATTAGTTAGTAAAAATATTTTATTCATTTATTTTAAAATTATACCTAGTCTAAATTTTAATGAGGAAATCTTTATCGCTTCTCAAACGCACATAATAAATTGTCTTTTATCGTGTACACAGGTTTTTTCTAATATTTAAAATAGAAGTGAAAAATTATTCACTGAAGTATAGACAAATAATAATAGTGTAGTGTTAATAATAATAGCTAGTTTAATGACGAATTCTATCATCAGTGGCACGTACTCCTATATATTTTAACTGAACTAATTAAATGTTATAATAATAGGCACTAATAAAAAGAGTCAAAAAAGATTTTACGTCCGAAATTTGGAATCGCTCTTCTTTCCTCTCAAAAAAAAAAAAAAATTAAGGGCTCAAACCAGTTATATAACTGGAGTTGTTTTAGTTCAAAGCCTCCTTCCTTACCTTTATGTACCTATTTTATCAAAAGTCTGATACGTTTCGAGGACCTTTATTGTAATAATTATTCGTTAATAGACACTAATCAATTATAACGCTATTTTAATATATTAATTAGTGATAAGGGTTATATTTTTCCATCAGATAATATATTGCTATGGTATTCATCTAATTCGAAATTTCATAATTTTATAATCGATTTCGCGAATAATCGATATTTGGAGCAAATTTCATTCGGAGCAATCAATTAATTGTCCTGTTCGAAGTATTCATCGTCGTAGTAAAATCCAAATTTTTTTAACCGGGTATTCGTAGTAATTGTTGTCGGAGTAAATGTATTCGGAGGATTATTTTACAGTGTCGGAGTATATAAATGTCGGAGCATTATCAGTTCGTGGCAATCTCCGTAACCCGTATTACTCTATTGAGTAATTAATTTTTAGAATTAATTACGTGTACGCTCGTCTTTAACGGTTGTTATAATCTAATAATAGTTATTATTAGTATTTTCATTTCTATTTTCTACTACGACCTTTAAAATAATAAAATGTGTTTTTTTTATTATATTTAATTTGGCAATTTTTTATACCTATAAATAGCGGTATAATATTTAAGGTCATACCTTCACCTAGTATACAAAAGCCGACACTAGTGGTAATAAAAGTAAATATCAAGTATTATTGATAGGTAAACGTCCAAAAGTTATTATTAATCAGTTATTTTCAATTAGACCTGTTAACTATCTATTTAAGCTATTTAAGTATGTATTTTGCCAATTGAAAAATAAAGATGATCCCTATAAATTTTATATTTCCTATTCCCTTGTTTATATCCTGATTTAAAGTTTTATGATTTATAAGTGTAATATATGAATATATATTTAAAATAGAGATGAGTCCTTCGCGAACGAACGGGTTGCATTGAACGGATTAAAATAGTGAACGAAATGATTCAGATCGCCGAATCGTAGTGATCCGGTCCCCCAAATACCTAATTTTTTTACGTATAAATCACACTGAAACGATTCGATCGCTTACCAAATATTAATGATAACATATTCATATGTCATTTGTTTATACGTCTCATCCCTGATCCGAATCGCGAATCGAGAACCGTAAAAGAACCAAAACTATACTGAATGTTCGATTCAATTGATTTAAAATATCTTTTAGATCGCGAACGGGTCTTTGAACAGGATCTTCTAGTTGACCTGATTTGAATGAATCGGATTACTTAGATAAACCATAATTCACATCTCTAATTTATAATATAAATAAAGGGAAATGATGTTATTTAAAAAAAAATGATGTCGAATGAAAGAGGGATATAAATATTATTTTTCATAAAAAAATTGTATTGATCCATATACTTTTCAATAAGTTATAGCATTATTGAGTTGAAAATGTAATAAATAAAAGCAAGAATTTTCACACAAAAATAGCATTTTCATTGTAAAGACAAAATAAAATCAGAAATTTTTTTTTCCCATAATAAAGTATATTATATAAACTTTATTTTAGGTATATTTAAAAGTGTCTGTATTTCCGGAACATTTTACAAAAGTTAATTTTTTGTGAAAATGTTGTCATTTTGAATTCTCCCCGTGGGCAGGTAAGGATTAAATTTATAAAAAAAATATATCAAATGGTAGGAAAAGACATTATGCATCTATAAAAAAAAAAATATATTCATATAATCATAGTTGAAAAAGTTATGGCAGTTTTAAGTAAAAAATATTTTGAAAATTAGCGATTTTTAAATTTATAATGTTTTTGGAGATTTCTCCCATTTATGGGGAACGAGGGAAATTTTCTCAATTTTCGAGGGTGAAGTCTTCGACTAGATACGATTTCAGATTTTATGACGTATCGTTGAAAGAAATCATTTCGGTGAGAGCTGAGAAAAAGTAGTAACAGACACAAAAAAAACACATCATAGTAAAATTAATAAATTCTCAGCTTCGCTTCAAAGCTATAAAATTGAAATTTTTTTCAATATTTTATTTACTTTGTGAGTAATCGAGTTGTTTACGATAAATCAATCACCTGTATATAATTCAAGTCGAATTAAATATAAATATATGTATTTTTTTTTAATTCGTATTTAGAATATTGATTTTCAGAAACACATTTATAACTTTAGATAACCTTGAAGTTGAACAATTTGTCTTGTCTCCTTGTCTTTTATGTACAAAGTCAACCACATTTAAAAAACTAGTTATTTTTGTTTTAAAATTCTCGATTTTATATTTTTAAAGTTTCAATTTTTACTTCAAAATAACTTCAAAAATAAAGAGCGTACACTCAAAAAAAGATAATCCACCCCATTTTTGAAGATCTTCAACCCCTTCGAGGCACGTGAAGGGGTTGACTTATTGTACTCAAATTTTACCAGTTTCATTTTTTCAGTAAACCTAACGAAATTTTGAGTCCATGACTCTTAATTTCTTAAAAAAAAATTTTTCTTCTATAACTAAGGACCACCCTAGTACACATACACAAGTACGTGGTGTAGACCCACTCGAGTTATATTTTCCTCCAATTTATTAAAAAATATAGTTTAAAAACTAAAAAAACACGATTTTTAATTATATCGAACTAAAAAGTTAAAAATAATTTTTAAAATAAGCATAAAACAATAATGAACAAAAATACTAATATTATTGTGAAAAAAACGTCGGGCGCTAAATATACGAATCATATGGCATAAAGTGCTTTATTCCAAAAGCTACACGATCTCCTATTTCCTTATTTATATTTTGATTAAGATAAAGTATGTCGAATAAAAAAGGGATATAAATATTATTTCTCATAAAAAATTGTGTATATTCATACACTTTTTAATGAGTTATAGCATTATAAAGTTAAAAATTAAAAAAATAAAATTGAGAATTTTCACATAAAAATAGCAATTGGTAGTCATTTTCCCCATGAAGACAAAGTCAAGTCCGAAATTTTTTTTTTTTTAATAAAGTATATTACATTAGTTTTAAATTATAATATATATAAAAGTGTCATTTTTAAAAAAGTTATGGCAGTTTAAAGTAAAAAAAATTGAAAAACTTTCGAAAATTAGCGATTTTTAAATTAGTAATTTTTTTGTAGGTTTCGCCTATTTACAGGGAACGAGGGAAATTTTTTTAAATTTTGAAGGTAATGTCTTTGATTAGATACAATTTGTGATCTTTTGATATATCGTTGAAAGAAATCCGTTCGGTGAGAGCAGAAAAAAAGTTGTAACAGACACGAAAAAAAAAAAAACACATCATAGTAAAACCAATACTTTTTCAGCTTCGCATCGAAGCTAAAAATATATATCAAATGATAGGTAATATATTAACCAATCAATAGTCTAAATACAAATTTAAAAAAAATATTTATATTTATATTTAATTCAATTTGAACTATATACAGGTGATCGATTTATTGTAAACTACTCGATAGTAAATAAAATATTGAAAAAAAATTCAATTTTATAGCTTTGAAGCGAAGCTGAGAATTTATTAATTAACACGCTTATATTAGTTTCACTTGTATGTATGTTTGTACATACATGTATGTTTGTTTATCAAAATCAGTTCAGTGAGAACTGAAAATATATTACATAAGCTTTAATTTAAGATATATATAAAAGTGTCAGTCTTTCCGGAACATTTTCAAAAGTTAAGTTGAAAAAGTACTACTTTCTATACGCATTTTAAAAGGTTTGCACCCCCCCTGTATAAAGGAAAAAGGTCCGATTTAAAAAAAAAGTATGTCGAATGAAAAAGGTATATATAAAGTTTTTATTGTTAAAGAATAGACTTGATTCATGCAATTTTAAAAAGTTATAGCATCATAATGTTAAAAAATGTAAAATATAATATCAAGAATTTTTTTAAAAAAATAGCATATTTTTGCATTGGTAGTCATTTTCACAATTGAAGACAAGTCCAGAGGTCAAATTTTTTTTTTTCAAATTAAAGTATATTACATTAGCTTTAATTTAAGATATATATAAAAGTGTCAGACTTTCCGGAACACTTTCAAAATTTAAGTTGAAAAAGTCAATTTTTTGTGAAAAAGTTGTCATTTTGAATCCCCCCCTGTAGGCAGGTAAAAAGTCAGATTTATAAAAAAAATATACCAAATGATAGGTAAAGACATCAAGCATCTATCAAAAAAAATTATATTGATATGTTCATTTTTTAAAAAGTTACGGCAATTTTTAGTAAAAAAAATTGAAAAAATTAGCGATTTTTAAATTTGTAATTTTTTTGGAGATTTCCCCCATTTACGGGGAATGAGGGAAATTTTTTCAATTTTTGAGGGTAATGTCTTTGACTAAATACGATTTGTGATCTTTTGACATATTGTTCATCAAAATCGGTTCAGTGAGAACTGAGAACAAGTGTTAAAACCATGAAAAAAACACAGTATAGTAAAATGAATGCGAAGAGCTTCTCAGTTTCGCATTGAAGCTAAAAAATATAGGCGTTCATTAAAACCTAAAAAAAACGTAATTTTACAAAAAAATAATATATAACCTTATTTTTTGTTCATATTGAGTTCTATAAAAATTGTTCTATGTGTTTTTGGCGAAACTTCAAAAATAAAGAGCATATACTCAAAAAAATATAATCCACCCCATTTTTGAATAACTTCAACCCCTTTGAGGCATGTGAAGGGGTTGACTTATTGTACTCAAATTTTACCAGTTTCATTTTTTCAGTAAACCTAACGAAATTTTATTAAACTAAAAAATGTCTATTAAACGGTACAATGATGTTATGGGAGACAGAGATATGGGCACTTGCAAATGTGATCGTATCATCCTTCAAATCATTAGAATATAATTTTGGGTGCGATAGGGGTAAGTAGAAGCAATTTGGTGGATAAGTATTTGTCAGGTTTTTTATCTAAAAGTCTGAAATATAATTAGGAACTATATTCCCCCACAGACATAGTTCTCAAGCTACAGACATGTTCATGAGGGTTAGATGCATAGTTTTTATATTTTTAATATAATATATCGAAGTATTAATTTCAAACATTTTTCTTCATCATCGAAATTAATTATTTTAATTGCTGTTAGCTTTATTTAAAATTAGAAAAAACGTGTTTGAAAATATACATTAATTAATTAAATAATTAGATCTTAATAACCATTTAATACTTTTTAACGTGTAAAACATGTGACGTGCAATCATTTAATTTTCAATTTATATTAAGTAGATGAATGAATAAACATTAATATTTCATAATTTTAAATATGTTACAAAACATACCCTTCAACGCCAATGACAAAACCACGTTGAATACACCAGTTATCGTCCGATCACTGAAGTTAATCAACGTCGGGCGTAGTTAGTACACTTGGATGGGTGACCGCTTGGGAACACTACTTGCCGTTGGCAATTTGTTTTAGTTCTTTTTTTACTTTTTGCTTATATTTCTTAACTTAAAAATGGTTTAAATATAATTTTTACCGAAATATTCATTATTATATGTATTATGATATAATTTTATTGCTCGAATTTTTATTGAATCACAAAAATTTGTAAATCATAGAGGAATTTGGAGTAAAGTATATAATCTATCGTAATTAAAAAAAAACAATTCAACTGTCTGGTGAAATTAATTTTACTATAATTACGATTTTTATAGAATGCATATGCTGTTGGCATTTTCGTAAAACATGATTCTCATTTTATTTTAGATTCACCCTTCTAAAAAGACTTACAAGCACTATATATGATATAATTAAGTACACCAGGAAGTTGAATTTGTTTGTTAATTAGGATTATTTGGAGTACTTGGATGGGCGACTGCTTGGAACAATTATTAGTTAAATGTATATACGATCTCAATTTTTATTAAATCATAATAATAAAAATACGAAAGCCAGAAAGGAAATTAGTGTATAGTAATAGTATATTCTAATATTATAAAAAAACATTTAAACATTATGTATGATGAAATTAAATTCATCATACTAAATCTAAGTCTTTTAAGAAGTGTAGAAAGAGTTCCATTTTTTGAAAAAAAATGTGCTATCGACACGCAGTGTTCCCAAGAGGTCACCCATCCCAGTACTAACTACGCCCGACGTTGCTTAACTTCAGTGAACGGACGAGAACTGGTGTATTCAACGTGGTATGGTCGTTAGCGATATCTGAATACTTTAATATCGAATTTTTATTGTATTACTTACGTGATGTATTAATCGTCTCCTTATGAAAAACTTTTATATTGCTAATGTATTTATTATAAATTTATTATAACAATATATAATTTACATTGCATATTATTACATAAATTTGTTGATAAGCAATGAATTTTTTGAATTGCGTTACAAAGTATTTTCTTTTAATATCTAAACATTTGAAAAATATTGATTTGTTATTTTAAAATTTCTCATATGATTATTTGAAATCGTATTAACTTTGTATAATATTTTAAACGTATAGGTAATATACGTTAAATATAAATATAGTTACATTTTAAATAGTGTAACTCTTATCAATAAATGCAAATTTCTTTAAGTATTAAGTAATCCATAGACTAATTACTTTCGTTGTTGGTGTTTTTTTCATGAATATTTTTTAATTTTTAAACAAATGGACTAGTTTTAAATTATTTTTTCCTTTTTTTATGTTTATTAATAACTGAATCCTTATAATGAATTGAAAACTATTTTTTTAAATATTATTTTCACTGATCGGACGAGAACTGATGTATTCAACGTGGTACGGTTGTATAGTACACAATGCCTTAAGCAAAGATCTAGTTGACCAATTGTTACAAACATCGTTGATTATATTACATCGCGTAACAGCTGATCTCCAGCCTCTTGCTTCATTCCCTCTTTGCCTACCTAGCGCGGCAACTCGATGACCTCCGTGTCAATTTTCATCCGTGTACAATTCATTGTAGTAAGTCATTTGTTTTATGTGTCATCTTTTCATTTTTGTAGCAAGCGCTTTCGCTTGAATGGTAGATTGTTCGGCCATTGTACGACGTTATTCTTTTATTTGTTTATTGTACCCTTGTGCTCAAAGTGTTCGTGCCCTTGCACGCCACTAGTGATTAGGCCTAAATATCTTTAAATTATCACTAAATATCTTCATTGCCAAGTCATTTTTTCGCCGTCTGTCATTACATGCCTGGATTTACACTCTGACTCGTCATATTCAGATGTTCGACACCATTATTACAAAATCACATACAGTCCACTCATCACTCTCAACAACTTCATCTATTCAGCTGAGTTTATATTATTTTTAATGCTATTTATTGTTTGTTTTAATTGAAATTAACTATTTTGTTTTATGCCGCTTCGCCAGCCATTATTATTTAAGGGCCCCCGTTATTCCATAAATTTAAGATACTCTCTGAAGAATTTATTATATATGTGGTTATTTTTATTTAATTATTGTCTACTCTCGTTGCTTATTGGATATACAGTTAGCCGCCATCCCACAGGTGACCCATTCCCGCTTCAATAATAGCGATTATTATTATTTACGATTATTATTATATAGCGATTATTATACTGGCTTAAGGTAAAACGGCATTCTAGTGCGGTGTACAAATAGCCGTCTTACGGTCTAGCTGCATCGTACAAAACAATAGTCGTTGGCGATTGGAGAGTAGATTTCTAATGAATTTGTATTGTATTACATACGTGATGTATTTATCGTCTACCCATGAAAAACTTCTATACTGTTTTGGGATACATGTGTTATTTTTTATAAATTTGTTTTATTTTTAAATTATCTATATTAAAGTTTATATATATTTACACATACATATGTAAAAATATTATAAAATTACATATTTATATTTCATATTATAAAATAACACGTATAATAATGTTTAAATCTCTTAAAAAGCGTTAAAAGTTTTTTTATTTAATATCGGAATATTAGAAGAACATTTTAAAATTTTAAAATAAATGGACTATTTTTAAATTATTTCTTTCTTTTTTGATATGCTTATTCAATACATGAATATTATTTTTTTAAATATTGAGACATAAAATAATAATTGAAAACAAATACAAATTCATTTAAAACAAATTAAATAATTATTTGAAAATATAATTAATAAATTTGAAGAAATGTGTGTGTTAGGGATGTAGAAAAAAACATTTTTTTTTGAAAATTTAAATATTAAATAAAATAATATGTTGAGCAAAAAAGAAAGAAAAATTATCTATTTCATTATATGTATTAATAATAATGATATTTAAAGTCTTATCAGTTTTATGATAAAATGACCACGTCTACCATGAATATCAATGGCACTCAAAGCAAAATAATACTTATAACCTGGTATCTAACCAAAAAGTTTTGCATTGGATTTGAAGATGATCCAATATTATTTACGTGAATCCAGTAGGGAGAGTTTTGATAAAGATTACTCCAATAAAATAGTTCATAATAACAAATGTCCTCATGACGTTTTTTTAATTCTATTTCCCATTGAAGCATCAAGAGCATTTTATTCTTTTTTATATTAAGGCTTATAGGCACTGGTGGGATTTTATTCCGGTCAGGCTCGTTTTCAACAGGCAACGGTGGCGGATACCTTAGATTTGTTCTTCCCATAGATGGAAAGTATGTGTTGTGTTCAAATACTAGCGGTTCTGGAACAAATGCATTTTACCACCCCATCGAGTTTTTTCAATTTTTTTTTTTTTTAAATGTGTATTTTTCAATGCTTAANACGCACTTTTTTCAAAACTATCGTCCATAAAAAATATGCCAATTCCTAAAGATGATGATTTGTTTGCAAATAATTTGAAAAAATCATTAGATAAATCATTTAAGGATTTGAGTAATTCTGCAAAAAATTCATGTTCTTATGAAAACATTATTAATCGCATAAATTCATATTTAAAAGAATACTATGATTATAAATTAGCTAATGCAGATTATAAGGAAAGCTTTGCAGAATGTATGATTGCTAGTGACCGATTCGAGCCCCTTCGGGACTCTCATGGGATGGGGGCTCACGCCCCCAAACCCCCAGAGGATAGAAGTCAAGCCCAAACCCAACCTATTTAAACCCATTCGACTGAAATTTCAGTGACCCAACAAGTATAAAACCTTGATGTTAAAATGGTGATATAATATTGAAAAATTTTAATTTTAAAGAATAACCACAATTGTTAAATGACTAACACTTGTAAACGGAACAATGACGCACAAATCAACGCAACAAGCTTATCTCAACTGAATACCGCGATTACAGTCGTGTTGAGATTACCATAAACAATGATATTCTATAAAACATGGTATCATGTATTTCTGTTACCAACTGTCTAATATAAAAATGCATCATTATAATTTAAATAATGCAAAAAATTGTACATTTAGTTAGAATGGAAACTGATACTGTATGTAAATTGTATGTAAGCGATATCGATACAGCAATGGTTTGAAATGCGTCCCCGAAGTAAATTTTTTTTTAGCATCTTAAATTTACTATTCCGCGGTAACTACATCATCGAGAATACTTTTTATAATTAATTAATGAAAATTATCAAAAAAAAACAGCAGTATATAACAAAATTTGTATATGATTATTGAAATCTTTGAAAGCTCATAACTTTTAAACTAGACTTCGCCGACAAAAATTTTTTATATATTCTTAGTCGGTATGAAAAACTAAATTGATTTAAAAAAAAAAATTTGAAAAATCTCGATTGGGTGGTAAAATGCATTTAAGCCGCGGTTCTTCAAAATACAGAGCGGATACACTTTTTGATCGTTCTTTTTGTGATTTAGATATTTCGCCATTCTATTAATTTTTGGCCGTATAACTGGACAAGATCGAATTATGTATGATATATGATCGTATGAACAGGAAGACGCAGTGTTAGTTTTACAAGTGTTAACCTGAATATTGGGTGTCAAAGGAACTTTAACTTGAGATTCATCCAACTTAAAAACCTAACTGTCTAATTTTTTTGTTGACATATGTTTACATATAATGGACTTTGTGTAAACCAAAAGACCCACGTCTATCGTGTTCATCTACAGCTCTTATGGCGAAATGATACGTATAGCCATACTTGACGTTATCTATTTCATAACCCATAGGTAATGAATAATATTCAATCATACATTTGTCTCTTTTCAATATAAAATTTTGAAACTAATTATTATAGCATACGAAGAATTTATATTTAAACCCAAGACAAAGTGACAATTGTTACTTTATTGTGCGCAGTGAATTTTGAGGTGGGCGGTGTTTTTTTCCAAATCGGCTTGGTCAACATTGATTGCGCAATAGGCAACGATGGCGGGTACCTGGAGTTTGTTTTTCCCATAGATGGAAAGTATGATCTGTTCTCAAATCGTCGTGGTACTTCAGAATCACTCACGAATTCCATTTCTACAAAAATATTATTAATTTAATGAAATATTGCCAAAAAACTGTTGATTATTTAATAATAAGTTATGTAATCATATAAACAAAACTTCAAATAAATATGTGATAATAAATATGTGAATGCATCTACTGTTATTTGCCTATGAATTTAAACNATAAATATGTGATAATAAATATGTGAATGCATCTACTGTTATTTGCCTATGAATATAAATACTTGTAAAATGTTCTTATTTTTTTATTTAATTCCTAACGCAAAACGATTTTTTAATGGGAAAGTATATTAATATTATTCAT
This sequence comes from Daktulosphaira vitifoliae, assembly GCF_025091365.1. Lineage (NCBI taxonomy): Eukaryota > Metazoa > Arthropoda > Insecta > Hemiptera > Phylloxeridae > Daktulosphaira > Daktulosphaira vitifoliae. The sequence continues at coordinate 16,443,255 of NW_026099576.1, forward strand.
TTAATATTATATTAAAAGATCAAAATTTTTAAAAAATTGTATGCATAGAAAAACACTATGTTTTTGGAACATTATCGCCAATGAACAATCCGAATTAAGGGTAAAGTGATGAACATGCCGTGACCAACAAGCTTATCTAGTGGGACCCTTATTCTCGTATTTTACTAGTCTAGTCATGATTTTTCACAGATTTGAACAAAATTGGTTAGTAACTAGTGTTTGGATTACTTAATACTTGTAATACTTTGAATCTAGTGATAAAATTTGTTATAATTTTTGTAATATGAAATATTTTTGAATAATTATTTGAATTTTGTAATAAAATAATTAATTATAATTTAATGTGATTTCAATTGAAAAAAAATAATTGATGTCTTAATACTATACTGCCGTGCTAAGCGAAAACAGGATAACTCCAGTCAACATGATTTTTCAGGAACACAAAAAAACATATTTAACAGTAAATCAAGATACCCTTTTTTCCCAATGTATGAACATAAGTCAAAAGACGGTAACTCCATTATTTTTTATGTGATATACCAAGTTTTTGCTTAGTATTTGGATTTACTGTGTTTTCGCTTACAAAACATCAAATATATTGAACTTTCCGTATATTTTCTTATATTATATTTCAATTTTAGATTGGTTTTAATAGGAAATATGTTATTTTTACATCAAAAATCAGTGTAAAACCACTAAATTTACCTATAGAAACAAAAAAAAATTTTTTTTTTAATTTTGGAGTTATCCTGTTTTTGTTTTGCACGGCAGTATAAAGAATAGTTTTCATTTTATGATACGAATTCATTTTTTAATTTACATATTAAAAAAAGAAGAGATAATTTCAAAAATAGTCCATTAGATTAAAAATTTATCAATGTTCATCAAACCATTTTGTAATTTATTATAAATATAAGATAAATTTATAAAATTGCTAAAAATATATGCCAACTATGATATTTCCAAACAGGCGCCCATCCAAGTACTAACTACTATTGACTTTGCTTAACTTCAGTGATCGGACGAGAAGTAGTGTATTCATCGTGGTTTGGTCGTTGGCGATGTATTAATCGTCTCCTTATGAAAAACTTTTATACTGCTAATGTATTTATTATAAATTTATTATAACAATATATAATTTACATTGCATATTATTACATACATTTTTTTTTGTAAGTAATGATTTCCTTGAATTGCGTTACAGTGTATTTTCTTTTAATATCTGAATATTAGAAAAACATTGATTTTTGTTAAAAACATTGAAGTGTGATATATTCAACATAATATTCATATCAGCAGTTTTCATCATTATTGTGAGTAAAGAATAAATAAAAACCCAGATTGGTGGGTCATCGCATAGTTAACAAGTATGTATTAGAATAATATAAAATATATAAAAAATAATTTTTAACCCTAACAACGTTTTAGAAACGTCGCAAGTAGGTATTTTGAGACAATCAGACTGTCTAAGACTCATTCTATAACCGTCTTTTGACCAAATTAAGACAAACTTGGGACGTCGTAGAATCTTCCTAATGTCACGTCTCAGGTCTGTCCATGCGTGACCTGTTTAGGATGATTTATAAATATACAAATAAATGTATATATAATAGCATAATTATATGTAACTAAAAAAATTCAAAATGGAAATTTTAAAATTATTATTCTGAGAAATATTGAGTGGACAATGATATAAGAATCATTCTGTATTAGAAGATCCCTAGTAAACAAAGAATTATAAAGCTGATTTTATTAAAATATCAATACATTAAAAATGATTAATGTATTGATGGTATGGGAAAAATAAAGATAAAATTATTGTAATATCACTATGCATAATGTATACCATATATTCTCTACTAATACATAAAGTATACTTTCAAAATTAAAAGTATATACGACAAAGATAAAAGTGTAAATAAATTTATCTAATACCTTATTTTATAATATTTAATAATTATATAATAATTGTATAATAATAATAATAATAATATTATTAAATTAATTAAAAAAAAAAGTTTCTCAATGAAATAGTCAATAGTTATCGAATGTCACAATTTAAAAATGGTACTACAGTAATAAATAGTTTAAAGTAATACAAAATTAAATAAAACATATCAAAAGAAAATTAATACATGAAGTTAAACATAATAGTAATTTACAATTTGCAAGATTTGTTTTTGCTTAAACACAAAAAGGTACAATATTTAATATATATTCCTCTGATATATTTATACGTTTTCATTAAAAACAATAATGTCGATGTTCTTGTAACGTATTAGAGATGAAAAAATACTTAATAAATAATATACTAAGTAGTAATAAGTATAATATTTGAATTTCAAACTTTATAATTTTATTTTTGTTAAATTTTTATAATACTTCATTGTTTAACAAAGCGAATTAGAATGATTTATGTTATAAAAAACGTATTTTAAAATGAATATTTTAAAATTTAAGTAAATATATTGACATATAAATAAAAAAATGTCTTCATAAATCATTTATATTCTTACTTAAATAACTAAAAACAATTAAAAAATGGCATTACACTATACATAGATCTCAGTACACGTTTTGTGTGTTAGTGTTCATTAGTTTTGATTTATAAAAATTGATACTATTTATTTAAACTTTTATATTGTTAAATATGAATTTTCTAAACTGTTTTATATTAATCGTTATTTTAATTCAATCACTACTGTCAAATTTTGTATTAACCAATTTAAACGAATATCAAAAAATTCAACGTCTTAATGAAATACTTGCGAATGTGGACATACGGGATAAATTCAAGAATATAAAAGTTATACATGGAGATCTAAGATTACCAGTTGATAAAATCTTTGATAGTAACGACAATATAAATATACATCAGAATAATACACAATTTGTTGAAATGCCTGTTGAATTACTTTCGTCAACATATTTGCATGTTAATTTAAGCAATTATAAAAAAAAGGTAGAGTTAATTTTTAAATTTGTAAAATGTAAATGTTGGGAAATAATTAAGTTCTGTAATCGATTTTTGCTATACATAAATAGTGGTTATGAATTAATCTGTGAAGATGAAATAAAAACACAAGATAGAACAATGACCTTACAAATAAAGAATTTGCTTATAAGAAAAATCAATGAATATAAAGAATTAGCACGTAGACTTCGGTTGTATGTATTGTTTTTTAAAAGTTTATTCCCTGATGGTAAAGATATTGTAAGTTCCACTGACGCACTTTTTTCAAAACTATCGTCCATAAAAAATATGCCAATTCCTAAAGATGATGATTTGTTTGCAAATAATTTGAAAAAATCATTAGATAAATCATTTAAGGATTTGAGTAATTCTGCAAAAAATTCATGTTCTTATGAAAACATTATTAATCGCATAAATTCATATTTAAAAGAATACTATGATTATAAATTAGCTAATGCAGATTATAAGGAAAGCTTTGCAGAATGTATGATTGCTATCTTTGACGAATATGTAAAACAAACTTATGATTTATTTACACTGTTGACATTAAATAAAGTAACTATTGATACACAATATTCAATTACCAATTATTAATGTTTATAAAACATATATGAAACTTNAAGTAAAATTAAAACTATATTAAAAATATTATTAATTTAAAAAAACTAAAAAATATTAAAAATATTAAACTCAAAAGCCACAAAAAAATTAATGAAAAGTCGCGGATACGTATTTCGGAAACAATGTTACCATTATCAACGCTAAACACATACTGACACCCCGACTAGAAAAAACTCCCTTATATACCCCTAGTGACCTTATCACCTAGTGACGTCATCACTAAGTAATATTATCACATTTTGCCAGTTTACACAAGTTTAATAATGAATTTTTCAGTGTGCCAAGATCCCACAATTAATTAAATTGTTTTTATTTTTAAACATTTCTATTGCTTCTCTGATGTTAAGTTCTTTGTAATTATTTACGTTTTTAATTAGTTTTATGGTTTTAATGGAGTGATTATGTGTCAATAAATGTTATGTTATATATATTTTACCTATCATTTGATATATATATATATTTTAAATATTTGACCCTTTACCTGTCCGCAGGGAGGGATTCAAAATGAAAACTTTTTCAAATAAAATTTACTTTTTCAATTTAACTTTATAAAAGTGTTCCAAAAATACTTACACTTATATATATTAGGGTGGTCCTTATTTTTCGACTTAGGAAATTCCTTGGTCTCACCCCCCAAATTTATTTATATACATGTAAAAACGAACCAAAAAAAATTTCACTTCAATCAGACAAGTTTAACTCGTGCCTACTCGAGGTTGAAAATTGGACAAAAGGGGTAGTCTTCTAGTGTTTTGTACGTAACTCGGAAATGAACGATCATAGAAATAAATTATAGAATATAAATTGTTGACAATGTTATGGACTATAAATTTAATCTTTACACATTTTTTTTAAACTCATTAACTTTTTAAAGTGTTCCGAAAATACAGACAATTTTAAATATACCTTAAATTAAAGCTTATATAAGAATACTTCATTATGGAAAAAAAAAACTTCGGATTTTATTTTGTCTTTACGATGAAAATAGTCACCAAATGCTATTTTTGTGTGAAAATTCTTGATTTTATTTATTACATTTTCAACTTTATAATGCTATAACTTTTTGAAAAGTGTAAGGATCAACACAATTTTTTTTTGTAGATACTTGATGTCTTTACCTATCATTTGATATATTTTTTTTCTAAATTTGACCCTTTATCTGCCCACAGGAGGGGATTTAAAATGACAACTTTTTCACAAAAAATAAAATTTTTCAACTTACCTTTTAAATTGTTCCGGAAGGTCTGACACTTTTATAAATATCTTAAATTAATGCTAATATAATATACTTTAATTTAAAAAAAAAAAATTTGATCTTTGGATTTGTCTTCATGGCGAAAATGGCTACCGAATGCTATTTTCGTGTGAAAATTCTCGATTTTATTTTTAATATTATATTTAACTTTATAATGCTATAACTTATTGAAAAGTGTATGGATCCACACAATTTTTTTATGAGAAATATTTTTTAATAAACCCTTTTTCATTCGACATACTTTATCTTCATCAAGATATTAATAAGGAACCAACAGATTATGTAGCTTTTGGAATAAAACACCATTTTTTTTTTTTAATTAAACACTGTCTAAAGATTTGCATCGAAGCGTTTTTTTTTTATAGTGATTTTAATCACTGTCAAATATCATTATACTTGATCCAACTATACCACGGCACCACTGTGCCCGACCCCCCTGAGCTGGGTTTTTTTAAAAGAACACCATTTCCCTTTATATACAGGGTGATTCATTAAGGATAAGACACTCGTTTACTCAGTAGCTATTGAAAATTTTAAATTTTTGGTAAGGAAAATATTGTTTGATTCAAAAAACACTACAATAATATGTAGTAAAAACATGATATTTTTCATCCCTTCAAGGTTAAAAAACATTAACTTGAGTTTTTTTAAATGAGAACACATATTTTGAATTTAATAACATTTTTGAGTTTTTAATTTAATAGTAAATGGCATTTGAATTTTTAATATAACTTTATTCGTTTATTAAATATAAACATTTAAAGTTTCAAATTTTTGAGTTAATATACATGTATAATACAGTAGGGATTAAAATTACAGATAGCTAATTGTTTTTTTATGACATCGATATTAGCAGGTACAAAGCATTGTTATTATCAATGGTAGTAAGGCACATTGTTGTGAGTTTATAAATACACTAACTGACAATAAAGAATGTATATCTATTTTTTTTTTTTTTTATTAAGAAAATATTACAATCTGTATACATAATACAATAAGTAAAAATGACTGAACAATGTGTTACAACGCATGAATATCGTGCATGAAGAAGGAGCCCATTGACACCACTTCAAAATAAAAGAATAATAATTAAAATTGTGAAACTAAATTTGTGCTAAAGTGAGTTAGAGAAGGTCTTTAGCCCAGTTTCTTTTGAGTCGACGTAATGGGTTAATAGGGTTAGAGGGATTATGGAGATTAGATATTAGAGGGTTAGGATGGTTTTGTGTGTCACTGTGGAATTTTTTAAAATAGCAAGAAGCAAGTTCAGGAAGTGTTAGAATTTTTAGGTCTTTGTGGAGAGTTTGGTTACTAACATACCACGGTGCTCCTGTTATAATTCTTAGGTTAATTGATTGAAAGGATTGAAGGATAGAGATATTTGATTTTTTCGCGGATCCCCAAATTTGAATACCGTAGGTCATGGCTGGGCGTATGATTTGTTTGTATATTAGTAGTTTTATATTAAGTGGCATATTAGAACGGAGAAGATGTCTCAGAGAATGGAGACGTAGGTTTAATGATTTTCGTTTGTTTTTTATGTGGTAGGCCCAATTTAGTTTTTTGTCTAAATGGATGCCTAAATATTTAGTGTAATCATGTTGAGGAATTATGTTGTTATTTATCGATAAAGGAGGGCCATTGGTGGAACGGAGAGTAAATGATACGTGGGAGGATTTTCCTTCATTAATTTTTATTCTCCATAATTTGAACCAAGTTTGGAGTTTGTTGAGATGATCTTGGAGTGATTTTGTTGCAGAATTAGAGTCAGGATTGGAGGATAGTATGGCAGTGTCGTCTGCAAATGTAGCGAGATGTGTATTATTTGAGTGTGGAATGTCTGAGGTAAATATATTATAGAGGGTTGGGGCTAGGATGCTTCCTTGAGGTATACCTGCGTTAATAGAATGAATGTTGGATGTTTCGTCATCGCAACGTACGGCAAACGTGCGTTGTGATAAGAATGACTTTAACGTGAGGTATAAGGGAGCTGGAAGAAATCGAAGTTTATAAAGAAGTCCTTCAGTCCACACGCGGTCGAACGCCTGTGCGACATCAAGAAATACTCCTTCACAATGATTTTTGATTTCTAGGGATGAGGAGATGATGTCTGTTAATCTATGAATTTGGTGCAGTGTGGAGTGTTTATTTTTAAAGCCAAATTGAGTGTTTGGAATTGTTTTGTTTTCGTTTATTATAGGATATATTCTTTTTAGTATGATTTTTTCAAGGATTTTAGAAAGGGACGGGAGTAGACTAATTGGCCTGTACGAGGAAGGTAATTCAGGAGGTTTGCCAGGTTTGTGGATAAGAATTATAATTGAGTGTTTCCATGTTTGTGGTATGTATGATAATCTTAGTATAGAGTTAAAAATATAGGTGAGTTGTATTATAGCTTTTTTTGGTAGATGTTTGATGATTTTATTAGTGATTAGGTCGTGACCGGGAGACTTGTTATTTTGTAATTTTTTTATTAAAAAAAGAATTTCTGATGGGGAGGTGTGTTTAGTTGGGAGAGCCATGGGACAAGGAGTATCTAGTGATTCGGTAATACGTCTTGTGTGATCTACACTGTTTATGTCTGAGTGGGGACAGAAGTTGTTAGCAAGGTGAGTTGCAAATAAATTCGCTTTTTCGGAGTTAGATATGGCTAGGGTGTTATTTGGATTGCGTAAGGGGGGTGATACTTTTTTTTCCTTGAGTATGTTTTTAGTTGCTTTCCATAAAGACTTATTATTATTTGTGAGTGACTTTATATAATGTTGATATGATTCAGTGTTATATTTGTATAGAAGATTTTTCAAGTTGCAGGAGAGACGATTGTAGGTGGATTTATCACTTGGAAGGTGTGTGCGTTGCCATCTAGCTCGAGCACGGCGCTTTTCTTTTATTAATTGAGATAAGTGTTGAGGGAGATTATCTTGTTTAGTTTTGGGGGAATGAGTATTGGAGGCTCTTGTTGCAGAATTTTTAATAATATCGGTTAGAGATTGTACTGCGTTATCAATATCAGAATGATTTTTAAGTGATATATTTAGAGAGATTTGGGATTCTACGGACTCGCTGAAGATCTGCCAGTTGATTTTTCCAGAGATCAGGGTAGGATAAGTTGTTTTAAGTGTGACGTGATCATTTAGAGATAGTAATACTGGAGTGTGGTCAGATGAAAGATCGCTTAGGTTGGAGATATTTCGATTGATATGGTTTGGTAAGTTGGTTATGAAGAAATCTAAGATATCAGGCTGCCTATTTTGATGGGTTGGCCAATATGTAGGATTAGGGGGAGAGAGGAAAGTTAGGTTTTTATTTTGTATGACATTATGTAGTATACGACCTCTGGTATTGATAATTCTAGAGCCCCATGAGGTGTGTTTGCAGTTAAAGTCGCCACCAATTAGAAAATTATTCCCAATGGAAAGAAGAAAGTTCGTAAGTTCGTTAGAGTTAAGTTTTGCTTGAGGAGGAAAGTATGCAGAAGAAATAGTCGTTGGAATGTGGTTTAAGATTATTTTTATATTAGTTGCTTGAATAGAGTTGCTCTGGTAAGACGGTAGAGTAGAGTGTTTGAGGTTTGATTTTATTATAATCGCTGAGCCTGCATGAGCGTTTCCACTTGGGTGATCGCAGTGGTATGTTATATATCCAGGAAGTTTGAATGAGGAGTTTGAGGTAAGATGTGCTTCACTGATAAGGATAATATCAACGTGAGAGAGCTGTAGGAAGGCTTTAAGTTCATTTTTTTGTTGGTTTAGACCATTGGCATTCCATAAGAGGATGGATATTGATTGTTGGATATTTAAGCTAGTTGGCATTTGATTGGGATAGGAGTTTAGTGATAACAGTGGTTAGTAAAGAGATTAAGGGATTAATCAATGATTTAAAGTCTTCCAGGAAAGACATTAGTTTGAGTGAAATTTGATCAGAGTTATCACCAATAGGTGTATGGGGAGTGATATTCGGATCTTTGGTTGCTTGAGCATATGATTTGGATTGAGAATACGAATTTGAAGTGGTGTTTACATAAATGGGCTGTACATTATTTGTATTATTTTGTTGAGAATGTGAAATTGTTTGAGTTTTCTTGGGATTACGAGATGATTGAATTTCTTTATGTTTGGGACAGCCTCGATAGTTTGCTGGGTGGTTACCCTGACAAAGCGCACACTTGGCGGGTTGGTCGGTGGGTTTTTGGCAGGAATCTGATAGGTGATGTTCGCCACATCGAACGCATTTGGGTGTATGATTGCAGTAAGCTTTTGTGTGGCCGTATTCTTGGCATCGAAGGCATTGGACTATGTGGCGTTTAACTCGAGGTTCTTCTATTTTAATTTTAGTGTAGCATAGGAATTCGATTTTGAAGATATCTTTATTGTTTATGGCTGGTTCTAGATCTACGAAGAATAATGGGAGCGGGACCTTAGTGTTATATTGTAGAACGTTTGTTACGTTTCTAGCGATGTGACCGAGATCAAGTAACTCTTTTTTGATATCATCAAGAGGGATTGTGTGATGTAGGTTTCTGATAACAATTCTAAAGGCTCGATCTTGTTTTGATTGATAAGTATGATAGTCCGCTTTGCTGGATTTTAGAAATTTTATTACTTCTCTGTACGAGTTTGGTGATGTAGTTAGGAGTTTAACTCCATTGGTGGAGCTCTTACAAGTGAATGGTTCGCCTTTTGTTAATAATTTAATTTGAGAGCAAAATGATTTGAAGTCATTTACTAAATTAATAAAGATTGGTGGAGGAGGTTTACTCTCTGAGTGTTCTAGAATGTCTCTATTAGGGTCGTTATCTTTGTTTTCAGAATAGTCATTGTTTTGATCATTGTTTGGTGGACTGAATAGAGAAAAGCGATTTGGCGTTACGAATTGTTTAGTTAATTTCGGGGATTGATTAGGTGAGTACTGACGTTTATGATTATTTTGAGTTTTCCAATCGTCGTTGGAGTTGGTTTCTGATGAAAAAGCTGATGAATCATTTGACACGCTCTGTATGCGTGACTTTTGGATAATGAGTGGAGATACAGTTTTATTATTTGTATTATTAGGCATTTTATAGGTAACGGCACTGATTAGGACCGTAGTGAGGTATCGCGTGTTGGTCAATAAAGCGTATAATGCGATAAGGCGTTAGTCCCGATCGCGGCGAGTCTTATATTTAGGTAAATTATACAATTATACATTACCCGACGGTACAAATACCGCGACGAGCGCTGGAAGCGATAACAATTCGATACAATACACACGCTATCGAGAGCTGATAAAAGCGGAGCGCGTGACAATTAACGTGTGGACTGTACGACGTCTAAACACGAACTGAAATGTATATCTATTTATAGTTATAATTGATAATGAACAATCCGTGACTGTGACAGCAATGTCATAAAAAACAATTAGCTATCTGTAATTTTATACGGGAAAAAATTAGGTATTTGGGGGACCGGATCACTACGATTCGGCGATCTGAATCATTTCGTTCACTATTTTGATCCGTTCAATGCAATCCGTTCGTTCGCGAACGACTCATCTCTATTATAAATATATATTCATTTATTACACTTATAAATCATAAAACTTATAATCAGGATATAAACAAGGGAATAGGAAATATAAAATTTATAGGGATCATCTTTTTTTTTCAATTGGCAAAATACATACTTAAATAACTTAATAGATAGTTACAGGTCTATTGAAAATAACTGATTAATAATAACTTTTGGACGTTTTTAACAATGTACAGTAATAGCTAGAGCTAAAACACGAGTGTTACATCATATCTTTAATAACTTTTTATATAGGAAATATTTTCTGTCATTATACTTTTAAATAAGTATTACATTTTTAAACTACTATAAACACATATTTCATATTATCTTTTAATTAGTGTACTAAGTAATTAAAAAGAAGTCCGAATAATAAAAATTTTGAAATATGGAAAATCGATTTTTTGACCTCCAAAGGTTAGCCTATTTTTAGATACCTATTAATAATACTTGATATTTACTTTTATTATCACTAGTGTCGGCTTTTGTATACTAGGTGAAGGTGTGACCTTAAATATTATACCGCTATTTATAGGTATAAAAAATTGCCAAATTAAATATAATAAAATATAACACATATAATTATTTTAAAGGTCGTAGTAGAAAATAGAAATGAAAATACTAATAATAACTATTATTATATTATAACAACCGAAAACGACGAGCATACACGTAGTTAGTTCTAAAAATGAATTACCCAATATAGTAATACGGGTTACGGAGATTGCCACGAACTGATAATGCTCCGACATTCATATACTCCGACACTATAAAAAAATCCTCCGAATACATTTACTCCGACAATAATTACTACGAAAACCCGGTTAAAAAAATTTGGATTTTACTACGACGATGAATACTCCGAATAGGACTATTAATTGATTGCTCCAAATATCGATTATTCGCGAAATCGATTACAAAATTATGAAATTTCGGATTAGATGAATATCGTAGCAATACATTATCATTTCATTAAGTTTCATTTCAATATATTTTTACANTTATTTATTGTAACGACATACAAATAAAAACTTTTTTTTATTAATACGCTGCACTAAAACACTATATTTAGATAATAATAAAACAATGCAACATTATTAACGTACAAAAATGTTTGACCACGCAAGCTTGTAGTACAGCCGTCAAATTAGTACTGTACCAGTTCAGTTTTTTAAGGTTATGTTTAAGATAGTAAAATAATGAACTAAAATCTTTTAAAAGACGAGCGTTTATATGGTTATGTTAAAGCTTTGAATTGATATCAGTCAACAAAAATTAAAAAGTATCAAATCCGTAGTATTTGATAGTATTTAGTTACTATACTATGGCGAAGAGAGGCTAAGAAATTTATGCTTTAAGAGGCTTACACAATAGGCGTTTAATCGCGCGCGTACACATTTTGAAAAACGCGGCGATTAATCTCTTTATATAAAACACCCGCATTTAAATTGAACCATGCACACTATAAGTAAAAACATGCGTTCGGACGCGACCGATCGCTAAAATTAAACAATACAAATCGTATGTTATCATTCACACTGGCGATTAAATTTCCGGCCACGTGAGAGTTCATTGAATCTATTTTCACGTATTATTTTGGATTCATTTCCTTTTGTTTCTTCTATCTATCATGTCTGTTTAAAATAATTTATAAAAATATTTTGAGGCCAACAGTTTAGTCTTGTACTGTAATACCACATTTTATATCAAAGTCCTATTAAGGATTCTTAGTATAGTATTAAAATAAAAAATTTAATTAAATTTCAATGAAAAAATAATTATAAAGTGTTAAAATCATAAAAAACCTTACATTATGTCATAAAATACAATTAACGTGTATAACAATAACTTTAATTATGTGCATCATACATTCAATTAATAATTATTAAAGATTTAAAATACCACGTATATTTCAACCAATAGAAGCACTCAAAATTTACGCTATTTATCAGCACAATCGCCTGCGTCAAGCGCATCGTTTCCCTGCGTCCATTCATGATAAAAATTGGACTGCCAAAATTGTGTACGGCGCGGTATATCTATGTGTATTTAATCCATGGTATTAAACACATAGATCTTATAAACATGGATAGGACATTGATGCTTTATCAGTGAAGACTGTGGTGATAGTAAATTGAGGCTATTTATTTACATTATTACATGATAACATGTACTTTTTATTTTTTAATGGTTAGTAATTATTAATTATTATAAGTTATGTAATGTATAATAATTCTTTCCAAAATTTATAAAATATATAGTAAAACAGTAATGAACATAAATTAATCGTGATTAAAATAAATAGTTTTTGTTAGTTTTGCTCTTGTTTTAATGCGTTCTTCATTTCTTATTCTAACTTCGTGATACATTCTAACATCTAAATACTTCAACACTATTAAATTTATCATATTGTTTTTGTGGTCATTTTCAAACCAAGAATCATCTCCACAAGTTACTTTAGAAAATATGTTATAACTTCTATATAGTTCAGTTTTAACTTTAATTAAAAAAAAATTGTATGGATTTTTTGAATGGATGTGATTAGTGTACTGTTTAAATATTTTTTCAGTTACATTACAGATTATTTTAACATCAGGACTTGGTTTTGTGAGATTCTTAATTTCTGTCAAACTACATGATCTGCTATTTCCTTATTAATATTCTGATTAAGATAAAGTATGTTGAATGAAAAAGAGATATAAATATTAGATCTTATCTTAGATTTTTTTTTTATATTTTATTTAAAATTTAAAAATAATTAATATTTTTAATAAAATGTAAAAAAATTAATTATTGAGATATAGCTATAGACCTAACGTATAACTATTATTAAAAAAAAAATCAGCTAAAAATGTTAACTGGATCAAAAGTTATTAAAGTTGTCAGTGAGTGCTGGGCCAATCTGTATATATGGGTAACCTAAAAGTATATTGTGCAAAAACACTAGAGGGCCCCTATAATTTTTTTAACTTTCCAAATGACGTGGTTATGCGACTAATGAATTCGAATTTAAAAAAATTAGCTACGGATAACTGGTATACTAGTATTCCATCGACAATTGAAAAAGAATATTACTTTGGTTGGTGCGGTTCGAAAAAATTTAAAAAAAATTCTAGCGACTTTTCTTTTGCACTATTCAAATAACCGTAAGCCGTATAGTAGCATATTTGTATTTCAGAAACACTTTACTCTTAAATCTTATAAACCAAAACCTACTAAAATAGTTATACTTTTATTTTCAATGAACAATTTCAGTCTTATTGACGAATCAACATTTGCTAAGAAATTTGAAATAATCATATTTAACAACAGCACTAAAGGAGTCAAACCCACACACACTACTCAGCTCACCCCATCTGTTAAGAGTGTTCTAATTAGGAGATTGTATCTCTTATGAAAATTAAAATATATTATACAATTTTTTAATAATTAACTAATTATTAGTCTATTGAGTAATTAAAAAAATAAATTTGAAATGTATATACAAATAATAATAGCAACACTAAGATTTTATAGTTCATATTGTGTATTTGCTTGTATACATGCCATACTACTGAAATATATTACCTTAAACTTTTAGATTAGTTCATGATTAGTTAATATACCTAAAAATGTTTCCAGAATAAGTTCTCAAGCATTACTATATATTTTTTTTAATTCATGAAATCATTACCCCAAACGTCAATTCACTTAGTTAGTAGTATGAGTAGGGCCGTCTAATTCATATTGTATAAATCTTTTTTACTTAAAAAATTGCTATGATTTTGCATCTTAAACATTATAACCATATTTGTAAGTCAAATAACATACAATATAAGAAATTATATCGGAAAAAACAAATCAATATAAGAATTACTATTATAATAACTAGGAAACACATTCTTACTAAACAAAATATTTAGTTTCAATATTTAAAAAACCCAGCACAGGGGGGTCGCGGCACAGTTGTGACGTGGTATAGTTGGATCAAGTATAATGATATCTGACAGTGATTAAAATCACTATCAAAAATAAACGCTTCGATGCAAATCTTTAGGTAGTGTTTTATTTTAAAAAATTGGTGTTTTATTCCAAAAGCTACTTGATTTGTTGGTTCCTTAATATTTCGATTAAGATAAAGTATGTCGAATGAAAAAGGGTTTATTAAAAAAAATTATTTCTCATAAAAAAATTGTGTGGATCCATAAACTTTTCAATAAGTTATAGCATTATAAAGTTAAATATAATATGAATAATAAAATCGAGAATTATCACACGAAAATAGCATTCGGTAGCCATTTTCGCCGCGAAGAAAAGTCCAGAGGTCAAATTTTTTTTTTTCAAATTAAAGTATATTACATTAGCTTTAATTTAAGATATATATAAAAGTGTCAGACCTTCCGGAACATTTTCAAAAGTTATGTTGAAAAAGTAAATTTTTTGNACAAAAAACACATCATAGTAAAACCAATACCTTCTCAGCTTCGCATCGAAGCTAAAATTTACAAATTATTTAACAATCTAAATACTTTATTATTATAAATAGATTACATATATTCATATACATTTTGAAATGACAATATAGTGATAGGCACAAATAATTTATAATTATTATTATTTCAGTTTATATCTAGTATGACTATAAAATTTATACTTTTCAAGAAATTTGTCAGTATTTGGTTAATAATATACACAATCAAAAATATTTTTAAACAATTTTTTATATAACTAATAATAATAAAACAAATTATATTTTCCTAAAATATAAGAATATAATATAATTATACAAATTTAAGTGTTGAATTTACAGTGTATTTTATTAATATAAATCACTCGATTTTTCTTAAAATAACAACTATTATAAAAACTTGATTTGGCATTTTTAAGTTTCATATATGTTTTATAAACATTAAAAATTGGTAATTGAATATTGTTTATCAATAGTTACTTTATTTAATGTCAACAGTGTAAAAAAATCATAAGTTTGTTTTAAGTATACGTCAAAGTAAACAATCATATATTCTGCAAAGCTTCCCTTATAATCTGGATTTTTAAAGACAAAATGCTCGTATTCATTTATATATGAAATCATGTGAATAATATTATTTGTATAAGAACATGAATTTTTTGAATAAGTACTAACATAATTAAATGAATTATCTAATGTTTTTTTCAAATTACTTGCAAACAAATCATTATCTTCAGGTATTTCCATATTACGTATAGTATTTAGTTTCGAAAAAAATGGGTCAGTATTACTTACATCATCTATATCATCAGGGAATAAACTTTTAAAAAACAATACATACAACCGAAGTCTACGTGCTAATTCTTTATATTCATTGATTTTTCTTATAAGCAAATTCTTTATTTGTAAGTTCATTTTTCTATCTTGTGCTTCTATTTTTTTATAACAGATAAATTCATAACCACTATTTATGTATACCAAAAATCGATTACTGAACTTAATTCTTTCCCAATACTTACATTTTACGAATTTAAAATTAGCTCGACCTTTTTTTCGTAATTGCTTTTATTAACGTGCACTTTTGTTGACGAAAGTAATTCAACAGGCATTTCAACAAATTGTGTATTATTCTGTTGTATATTTATATTATCGTTACTCTCAAAGATTGTATATACTCGTAATTTTTTATCTCCACTTCTAACTTTTATATTTTCGAATTGATTCCATATGTTCCGATTCACAAGTAATTCATTAAGTTGTTGAATTTTTTGACATTGGTCTAATTTGGTTAATACAAAATTTGACAGTAGTGATTGAATTAAAATAACGATTAATACAAAACAGTTTATAAAATTCATATTTAACAACATAAAAGTTTAAATAAATAGTATCAATTTTTATAAATCAAAACTAATAAACACTAACACACAAAACTTGTACTGAGATCTATGTATAGTATAAAGACATTTTTTTATTTATATTTCAATTTATTTACTTAAATTTTGAAAATTTTTATTTCAAAATACTGAAACGTTTCTATGTTTAATTTCTTTTTAATTTGTTTTTTTACTAACTTTAAATATGAAAATACAACACAAATTGTTCAAATAATCGATTTATTCCGTTTTATTTTAAAAAAGATGAATATATATATTAAACAGCTAACTATCATATCAGTCTTATTTTAGAAACTATTTAATTTAAGGTGAAGTATAGGTATAACCCTCTGGATCATGGTTGGTAACGAGTAGTTACGAACACCGTTGCAAAATGTTAAGGGGATTTTTACAAAAAAACAGTTATCTCGATCACGGTTGATAACACGGAGGTTATGATCACCGATGAAGATTATTACTAACTTTTAAAGAAAAGAATATATAATTTTGATCACGGTTGGTAACGCTTAGTTACGAACACCGTTGTAGTTTATATATATAATAAGTATTAAGATATTATGAAATAAAAAAAAATTACTCGATGGAAAGATGAATGCATGTAAACTAGTTGGTAATTAATATTGCGTTCACTAGTGAAACGAGGTTGTTAATTAACACAAAGAATAAGAAAAACTAATGAAAGAACTACTAAATTTCTTAGAGAATAATTAAACAAGTAGTGACGGTGTACTTTATACTACCCGTCACCACCTGAGTAGTGTAGAACGATTGCCCACATATATTTATTGTTTTAAATACCCTCCAAAAAACAAAAAACACATTATTCAAATTTCCTATTTCCTTTTCGAGTTCTTGTTAAGACTGATATGCAACATAAAATAATCATTACGATAAATATAATAAAAAAATACATTAATTTATATTCTTTTGAATAAAAATTGTCAAACAGCGCTGTCCAGCGGACTTTTTTGCAACTGTTAAACATTGCTAAAGCTGTAGCGTAACGCAACAATACGTTATTTGTAACATAAATCATTCGACTTCGTCGCTTTGTTAAATTATGAAGTACTATAAAAATTTAACAAAAATAAAATTATAAAGTGTGAAATTCAAATATTATATTTATTACTATGCAAGTGGGCTTTTATATATTATTCTGTAACAACAACATGGATTGCCACTTGCATAACGACTAACTATAGTAGCAAGGGTCGCCACCACCTAGGCGAGGTGTCACACCTATCACATATGATCACCGGACCATAGGTGGAAAGTAGATATGTAAAGTATGAATAAGGACCCCCCTGACCCACATGATGTGGGTATACCCTGTCCTAGGTGGACGGACGGCATAAACGGACGGGGGGATATGGTGATAGGCATATGACCCCCTTCCCATGAAAGGTTAAGAGTATAATGGAGGGGGCTCTCTCATTGTATTAAAACAGTAAATCAGTGGTTTACCCCTACATAGAAGGGGAGGTGATGATGAAACTCATCATAAGGTGATCATTATTATGATATTAAAGTAAATAAATAAATATGTACAATATTATACTATTTCATAAGAATTGAGTTATTTTTTAATTATAGAAAAAATATTTATACGTTTGAAATAATATTTTATCAAATTCTTTTTTGATTATTCAGTTACACTACCGCGTTTGTTAATAGACATTTTTTGTTAATGTGTAATCGTTATTGTATAAAACATGTATACACATAATCTATTACATATATTTGTATACAAATATTTAGAAATCGAGAGTTTAAAATTAATTATTATGATATTAAAGTGAAATTACTTAAGTGGTAAAGGAATGGGTTAGTATACGGGGATATGTGACCTATAATTTGCTGACCCCCCTATGAAAATATGCGATTTTTCCGCATAAAGNTATGAAAATATGTGATTTTTCCGCATAAATGAGCATGAAATCGTTGATAAAGTCACAGTGTCATCAAGAACCATCAGCTCTAAAAAGAAGACTCTACTCTATGAATAATATGGCTGCCGAACCTGTAAGAAAACAGCGCTACATTTATATCGCACCAACACCGCCAGGCTAGATGATTGACTCCAGCAGTTACACTATTGCGTTCAGCGACAGAAAATTTTTGCAAGTGGGCCTGAATCCAAAGGATGACTTCAATGTTACGGTATGCATTATTACTCCTTCACGATATATTAGTATGTCAGCGGACTATTTAAATATTATTTACGGCATGATGGATGAAATATCATTATTTCTACAATCACCTCCGGTAAAAGGAGAGAACATTGTGTTATACCAAAATGTCGATTTTAATATAACCAAAGTATTGTACCGTGATACCATGCATTTAGTATTAGAATCCAGAATAGTGGATGGATGTCGAGTGTTATTAAATAACATTAATAGACTTATGGACTTACAGTGTACTATTAACAGTACAATATCAAGAAAAATAAACACGTTTACTATTATGTCATCAAATAGACCGCATCATACAATACGCCGACGGTAAATGGTCGGGCCCTAAAATTCAACAATCAAACAATGATGAAATGGTTACTTTTATAAGAAGTTTGAATGACAAAGAATTATGCGATACTATTCCTAAAGGTGACAGTAATTACAAAAGCGAGCCGAAGAATTTAGTATACAATGTAATAGTTGATCGTTGAATCAAGTCATGGTCCGAGGGTACGCTTCAAATTAATGTGAGTATAATGAAAACAAATTGTCATAACCTTTATTGTTATTTAATTTATAATTTGTTTTAGGAAAAAGAAGAAATGTATGACGAAAATGACGGTCCGGCATTTTTCGATACAACAGTGTTTACCCAAGAAAATAGTTATAGTCCATGGGCTTCACAATGGCCGAAACCCAATGACGTCAGAAAATTAACTTACATTAATAATTTATAAACAATAACTTTATATATTGTACTAGTTTCTTATAATAAACTTATAATTTAAACTAAAAAAAAATTGTTGTTATTTGTATATAATATATTTATTTCATAATAACAACAATAATAATAATAATAATAATTATAAGGTTAATAATAAATGTTTACATAAACGTGTAGAAAATTTAATTTAAATTATACGGACAGTTCCGTCAAAAGGTGTATATGTAAATACATTGTCTGAAATTACTAGAGCATATGCAGTTGTATTACCAGGAAACGCGGCTGATGCTTCAATTTCAATACGTAAGTCAAAAGACGAGACTGTAATTGTATCGTTCTGCTTTGACATGTCGATTACGTCAATAGGTATTAAATTAAGAAATTGTTTCTTATTTACTAAAGATANAAATTGTTTTTTATTTACTAAAGGCGAACACCAAGGTCTATCATAATAACTCTTTTGAAAATTAACATAGTAGGAAAATAAAATACTAAATAGCTTACAGTCAAAATTACATCTTAAATCGATGTACGGGTAAACTTCTGAATTTAAATGGACTTTAAGATTTGTTAAATTATAGTGATCGAATTCAGACAATGATTTACTTTTACTATTTTTACGGTCTGTTTGAAACCCTACTATAACATAACGGGGCTTTTGAAAATTATTACATGTTTTAACGGTCCACGAAAACGATTTGTTTTGTGGTACAAACGGATATTCACACAGTTCCCAATTTCTATGAGCGCAATGTATAGGCTTTTTACTATCTAAAACTCTAAGTTATTTTAATTGTTCCTTTTCGGTCACTTTGACGATTGGCATATTCCATACAACTTTTGTTAGTTTAATTGATACTTTAGACAGTTTTTCTTTTACTGTGGTACTCGTATCTAATAGCTTGACAACCTCATTATCATCAGAAGTTCCCGTGCTGCATTTAAGTTTTTCAGAGGACTCGTTCACATTGAATAATTTGATTACGTTTATGTCTGATGAACTCCTCGTACATATTAATGATTGTGTACAGTTTAAGAGTATTTTTTTATAATCTTCGGCAAACCCTAATATATGCGATAGCGGTATAATCCCAGAAAAATATGTACAGTCGAAAAAGTCTTTATTGTCTTCAGTAGTAATGTCCCATGCCGCAGTGTGTAGTTCGTTAATATCAGCGGGGCTATATGAGCAATAGCCTTTCAAAGTAGATGTAATGCCCGGGTTGCGTACTTTTTGTATTTGAGTACCGTTTATTTCATAACGTATTTCAGAAAATAAATTTGTTAATAAATCTAGGACTGGACTTCATACCATCAGGTTTTTTCACTTCACCTTCCAAGTACAAATAACTGACACTTGGTAAAGTGTAACTGTCCATGTTGCGAATTTCAAATCGTATTTCATCATTTTTACCTAGTGCAGTGGAGCTATACGGCAAAAATGAATGTACCTGTTGACTAATTATTTTACACTGATCGACATAACTTTCCGTCACATCTAAACTTAAATCATCCATAATTTCAAAGTNTAAACATAAATCGTCCATAATTTCAAAGAACGTTTAACGATTTTAAAAACGATAAATTACGTTTGCTAATAGACTTATTCGTTTTTTCTTTTAACGGCGATTTTCTCGCAGATTTCTTTTTAGGTAAATATGATGTTGTCTCTGTTCTGGATGACTGTGAACTACGTATTGGCCGACGAACACTTGAATATATATTATTATTAAACTTAAGAGCCATGGTTCTATGTACGAATGTGAAGGCGGAGAGTTAATGTTTCCCCTCTCAAATCAACTATTTTACCAGATTGAGACCGTTATGTAACTTCAGCGTTGTATACGGAGGTTCNAATGTAACTTCAGCGTTGTATACGGTGGTTGTGTTTAGCGGATAATAAACTAACGATTTAGGTACTTCTATAATTTTGTATCCTGCTGGGACAGAAGGAAAAAATGCATGGATCGCTTTGCTTGATTGTCCATTATCATATGAACCGGTCGCTATATTACACTCGACATATATAGTATTAACTTGTAAAATATCAACAATGTTTGTTGAAACATGACGTATATTCGGTCCATAAACTTTTTCATTAAAACCTAATAACCGCGCAATATTATCGGTTACCGTAAAATCAATGGTGTTACTACACGTCAAAGCACTTTTCAATGTAACTTCGTCAGGTTCTAAAGAAAACGATTGAACGTATGGTTCCAACAGTTTTCTTAATACGGCTTCTAACTGCGCCAATTCGTATGATCCCGTCGGTATTGTAATTTGTGTTGTTACATCCTCAGAGTCTTTNTTCGTATGATCCCGTCGGTATTGTAATTTGTGTTGTTACACCCTCAGAGTCTTGAACTCCGATTTTATTACAGTCAGTTGTAATATTAGGTATTGAGTTATTAGTATACAAACTCAAAAGACAAATTTCGGCACCCTCTTCAAATTCCAAAGGCGGGTAAAAACTACAACTCAATTGTGACGAATTACCGCTCAACATTATTGTAGCCGATTTCATAATTTTCGACTTAGAAATTTTAGGCATAAATGACCGCAGTTTACCGATCTATCAGCCTGGTACCGTAAATAGTTGTAATTTACGGTACACCCGTTAAAATATTTCTGTAACTTTAGCGGTGTAGCCAAATCACCGTNTACCGTAAATAGTTGTAATTTACGGTACACCCGTTAAAATATTTCTGTAACTCTAGCGGTGGAGCCAAATCACCGTAACTATCGAAATAATGTACTGTATTGTTATTTTTTCTATAGCACGTCCAATGAGTACCTGGCTCGTTTTGTTTGCTTAAATTAATAACTGCACTCTCGTTTTTTAAAGGACGTACCGGCAATGTGTCTCTGCTAAAGACCCCTCTAAAATGAGGTATTTTCAATAAATTTGCATATTTTATAATTTGATAGTCATATAGAGCAGTCTTTGGCAGATTCGATATTAGTTTTTTGTCTTGGGCGGTGATAAAAATAAACCGGCACCGTTCTTATAAGGTTTAAGGTATAAACCTTTGCCGAGTTTTACTGTAGATTTTTTATCGCTTGCTTCTCTCGCGTCCATGATTGTACGTATAATACTACCCGCCCCGCCGGTTAGAGATCCTAACGCTGATAAAGCGGCAAAAATAGGAATAAGAGGAAGCGCTCCACCGGATTTCGGCACTGGTATTACACGTGGTGTGGAGGAAATGCTACCACGACGAGTTTTTTTGCGTGCAGCGGTCAACGCAATTTTTATTAATATTGTAATATCTTTGCCGGCTGTCTTTTTATGGTTCTTAATAGCCTTTTTCGCTTCAGAAACTATAGTTTTAAAACCACATCCCATTCCGATTTTACGTTTTGCTTTCATGGCGTTGGTAACTAGGTATGCTGCTGCCCGTTCTTTAAATCCAGAGTCCTTTGATTTAACAATGTCCCAAGCCCCGTGTTCTAATACTTCATCTGCTTTATGTCTTTCTGCAGTCGAATGATGTTTATCGTAAAAAATGTCGTGAGATTTGCAGAGTTCGTCGAGTTTGTTTACCCCCACGTCGCCCCTTGCTAAACGTTCTTTTAACCGGGTGCCGGACCACAGTAATGATAACCTTTGAGGTGTAATTCTATAGGTAATTTATTTAAGAGCGTATTGAATAGACCGACACCACTTTTAGACTTGTTGCGACCGTGACGTGACATCATTTGATCAGTTTACTGTCCTGATAAACTATTTATAGTGGAAAACATGAAGTTTATACAGCAAAGTGTTAAACTCCCCGTGATAAACGCAGATACTGAAAATAATGACAATAAACCTCCCCGACACGGCACTTTATTTCCAAACTCTATTAGAGCGATTATTGCGGGGCCGTCGGGCTGTGGTAAAACTAATGTTTTATTTTCTTTACTGGTCGCTGAAAACGGTGTAAAATTCAAAAATATTTACATATATTCAAAAACTCTAGACCAGCCAAAATATCAAATGCTTAAGAATATTATAGAAAGTATACCAGGAATGAAAATATTCATGTTTCATGAAAACGACACTGTAATTAGCCCTGAGGACGCATTGCCAAATTCAGTTTTTATATTCGACGACGTAATAACCGAATCTCAAGAAATTATAAGAACCTATTTTACTCGAGGCAGACATAATAACATTGACATATTTTATTTAACACAATCGTTTAGCTATGTAGGTAAACAATTGATACGGGATAACGCTAATATGCTTATTCTATTCAAACAAGACAAAATCAATATACGGCATATATATTTTAATAATTGTTCAGGGGACATGACACTTAACCAGTTTCGTGAACTTTGTCATTCATGTTGGAACGATAGTAAATTTAGTTTTGTAGTAATTAGTAAAGATCATCCGCGGAATGAAGGCAGGTATCGTAAATGTTTCGTAAATAATATAATGTCGTGTAATAACGGTATTTTGTCAGTAACCGATTAACAATGGCCGGAGAATCTAATAACGCAATATTGAGACAATTAGCCGAGGCCAAGCAAAATATTAAACGAAAATTCTAATCATTGCAAAATGATGATGTTACTAATGAAGTTTACATGAAACGTACATTAAAACCCATTATTGAACCTTTAAACGAGTTAACAACACTTCAAAAAGAGAAAACATCGCATATTTCAAATTTTACTAATAAATTTGATAATAATAACGAGTATTTAAAATATGAACAAAACCATGATGGTAACAATTATAAAAACGATGAAAATAATTCTATAGTAACTGAGCTGCATAATCAAAGCTATAATGTTGAAGACACTAATTCTAGTGGATATTCTGAAAACCAAATATTTTCTATGATGGACTCGGTTGAGGCATGGCTAGTTTATCATGACGGGGACAAAGCGTATGCACCGAAAAAACACGGGGATATAATGAAATTTGGTGATAAAATTGTTCAGTTTAATTATAAAACAGCTCAGCTGATCATAGAAAATAATAAATATCAATTAACCCCCGGTGTAATACAGTTAATATTTTCAAAACGGCCTAACGCATACGGTAAAAATGACTTGGATGTCTATAGAGACATTCTAGTTCATACTTCTGCGCACTTAACAACGAATAAATTAAAAATTAAGAAAACAAATGGCTACAAGTATAAAGAAGTTATAAGTAAATTGTTTGTCGAGGGCAGAGGTCTTGAGTTGTCATTGAATACATCGAATAACTATAAATATTGGAATAACGCAGACGAGCTCTGCGACCGTCTTAGATTACTATTGGCTTCGCAGGCAGCAGGCAATAATGCACATGGTAATGAAATTATATCAATTTATGAAGAATTATACGAGGCGGGCATAATTAAAAAAATACCAAATGTTTAAAAGACAAATTGCGGAAGAACTACATAGGCCTAGACGAATACATTACGATAGACGTAGTGTTGTACTTAAGAGCCGTGACGATTTATTTCAGATCGATTTAGCTGAATTTATACCATGTCATAGACAGAATAAAGGCTATAAATATATTTTGTTTGTAATTGATTGTTTTACAAAATATTCATGGGCAGTACCCCTAAAATCAAAAAGAGGAGCTGATATAGTGAAAGCAATAGAACCTATACTTGCAAAACGTAATATCGTTCACGTACAGAGCGATTTGGATAAAGAATTTTATAACTCAAAATTTTCAACTCTTATGAAAAAATACAACATAAAACATTACTCAACGTATAGCACATTAAAAGCGTCAATTTGTGAACGATTAATTCGAACCATCAAGACCAAATTATATAGAGAGTTTACCGCTCAAGGATCACACAATTGGATATCTACATTAAACAAAGTTATGCACGAGTACAAAACAGCGTGCATAGAACAATAAAGATGACTCCTACGTATGCCGATAACAATCCTTCGGCAGTGGTTATACACAGTACTGTACATAAAACGAAACAAAAAATTAAATTTCGTAGAGGTGATTATGTAAGGGTTAGTTCGAACAAGGTCGTATTTGAAAAAGGCTATTTGAGTAATTGGTCTTTTGAAATATTTACTATAGCAAAGGTATGCAACACTATACCAATAACCTATCTTCTCGAAGACTTTGAAAAAAATCCAATTAGAGGGTGTTCTTATGAACAAGAATTACAAAAAACCAAGTATCCGCATAATTATCTGATTGAAAAAATTGTACGACGTAAAGGGGATAAAGTATTGGTTCGTTGGATGGGTTTTCCTTCAAAACATGATTCATGGATGAATAAAAATGAACTTGAAAAATAAATATTTTTAATATTATTGTAAGATATTAATGTAAATATGTATATTTATTTAACCTTAAGGTGACATATCCCCTCTACCTCTCTTTAATTAAACTGTGTGTTATTACTTTTTAAAATACAAAAAATCATCCAATCAGAATAAAATCTGTAAAACTAATAAAATATTTTTAGTTCACTCGTAAACGTTAACAGTAATGGATGTTTTTGGTTCATCATTAGAAAGTAAAAGAATAAAAAAAATATGCATACTAGAGTCTAAATTAGCTGAATTAGAAACAGATATTATAAAAATTACTGAAACGCTTAGTAATTATAGGAAAATAATTGAACAAATAAATGAAGAATTTAAATACTAATTTTAACGCAATAGATTCAACTTCTAAGTTACGATATAGTCAGCTAGAAGAACAGATTAATAAAATTAAAGGTTTTGTCAAATACGAAACCCATACTGACTCCAGTGTACGTTAATTCAAAAAATAAAACGCCCTAGAACAAGATTCGTATCCTCAACGTACTAGTTAACAAACTAAATAATGACTACAGCAATAGTAGATTTTGAGTGTATATTGGGATCGAATAACGAGTATCTTATAAAAGAACTATCTGTAGTGGATACTGACACTTATGCTACACAACACTGGATATTTAAACATGCAACTCCAACAGATGAAAAAAGTCGAAATGTTAACGCGTGGTTGAAAAAGCAAAATGCAACCTCAGTACGGAGACGTAGAAATTGAAGAACTACCGAGAGTTTTAAACTCGTTAAAATTTACAGACATATTTGTAAAAGGGTTACAAAAAAGAGACATTTTACAATTGTATATGCCACACGTAAATGTCATTAACATGGAAGATATTGGCTGCCCCCGTATAACACAATTGTCAACAAATACTTCTTATCCATCATGTTTATTTTATATGAATTTAAATCCAACTTATTGTAGTTTTTATAAAATGTTTATGTTAAGAAATTAGTATATTAATAATTCTTAGTACTTAAAATATTGTTATATTTCACTATAATTAAATAATGTAATTAAATTGTATAATATTTTTAAAATAAAACTTATAAGTAACAAAGTAGTTGTTTATTTAGGTAAACATAAATTATATAAAATATATATAAATTTATATATAAATAAAAACAGTATACTTTAGTGTATACTAAAATTAAATGAATTATTTTACAACAGTCAAATTTTTAAAGAACAAAATTACAAGTAATGAACAAATTATTTACACAGTGGATGGTAATATAAGTATTTTGCATAAAGTATGATTAAATATTAAAGTTGGCCAAACTACCTTGTTGTCTCAAATCCCTTAAAAAAATAAATAAACAAATTTGTAAATTAACATACATATATATATATATATATTACAATGAAATGAATAACTGTTAAACTCACTCAATTTTATAGTGTCCGTGCGCTAACGTATGAATTTCATCCTTCAAAACAACTCGTTTATCATCATATCTATTCAACGATAATTTTCTACTAGTTGTAGGGATTAACAAAGATGTTAAATAACATGTCACAATGAATGCGTTTATATATGTTTTATCTTAGATGTACTGCAGTACGATAACACTCCGTGTATTTTTTTTATTCTCGCGCTGTTGGTCAATCCAGTGACACTTTGTATTTGTACTCTTTTTTTATGTACGTATAAAATCATTTTTCATTATTAAAAAGTATTAATTATTATAAATTTTAATTGTAGTATTTTGTAATAAATATAAACACCAAAACACTACAAATTGGTGACCTCTAAAATGAACAACAAATCCGATAGTACGATAGTAACTGTGCGTGACGACGCGACCGGTAATGATGGCCGAGACCANACGATAGTAAGTGTGCGTGACGACGCGACCGGTAATGATGGCCGAGACCATATCGAATACGGCGAGCCCAATATGAATTCAACGCGAGCGTTTAAAATCCCAACTTTCTGGCGTACCAACCCAGAACTTTGGTTCAAACAAATTGAATCCGTTTTTTATACAACCAGAATTACAGCTGACGCAAGTAAATTTCATCATGTTGTTTCTTCTATGGAAAGTGAAATTCTTGCTCAAGTTAGTGACATAATACTCAATCCACCAGAAACGAAAATGTACGAAGCATTAAAAACCCGGCTCATCGAAAGATTTTCCGAATCTGAACAATGTCGGCTTAAAAAATTACTGACCGAAGTCGAACTCGGTGATCGGAAACCATCCCATTTTCTTTCAGAAATGCGTCAACTAGCTAATGGAAAAGTAACTGATTAAATACTCAAAATACTATGGATACAAAGGTTACCACATCAGGTAAAAACTATCATTTCAGCTAGCAACGACAAGTTGGATAACTTAGCTTCGATGGCAGATAAAATTATCGAAGTATCGGACAGCCGAAATGATTGTTTTTCCATTGCCAACATTAGTGACAAGGTCACAAACCGTCAGTCACATGAACAAGCTGACGATGCAACGACAATAAGAAAATTGGAACACCAGATCGCAGCACTCGCACAAGCAGTAGAGCGACTTAGCAACAGCAACTCTCGTAGCTACAATAGGCGTCACTCAAAATCACCTATGCGCCGAGACAATTCACGACCACGATATGATACATGTTATTATCATTACCGATTCAAAGATAAGGCTACTAAATGCAAACCACCGTGTAAATACCAGCACACGTCGGAAAACTATAAACGATCTACTGTCGAGACGACCGACGGTAGTGAGTTTCAATCTCGTCGTCTATTTATTGTTGATAAAATAACAAAAACTCAATACTTAATTGATACTGGTGCGGACTTTACGGTTTCGCCAGCAGATCCTAAGCAGAAACGCTATAAATTAAAAGATGGTAACCCTACTTTATTCGCAGCCAACGGGTCAATAATAAAAACATACGGTGACAAATTAATTGCTGTAAATTTAGGTTTAAGACGTGTTTTTAAATGGAAATTTATTGTCGCAGCAGTCAGTAAACCAATTATAGGTGCTGACTTTCTCCACTACTTCGGCTTATTAGTGGACTTAAGAAGTAAACGCCTAATTGATGAAAATACCAATTTAGCCACCGCCGGAAAAGTTAAAAAGACGATATCCTCGGGCATCTTCGCTTTTAAAGACGATTCAGCGTACATTAAGTTACTAAAAAAATTTCCGCAAGTATTAAGAACAAACATGATCCCAATGGATTGTAAACATAACGTTACACATCATATCATCACTAAAGGACCACCACTCTTCGCTAAACCAAGACGCCTTCCTCCGGATCGACTAGAGATCGCAAAAAAAGAATTTGCTTATTTAGTAGAACAGGGCATATGCCGACCTTCAAATAGTCCGTGGGCCAGCCCATTACAACTAGTAAAAAAGAAGAACGGTGAATGGAGACCGTGCGGCGACTACCGTAGGTTAAACGCAGTCACATTACCGGACAGATACCCCATTCCACACATTCAAGACATCACACAGCGATTGCAAAATAAAAGTATTTTTTCAAAAATCGATTTGGTTAAAGCTTTTAACCATATACCAATAGAACCGTCCGATATTCCAAAAACAGCTATTACAACACCTTTTGGGTTATTTGAGTTTGTTCGGATGGGATACGGTTTTAAAAATGCAGCTCAAACATTTCAGCGTTTCATACACGGTGTTTTAAAAGACTTAGATTTTTGTGAAGTGTATTTGGACGATATTTTAATTGCATCGTCTTCAACACAAGAGCATTTGAGTCACCTCGAACGTGTATTACAACGACTCAGTGAGTACGGCATTGTGATAAATACGAATAAATGTATATTTGGAAAAGAAGAGGTACTATTTTTAGGATACATCATATCGGGTAACGGTCTTAGACCAAATCCTGAAAAACTGGAAGCGATAGACAAATATCCACGGCCGAATAATGTACAAGAGCTTCGACGTTTTTTGGCTATGTGCAATTTTTACCGCCGTTGTATCCCAAACGCAGCAAGTACACAAGCTATTCTTCACGATTATCTTAAAAACAGCAAAAAAAACGACAAAACACCAATTGTATGGACCGATCAATCAACGGGAGCGTTCGAGAAAACTAAAGAAGACTTAAAGCGAGCCACAACATTATCGTATCTAGATCCGGCCGCGAATATTCAATTACGATGTGACGCGTCAGATATGGCGATAGGCGCAGTAATAGAACAATTTAAAAACGGCGTTTGGCAACCACTTGCTTTTTTCTCTCGCAAACTTGACCAAACACAAAAAAAATACTGTGCATACGATCGTGAACTTCTTGCGGTATATGAAGCCATTAAGCATTTTCGCTATATGCTGGAAGCCCGTGAATTTGAAATAATTACGGACCATAAGCCGTTAGTATACGCATTCACACAACACTCAGATAAATTACCACCTCGACGTGCACGACAACTTGATTTTATTAGTCAGTTTACAACATCAATACGGCACGTAACAGGTACACAGAATACAGTGGCCGATGCGTTATCGAGAATAGAAACTATAAATGCACCGCCACCGCTAGATTATGACAAGTTAGCTTACGACCAGTTAGCAGACGCAGAACTATTGTCGTTATTGTCAAAACCGGAATTATCGATAAAACTAGAGCTCGTAAATATGCCCACTACGAACACAAATATTTACTGCGACACTTCTAATGGTAGACAACGACCGTATCTTACCAAACAATTTCGCCGCAATGTGTTCAATTGTCTACATAATCTCGCTCACCCAGGTATACGGTCAACAATAAAATTAGTGAGTAGTCGTTTCGTGTGGCCGTCGATGAACAGTGATTGTGCGAAATGGACTCGTGCGTGTTTAGCGTGTCAAAAGTCAAAAATAACGCGACATGTTATAAGTCCGTGTGGTATTTTTAATGTGCCGAGTGATCGTTTTTCACATGTACACATCGATATAATCGGTCCTATGGTCATGTCACGTGGTTGTACTTACTGTTTAACCGCTATAGACAGATTTTCTAGATGGCCAGAAGTTTTTCCAATTCAGGATATTTCGGCTGAAACCATAGCTCGTACGTTATTTGAAGGCTGGATAGCTCGATATGGAGTTATGGAGAGATTGACAACAGATCAAGGACGGCAATTTGAGTCTACTCTGTTCACCGCAGTAACGCAAATTTTAGGGTTTAGAAGAATACGTACATCAGCATATCATCCACCAGCCAATGGTTTAGTCGAACGATTCCACCGATCACTTAAAACGGCAATAAAGTGTTACGAGACTGAGCACTGGACAGATGTACTCCCCTCAGTTCTTATGGGCCTTAGATCAGTGATTAAAGAAGATCTAGGTTTAACACCTGCAGAAATTGTATTTGGAAGTACGATTAGATTACCTAATGAGTTTTTTATGCAGTCATCAGTGGCGACAGACCCTTGTTCCTTTGCTGAAACACTAAAGAAAACAATGGAAACCATACGCCCAGTGTCAACTTCAAACCACGGAAGTAAAAAAGTTTTTATATTGTAACGTGACAAAAGTATCTATTTATTTTTTTTTCTATTTGTATATATATATATAGATTTGTGTTGAGCCGAATGCGGACTGCGACAACGTTTGTTGGTAAAATTATCATGATAAGGTGTTGTGATTTGTTTATGCGCGTGCGAGATAGTCAGCTGTGTACTACTTCAGACCGGTTCATGGACGGCATTTGTGTGTACATTCACCCCGCTCCTTTCCTATCTTGAACGTCATTTGCACTGCTCACCGCATACATTGTCGCCATATCATTTAAATTGTTTTTAATAATTTCTGGCACTGGGTATTTAGTTATGTTTTGACCCCTACTCTATAGGCTAGCCGTTTGGTCGCCAACGGACCGCCGGGTCAAACGTCAGACGGGTTGTCGGAAATTAGCCATCGTCGGAACTGGTACGCTAATTTTCGTCCGTAGCGATTGTGATTTTTTGTTGTGTGCGTTACAACTTTTTTTTTTTATATAGATATATTTTTTCGTGAGTGCCCGCTATTTTTTTTAGTATGTAATTTTTTTGTTTATGGCATCGGCTAAGCCTGCCTCCAGTTTCTTTATCCCTTAGGGGCTGGTAATGTATATTTTTGCTTTAATGTGTTGAGTCAGTTTTTTTTTAGTGCGCCGTGCCATAAGCACGTGTGGCGAATTTTTTTATAAGTTTTTTTTTTGTAGGTGTCCCCATATTTTTTTTATTTAGGTCCCTCAACATGGCAGCCGTGTTCCAATACCACCTGTCATGTTATATATGTTTTATTATAGGTTTTATATGGTTTTTTATTGGGTGATGAATATATTATTGGTACAATGTGGTGACGTAGTGCATTTTATTCCGGGGTGTCCCAACGTCTTGCAAGCTACGCCTAACTGCAAAAAACCAGTCGCTTACTTGGGACGTACNTAACTGCCAGAAACCAGTCGCTTACTTGGGACGTATACCCGCCGTGCTTAGCGGCAATGCTGCGATTAATAGCCGGCGGGTACCCGAAGACGTTCATCGTATTCTCTAATAATAAAAGTGTAGGTGTAACTATTTTTTTTTATTAATATCTATTTTTTTTTCTCTTTCTTTGTTCCCCTTTAATTTGTAGACGAGGTTTTTTGCCTCGTGATAACTTAATTTTTTTTGTTTTTTTTAATAAAGTCCCCTTAATTTAACTTAACCATCATCTGTTTCTTCTTTTTTGCGTGTTCCATCTTCAATGGACTCGTGTATATTTTTTTTCCTTTCAAAAATCAACTCCCCTAGTTTATAAGGTACGGGCAACGGCCTTGTATAAGGTCATCCCTGATCAATATGATTATGTGACCACTGTCACGAGGTTTTGGTATACATCTACTATCAACGACTCAACGGACATCAACTTTAATATTTATTAATTATATATTTGTTTCTAATTGTTTTAATATACAATAGTTAATTTTTTTAAAATCCTACTGTGGTCCGACAATACACTGTCTCGCCCAGTAGGTTGGCGACCCTCTTCTTATAATTTTGTAAAACGCCATGAAAGTTACAAATTTTTCGTTGCGGCCAATTAATTTGAATTTTATATATTTGTAACCTTTCANTCAAACCACGGAAGTAAAAAAGTTTTTATATATAAAGATCTAGCATCCTGTTCACACGTTTTCGTTCGGGTCGACCGGGTCAAGAAACCGCTAGAACAACCATATGAAGGGCCGTACAAAATTGTTCAACGATACGAAAAAACCTTTAAATTATTAATTAGGCAAAAATAATGTATCATATCAATAGACAGACTGAAGACATGTTTCAACGAAAATGAAGATAATAACACAAATCTATCAATAACAACGAACCAGGACAACCAGAGAAATACAACTACAAGACCAACAATAATACAAACAAAACAAACCAAGTCAGGAAGAACCATCCGCCTCCCCGTAAGGTTTTTGTAAATTGTGAATTGTATCACTTTTATATTTGTATTTGTATTTTTATATTTGATATTTGTAACTATGTATGTTTAACGTAAAATTATCGTTTTCACTGGAAAGGGGGTAATGTAGGGATTAACAAAGATGTTAAATAACATGTCACAATGAATGCGTTTATATATGTTTATATGTTTTATCTTAGATGTACTGCAGTACGATAACACTCCGTGTATTTTTTTTATTCTCGCGCTGTTCGTCAATCCAGTGACACTTTTT
>NW_026099576.1:16477080-16479245 GCF_025091365.1 Daktulosphaira vitifoliae
CGCAAATGGCTACCATATTGAAAAATATACTATTTTTGTATGATAATTATGGGTTTTGTATTTTATTTTAATAGAAGTTGATGTTGCTTTTGCAATTATCCATCAATTTTTTAAAATTAAACACTATCTACAGATTTGCATCGAAGCGTTTCTTATGATAGTGATTTTAATCACTGTCAGATTAAATCTATACTGGACCCTACTATGCAATGTCTCTACTATGCCGCGACCCCACTGTGCTACCGTTTTTCTTTTTTTTTGTTTTATCTTAGATGTACTGCAGTACGATAACACTCCGTGTATTTTTTTTATTCTCGCGCTGTTCGTCAATCCAGTGACACTTTTTATTTTGTACTCTTTTTTTATGTATGTATAAAATCATTTTTCATTATTAAAAAGTATTAATTATTATAAATTTTAATTGTAGTATTTTGTAATAAATATAAACACCAAAACACTACATAGTAATAGATTTGATTTCATGCCTGTAAGACCTAAATGAGTTCATTTGTCTGTACGGAATGTAATCTCTAGGAATATCTTCTATTCCTTGAAATAGACACTGCTTATAATTCTCAAATCTATTGTGATTTTTGACGGCATGATACGCCACTCCTTTTGCCTTGATACACTCTTTAGCATTTTGAATAAAACCGTAAGCCTTGGATCTTAGAGCTAAGTGTGCTGAAATAAACTCCCCTCCAGTCTCGTCAGTGAAAATACCAGGAATCTTACACCGTTCAGTACGATAACATGGATGGTTAACTGGATAGTTTGAGGTATCTAGTTTTTATATAAAACTTTGATTTTTTTGCATATCATCATAAAAATTCTTGGTTTTGACTAAATATGACTAAAACACATGAATTAATTACAAAAAAAAAAAATGTTTACAATAAAAGACGATAAGAACCTGTGTCCATGTATAAAAGTTCAATGTATTCTGTTTATAACGCTTTCGTAGTCNTTCAATGTATTCTGTTTATAACGCTTTCATAGTACCATAGTGAAAATCATACATAAGAGTTTTTGATATGTCCAACACGGCAAATCCTATGTACATGGGCTTATCGAAAATTAAATCTTCTTTATGCAAATGAATAGCNAAAATTAAATCTTCTTTATGTAAATGAATAGCACACAAGTTATCACCATATACAGTTGTACCTTTATGTGAGGGTAAATTTACAAGCTTTCTATATCTTGACTCACTACTAGTGAGCTCCATTTTCATTCTTAAGCGTACATTCTCCATCGTTTTGCCTAAAACATAATACTTATTTAATTATAAAATAATAGTTATTAAATTATACAGTTTTATACAAACCAAATACTGAGTTGTTCATAGGCTTATAAAAGTCTTTTTCAAACGTATTTTTAGCTACCGAACGCATCCGTGTATTTAATGATATATAGCTTGCCAGCCATGAAGATTGACTAAACGCTATCATTCTATGCACTTTTTCCAACACCAGTCCTGCCTGTAATGCCTGTTTCAACGAATTGTAGTGTACTATGTAATTTTTTTTATGTTTTAAGGTAGCCAAAAGCTTTGGAAACTTAGAACCTTCGGGGACTTCTTTAGAAGGCAGATACGGTAAATCGTTATGATTATGATGTAAGTGTTCA
Source organism: Daktulosphaira vitifoliae (assembly GCF_025091365.1). Lineage (NCBI taxonomy): Eukaryota > Metazoa > Arthropoda > Insecta > Hemiptera > Phylloxeridae > Daktulosphaira > Daktulosphaira vitifoliae. The sequence continues at coordinate 16,478,710 of NW_026099576.1, forward strand.
GAGTATGAAACGTCGGCTTCTAATATCATTCCTTTTTTCGAATTATTTGATGTTTTTTTTTAAGAGCTTTAAAACTTCTGAAACATTTAAATTCATCTCACTCCATTTTTATTTTTATTTTATTTTAAACGGACGTTAGTCCAATAACAATTTACATGGGTGTAAAGTAAGATACAAGAATAAAAAACAATTTTATATAAATGCGGAAAAGTATACAGTATTATGAAGCAAACTATTATAATATAAATAAATATAAAAACTCAGAAAATTTCACTAAAAATACAAAAAAATCATTTAAAAAAAATCAAGTGGGACGGTGTGGCCGAGTCGGTAACGCGGCAGCGCTTGACGCGTAGTGTCTCAGGTTCAAAACTCGGTCACGGGCGGCTTCATTTACCGAACGAGAGATCAGTTCGGTAATTTGGAGTCGCCATCCCACCTCCGGCGACGGACTAACCACCCGTCCCGGAGTATAAATGGTTAAGAAACCTCCTCCTTTGGGGAGGCCGCTGTGGCCCTTAATGGGCTAATAAAAG
>NW_026099576.1:16479327-16512971 GCF_025091365.1 Daktulosphaira vitifoliae
AAAAATCAAACAAATATATATTACCAGCTGTCATCAAAAGGTTTGCAGGGGAATTTAAAATGTAATTTTTTTTTGAGAATTGAGGATAAAAAGGTTTAGGATTTCTAGTATTAATATTATTTATTTTTAAATTAATTAATGATAGGAGTTCCGGACAATCAATGAGTCCTAATAATAATTTATGTAAAAATTTTGAAATCAAAAGCATTCGACGTTCTTTGAGTGTATTAAAATTAAGGTAATTAAGAATGCTGTCATAAGAGCTATGGGGAGGTCTGTGTATGTTAAATTTAAATGAAATAAAACGGAGAAAATTATTTTGAACAGATTCTAGTGCGGTGTTTTGTTTAGAAGTATTGTTTAACCAAATTAGAGGACAGTATTCAAGATGGGAACGTACAAGGGAATAAAACAGAATTTTTAGAGGAACAGGATCTATAAATGAGCCACAAGTGCGTTTAATAAATCCCAAATTACGCATAGCTTTATTTCTTATCATTTCTGTGTGAGGGGAGAAATTTAATTTAGAATCAAAAATAACGCCTAAATCTTTAAATTGAGAAACTAGCTCGATATTTATATTGGAAATAGAATAACAATAATTAATTGGGGTTTTTATTAGATAAAAGTACATAAATTTACATTTATCCACATTTAAAAATAAGTGATTTTTATTACACCATGTGAGTAAGTTATTAATATCTGATTGTAAACAAATTGCATCTTGTTCAGATTTAATTATTTTTATTAATTTAGCATCATCAGCAAACATAAGGATATTAGAGTTCATTATAACATTAGGCAGGTCATTAATAAAAATATTAAATAGAAGTGTAGACAGGTGGTCTCCTTGAGGAACGCCTGAAGGGACTGGGAAAAGTGACGATTTGAATTTGAGGTATTTAACAATTTGGGAACGGTCTGAAAGAAAAGATTGGAACCATTTAAGAAGTGATCCAGAGAAACCAAAAGATTGTAATTTTTTAATAAGTAATACATGATTAACTTGGTCGAAGGCTTTGGAAAAATCAGTGTATATTATATCAGTTTGAGCATTAGATTCAAATGACTGAAGTATTAAGTTTTTTGTTATGGCTAAATTATTACATGTTGAGCGTTTTGGTATAAAACCGAATTGATTATTTACTAGGACTGAGGAGCAAAAATTGTTAAGTTTAGATGAAATTAAGTGAGAGAATAACTTTGGGATTGATGATAATTTTGAGATTGGGCGATAATTTGAAATTAGTGAAGGATTACCCTTTTTTAAAATAGGTGAAATAAACGACGTTTTCCAAAAAGATGGATAGGTACCACTAGCGAGGGATAAATTAAAAATACTAGTTAATATCGGTGTTAGGATAAATCTACAATTATAAAGGAAAATAGTAGGTATCTCATCTGGGCCTGCAGTTGAACTTAATTTTAGGTCAGAAATCATATTAAAAACCTCTAGTTCAGTAACAGTAATGGAATTTAAATTTAAAGTAGAATTTAAATTAGGGTTATCTACATTTAAAGTGGGGGAATTAAATGTTTGAGATGAATTACAATAGGCATCAGAGAAGTATTTACTAAAAAGCTCAACGATATCAGCACCATTTTCGGCAACTGATCCATTTAAGGAAAGAGAGCAAGGTAGAGCATCATTATTGGTTAAATAATTAATAAATTTCCAAAAATATTTTGGATTCTGTTTAATCGAAAACTGGACTTTATTTATGTAGTTTTTGTGATCTAATTTAGCATTTCTTTTGCATTTAGCTCTAAGACGGGAGAAATTAATATAATCTGACATTTTGTTAGATTGTTTATAAACAAGGTGAGCAATTTTTTTTTCTTTTACTAATAATTTAAGCGAATTGGAGTACCAAGAAGGATATGAATTATTATATATACATTTTATAGGGACATAATTATTGATTGCTTCGTACAAAATATGGTAAAACTGAACAACTGTTTCATTTATATTATAGGATTTTAAATCAATAGTGGAGAGTGAATCACCAATAAATTTAACAATTTCGATGTAATCACAATTATTAAAATCATAAATTAAATCATGTGTAGTTTTTAAGATTTCATATTGTTCACAATTTAGTGATATATTAAGAGCCGGGTGGTGTTTATCAATCGGAATTAACGGATCAGGGTCATTATTGACGGTTATGTAAGCATTAGATAGGACTAGATCAAGAATGACATTGCTGTGATTGCGTATAAAATTAAATTGATTAAAATTATAGTGTGATAGCATGCTAACAAAATAAGAATCGATTTGAGAATTACAAATTAATGGTAAAGAATAAAATGACCAATCTAATAAGGGTAAATTAAAATCACCTAATAATATAAATTTGGCTTTAGGATTAGATAAGTAAAGTTCATTAATAGATAGGAAAAATTGTTCATAAAGAGTAAGAGGTGAATTGGGCGGGATATAAATACAGCAAATAATAAATATATTAGCTCCTAGTTGAACTTGAATAAAAATCTGCTCAATACATTTAACAGTAACATTTAAAATTTTACAAATTATATGAGATTTAACAGCAATAAGTACTCCACCACCCTTAGATAAATTACTTGTGAGAACATTTCTGTCACATCGAAAAACATTATAATTTTTAATGCCTAATTCCGAAGAATTTAAATTATTTGTGAGCCTTGTTTCAGTAAAGGTAAAAATATCTAAAGATGACAATGGAATAAATGAATTTAATTTGGTATTTATACCACGAACATTTTGATAATATATTAATAAAGTACATGAAGTGCGATTTAGTTTTTTGGATTATTAATAATGGTTGGGTTACCTTTAATATATTTAATAATAATATTTTGTTCACCATTGTTGCGACGAGATTTGAGTTCTTGCCGTAGTTTTAACATCTGATCACGCTGTTTCATAGTGCAATCCAAAGAGAATCTTATTTCTTTAAATTGATTTGAGAAACGGATTTTGGATTGCGCTCGTAAAATGTCAAATACATTTTTAGTATCGTTGAACGTTTATTTATATTTAAATCCATCTTTAGGCAGATACTGTGACATGGCCCATCCGTATCTAATAAGTATTACACAAATAAATTACTAATGTAAAACTATAATTATTATTAAAAAAATATTAAATAAAATTTACTTAAAAATTTGTAGCGTCAAGATATATGATCCAGTTATCCGGCTTACTAATATCATAGCTAGAAAGTCCTTTATGATTAGCTTCCGAATATCGGCGTACTGCCGTTGTCAAACCTCCTCTAATTCCCTGCTCCAACATCATGAGCATGTCATAATCGTGTAATAGCTCGAGCTCAATATTTGTATGTTTCAACATACAATCAAAAGACATGCCGGGTGCGGTGTAATAGTAATTAGGGTCAAATCCATAAGTTTTTAGGCAAAGGTCTCTAAAAGACTCAAACACGTCACATAATAACAACACGTCCAACTTCAAATACCAGTAGTCTATATTGTCCTAACGTTGTACACTTAAAATGTTTCCAAAATTTCTGAGCATGTTGATAGTCCTCTTCAGTTATATTACTCTCATTTAAAGAATTATAAAACTCATTTATAGATGGTAGCGATGTTTCGTTAAGTTTCTCAAATGAGTCTGTATACTCGTAAGGGTAAACACCTTTACGGGTAATAAGACTGATATCTGAATTTGGAAAATGTTTTTTAGTATCTTTAAATTATCCTACATCCCCTTTGGCTAAATTTTCGACTAGTTTTGATAAACTTGACGCCATGAACCTGTTGCTGTCAACAAATCTTATTTTGAAGGCTTTCGCCACATATTTTGAAAAAGAAATAAATTTTTCTTCACTGTTAGGTATAACAGTTATGGGTTTATCGTCGTATCCAAGCTGTGTTACAATGAAATGACCGTCATAGTTGGATAAGTTGTGAAAAAAGCAGGGGACAAATTTAGGAGACTTTAACTTTAAGTTACATTCATTACAAATTGTTTTTTTGTACTTGGATGTTAAATGATCATGATCGCGAACTGGGTAATTATTTATAGAGAACTTAACATTGCATAAAGGACACACACCGCGTTTTACTATATCATTATGTTTCTTCGCGTCAGCTTGCTTAAAAGTCATGGGCAAGTTGACTTGTAACATTTGAGATATATTTCGAGCCACTTCCACAATTTCTTGAACGAAATGTTTAGCTACCGCACCCTTTTCTCCATGACCGTCCCCTCTGAACAACACTGGATACGTTGGAATTGAAAACTGTTCGAGTAATGATGTTGGTATATCGTCTCTAACCTTAACATAATAACAATAACTCATAGGCTCATGATCATGCGTTATCTGTGTATTCTTCTCCAGTGATTCTTCGGACTTGTGTTTGAACAAAACAGCTTCAAAATCAGCGTATATGACAACAGGATGACGTTCAGTGTTACCCCAATTTTCAAATTTGGTGACTGTATCTGGTTCAGGCATAACAGGAGTTATAGACTCGTTAACTCTACAACGTTCTTTATGCTGACGTAGGAGCTCTTCTTTGCTAGGTTTGTTTGGTTTGGAAGTATAAGTTTTAAAACATCTTCTACATATTACGGTTTTTTAATGAAACAAAGTCATTGATGATTGCACCAGCTTGGCTAGATCTGTTATATAACAGTAATGTCTAAGACCTTCCTCATTTGATATCATTAAAAGATCGAAATGATCGAGGTTTTCTTCTTTACACACTCTTAAAGGTATAACAATATTTTTTTCTACTTGAGGTCTAATTTTTTTTGTTTTATTTTTATACGTTGCAAAACCTTTTTTCAGTCCATATATGTTCACAGATACGTCAGGGTTTTGTTTTTCAAATTTTACAATTTCTTCGAGTGACATGGGCATGGTAAGTCCTGAAAAATTATACCTATGTCCATGCTCTTCAAAATGTTTCTGCTGAACAGTTATACGAAATGCGTTTACTGGGTTTATAGATTTAGACATTATACTGTAAATAAAACAATTGTTATCTTCATTTTTTACATTGATAGTTGCATGCTTACTTTCAATTTCTTTAGGAAGCGATAAATAACTACCAAAAGGCATGTATTTGTCAGTGTACAATAAAATACCATCAATCCGTTCTAACGTATAACCACTACCTTTACCTAAATATTCTTCTTGCTCTAGTAACAGTTTAGTGAAATCTTCATTCAGAAACTCTTCAATAGGACATGATATGAACAAACTTCGTGATGTAGTTTTAAAAGACCTATTTTCCACAGATTCAGCTTTATTCGGAATAACATAAGTAGACTCTAGTTTTAAACTGTACTTAATAGGACTGTCGGTTAAGAGACGTTTAAGCAAAGCAATTAATTCAGGCTGTGCTTCCTCCAAAAACACTCCATAATTAAGAATACGTTTTAAATTCTTTTTGTAAAATGTCTTATGTAACCCTCCAAACGCCTGTTGTATTAAACTAAAACTACTAGTATTTATATTGTTTATTCTATATTTCTTTGTATGCTTTTCCCTAGATTCTGCTTGTTAACAAAGGCTATTTGCTTCATTATCACCCCAACAATCGTCAAAGGGATGTTTTCTTTTTTCACCTGATAAATAATTGGAATTTTTTAGATAATATATTTTGTATAACATTAACTGAGTGTAAATAATAATATTTGAAATTTTTTTTGAAAAAATTGTGCATAATGTTTGAGCAACTAGTAGTATTTACTACACTTAATAATAATACTTAATTAATAATAAAATAATATAGTAAAAAAAAAAAAAAAATTAGCTTTTAAATTATAAATGTTTTTATAAAAATTCTTAAAATTATGAAAACTCGGTCATGAAGTTTAGACGAATTGTAATATTTACTGTGCTTAATAATAATAAAGGAATTTTTCTTACCTTTATTTACGTTAGTTGAAGTCGATGGTTTACAATTATGTATAGTAATACTTTGCAACGGTTTATTAATATTAAGGTTTACGTCGTTTCTTTTAGTTACATTTAATTTGACACGACTTACGTCGCAAAAATGTGGTCGACACTGGTTTTGATGGTAGAGACCCGTGGGCCGTTTATTAAATGAGCATAATATCGCGGCACTTTCGCTGGCGTCGACGACGCGATGTCCGGCGTAAACCTTGAACGGCAAAATGGTTAGCAGCGTTGTAGGCGACGGTGCGCGAGTGCGGTTCGGTTGGTCGGCGTTGTCGCTTTCACAACGGGAGGAAGACTCACGCACCATTTTCGGCGGGTCGTCGTCAGCCGTGCGGCATTTGCTGGACTTTGCACCGTAGCGTATAACACGCGGTGTTGGTCAGTCAAATACTCATAGTAGGGCGACGGCTGATAAAGGTGGCACGAGTCGCGGGGCATCGTGTATAACGAAGCGACGCGGGCCGTGTCAAATTGTACTGGTCGGGTTTCATCTATAAAGTGTGATTATATTAACACAAAATATTGCTTAATTAAATTTTATGTTTAATAATATCTTGAAAAATGACTTACCATGTAACAGTTTCTGGTGTCTTATTAAAACGCTCTTTCTTGTAAATTTTTTTGCACAAGCATTACAACTAAACCGCACATCACTATGAATTTTTTTATGTTGATTAAGGTTACTTACAGTTGAAAATATTTTACTACAAGTATTAAATTGATTCATTTTTAAAGATTTTGGAAAAATACACAATAAAGCGAATTCAAATTGCAGTAAAATGTATAAATTGATTCAAGTACAGCTAATAATAAATGTTAACTAAACGAGTTACGAAACAGGAATGACACTTGTACAAAATGTTAAATGCCTTATCGAGTAATTCTTACCTATAAATTTTTGTCCCTTTCCCTGTCCTTTTAGACTCCTCACTTAACTAACTAAGTATGGTATTTTGCAAAGGTATAACATATAGTATCATTAACTAATGTGCATGCGTTAATGCATTGACTTATTAGTATAAGTTTCTTTATAGCATACCCAAAAGTAAAAGAATTTGATTAATATTAAGACTAATCATAATGTTATACCATTCTTGCTCTATTAAAAATGTATTCGTAGTTACATTTTAAACTAGAGAATTCATTTTATTAACGTTAAATTACAATTAGTAATAATCAATTAATCTACACATTAAAAAAAAAAGTCTATTAACAAACATTATTAAGTTACAGTAATGTAACTTAATAATCAAAATTAATTTAATAAAATATTATTTCTAACGTATAAATATTTTCTCTTTAATTACAAAATAACTGAATTCTTATGAAATAGTAAAATATTGCACATATTTATTTATTTACTTTAATATCATAATAATGATCACCTTATGAGTTTTATCATCGCCTCCCCTTCTATGTAGGGGTAAATAGTTGGTCTGCTGTTTTAATACATACTTGAGTCAAGGAAGGGAGACCCTCTATGACCAATACACGTCATAGTTGGGTTTCGTTGGGTTAATATGCCGCCGCTTGCCCCGAAGCAATGCCTCACGGCAGTTCCGGGGCGGTCCACATGAGGTCGAAAGGGAGGAGGAAAAAAAAAAAAAAAAAAAAAAAAAAAAAATATGCCGCCGCTCGATTGCACCTTTCACTTTTCACATTGCACATTGCACATTGTACATTGCACATTGTACATTGCACATTGCACATTATGTTAAAAGATATATACTATATCTACTTAAATATTATTTAAATACATGAATATTTTAATATTGTATAATAACTATAAAATAGTCCCGTTATCACAATTTTTATTTTTTATAAGTTATTATGCATTATCTAGTTAAAAGTAAGATAGCAAATTGTAAATTTGTAGAATTTTTAGCAACGTTTTTATTCTATAAATTAGGTTAACTTAAATTAATTTTGATTGTAAAATAAATTTAAACACATAAAAAATTTATATATTCATTTCTATTCAATAACAATGCATAATCATAAGTCTAACTTTGTAACCTAACAATAACATATAAATTTACCCTACGAAATGTAAATAAAAGCAAAAATCTTGTAGTGGTAACGAACTTCGAGAACAACAGAATAAGTCGTAGGAGGCAATTATAATATATACTATGAATATCACCACTATCAATTAAAACGAATACCACAACTAATTACGTAAGAAAACAACAATTTAAGAACGCATGAAGATACAAGATTACAAGAAGTTTCGTGAACATAACAAGGTTCCAGCCCTAATTTTAAAGAGAACCATAACTTAAAAGTTTAAAAAGCATTATTAGACAAATTTTTTTTTTCTTCTTTTNAGTTTAAAAAGCATTATTAGACAAATTTTTTTTTTCCTCTTTCTTTTCTCTTTTTCTTAATATTTTGACCTTTTATAAGGTTCAGAGTCGAACCTTTAATAGGGGAGAGGGTAATGTAAGAACATTTATTACTATGTTCTTACCACTTATATTACACACGTTTTATTTCTATTTATTTAATTCGTAATACATATTAATTAGCATAGAGGGAGATGCTGATGTGACAATTCTACTCGTCTGTAGTCCGGAGCTACTGACGTCGAACTAACAAAGGGCAGTTGTGTTTGAGTGGCCGTTATAGACATAGTTTTCAATATTATAACTTTCGTCTTATTTATATTATTTATAACTTTACTTGTTTTATTCAACGACCCGTCTATGGCCAATTGTCATCATAGCCAACCAACTCCGTCTCACTTGGATATCTTTACTAACCAACTGTACTAGGATTCAGGTCAGACGTATTGTACATTACATATAACTTATATTTACTGAACATCTAAATATAACTTTACTTAGTCGTTGACATAAAATAATAGTCTAATTTTATTTAATAATCTATCCCCTGTAACTAAGGTACACGATTGCATGTGTCTCCTTCAGGCAATTAAAACTCATTTAAGGAGATAGGGACGATATTTGGGCAGACGTCGGGTAGCTTCCGATTCTTGGTTTTGACCAAGATCCTCAACTATTAAACAAGCCCCTAACAATACATACAAAATATATTTCGAAAATCGAATGGTATAAAAGGATTTTGCGGCATGATAACTAAAATAAAAAATAATAACTTAATTTAGAAAAAAATATCTAGACTTATTTACCGTTATTCAATAATTATGATAAAACGAATTTTTATTTATTGAAAAATAACTTTTTACGCCAAATAAATTATTAGTAAAAAAAATTAAATTTTACTCTTGGTTAATAATCAACTTATAATACTAAAATAACAATTTAAAGAACTTACATTATTTATTTATTCCTCAAAATGCAGTTGATGCAACAAGTATTCGTTACAGTATAAGTTTTCCGTTCGTCGAAATGCAATTGAAACAGCAAGTAATCGCTAGTGAATATAAAATCTGAAATAATTAGTATTTTATTATAATATTCTTTGTAAATTAAGACTATAAAATGTTATAATGTAAATTTATATAATATGAATTCCAATAAGTTTACAAAAATAAAAAACATTTGATTTTAATTAATTTGATAATATAAAACTTTTATTTTTTTAAATCTATTAAGACATTAAAAATAGTATATATATATATATATATATAATTACAATAATTAATATTATACTTACAGTTTAATTTTTATCAAACGAAAAATGTAACTACAACAAATTTCTTTGCGCAAAATCTGGTTGTTAGAACAAACTACTACACTTTTATAATTCTTTCGAATGAATAAACAGATCCAAGACTTTATATACTTGCATTGATTAAAAAAATGCAATGAAATTTAATTTATGATATGTTCTTCTGTGTTAATGATGAAAATGACAGTTGATCGTCTAATTACTTTTGAAATAGATAATATATTACATTTATGTCTCGTTTTCGCGCATGTTAAGTTCCATGGAATTTTTATTTAAACATATACAGTGTTGTGATAACTAAATAAATTTAACACATTAAATTATATACAATATGCTGTATTGTTATTAGTAAACTCAAATTTTTCTTATTATTTAACTACCATTCAACTTACAATAGTACAAAATAATTTAAAAGGACATTGGGTATATTTAATATAATATACCATAATATATTAATTATTTATAATATATATAAATTCAGTTCATTATTAACCGTCGACTTTCCAATTCAACCGACTTATCATGCAATATTTCAAATTAATTAAATTAAATTAAACTATAAATTTATTATTTGTTTTTTAATTAGTACAGTTTTATTTTTTTAATAAAATGTATTTATTTAAGAATGTTTTTTGCTAAACATCTCATAATAAGAAAACTGGAACAGTCATTATTATTATATATATATTGTTGACAAAAAAAATACTGATTTATTGTTCACTATACGAATAATGGTCAAACGCAGTTCATTAACTCATATGTTAACGATTAACATTCGATAAAAATGACAGCATCGTCGCCATCAAGTGTAAGCCATCTGCTGTATATATCTCAAATACGATAGTATAAAAATATATATAATCATCTATAAAGCCATCTGGTACCATGCCCGTTTTGAACAAATGATTGTTTTTTTACAAATTAGGTAAAATAAACATTCTTACGTAGTTTTTATCTAAATATGTGCATGTCGCATATCAAAATAGCGGATTCGACGTTTAAAATTCATACTTTTCACCGTTACCGTGTAGTGTACCTGGAAAATGCATTTTTTTTTTCATCAAAAAAAAAAACTTGCATCTCATATATACTATATGACCACCCACCGCATCATAATCCAAAGTTTAGATTACAAACAAATAACTAAATAATAAATATATTCAGTTTTTTTTAACAAATTACCCAAAATCAACATTTTACGTACAATTTTTATCTAAAATGAAAATAATTGGCGATACTGTACGGTTAATTTTGATTTATCATATTCGATACATCGCGCACCTTAGGAATAAGCTTATCACCACCTCGACATGCGTACATCATATTTTTATCACGCTAAAGATACAAACGTTGCGATTCACACCTCCGACCGACACCGTCATCAGGGCGGTTACACGACTACGGCTTATACCCCGTCGACGACGGCGGCGGCGGCGGTTGCGATGACGCGTCGACGGCGATGACACAATATAACGCGCGACCGTTTGACGTACAAGTAGGGGGGAGGGTGTAGGCAGGGGCAGAGTCTTTAACATTATTGTATGTGACGTGTTGACCTTAAGGGCGATTATATTACGTAACACCTGTGATGCTCCTGATTGAGGGGCATGCGTTGCTGCATACGTCACACCGACAACGACGTAACGCCGAGTCAGCTGACCACCTACCTTCCGCGCACCCACATTATTATCGCAATTTTAACAATAACACACTTGATTTACAACTTTAACAATTATGATTGACCTTAATTAGCCATCTAATTACCCATTAACACTCTTAATTTATTACTTTTTGATGACGTATGACACTAATTATCATGGCGGCATCCTTTGATCCCCAGAACCCGCTATTTACTTACTACTAAGTGTTATTGTAAAATAAAATGAGAATCATTTTTTAAGAAAAAGCCAACAGCATATATATTCTATAAAAATCGTAATATAGTATAAATAAATTATGTATTTGCGATATCATAAATAAGATGATAATATTAATTTACAAAAATAAAACAGCTTATACTTAATATTAGCTATCGTTGATGAAGGGTAGTGTAGTGTGTTCATCGTATTTTCAAGTAAAATATACGAAATTATTGATTACACTAAGTTAAATTTCTATTTAGATATCAAATTTTTAAAAAATGTAATCAAACACAAAGTGAAAAAAGAATTTAAAAAATGCCAACGGCACGCAGTGTTTCCAAGCGGTCACCCAGCCAAGTACTAACCACGCCCGACGTTGCTTAGCTTCAGTGATCGGAGAACTGGTGTATTCAACGAGGTATGTTCGTTGGCGTTTTCTGAATAGTTTAATACCGAATTTTTATTGTATTACTTACGTGATGTATTAATCGTCTTCTTATGAAAAAGTTTTATACTGCTTATGTATGAGTGAGTCATTTTCTATTAGGTTTTTATGATTTAATTATATAACAAAACTTGAAATTTATTATAACAATATATATCATTTACATTGCATATTATTACATACATTTTTTTATAAGTAATGATTTCCTTGAATTGCGTTACAATGTATTTTCTTTTAATATCTGAATATTAGAAAAACATTGATTTTTGTTAAAAACATTGAAGTGTGATATATTCAACATAATATTCGGATCAGTAATTTTCATCATTATTATTGTGAGTAAAGAATAAATAAAAACCCAGATCGGTGGGTCATCGCATAGTTAACAAGTATATATTAGAATAATATCTTATATATATAAAATCTAATGTCAGATTTTTGTCCGCGATGGACGCCGAAACTACTGAACCGAATTTTATGAAATTTGGCATAAATGTGCGATTAGGTCTAACTTAGAACATAGGATAGTTTTTATTTTGATTGATGGCCTTATTTATTTTTTATAATATAAAATAAATAAATATAAATAATTATTTTCTCATAGATGGCGTTATGAAACGGTATTAAAGTTATGTAAGTGTCCAATAGATAGCGCCTGTCCACGTGTATTTTCTTTCAATAATTGTAATTGTAATGACAATAGAACGATCAAGAATCTTCGCGACGGATAGGCAACCAAAATACATATATGCACGAATATTCTCGATCGGCCATAAAAAGAATATTCTAGACCCACTACACACTATAAAACGGCGCAACATAATTATAACGATATATATTTTGTGTTTGTAATAATTTGTGATCTCTGCTAAGACACGTTAATTTTTTTGTAAATTTTGCGTATATATTACTGAATAACATCGCGCAAATTGATTTGGATATTGATTAAGTAAGTTCGACTTTATTTCTTTTTATCTTTTGTATGTATTTAATTATTAATTGAACATATTTATATTTATTTTAAAAAAAAATTATCATAGTTCAAATAATACTTATAATAGTAGTATTATAAGTATTATTATAATAATTTTATGTTATTTTTTCATCGTAACCGGTTCGAAATTTATTTATTTAATATTTTTGTAGTAAAATGCCACCGAAAAAATCGAACCTTTCCGCGAGTAGTAGAGAGGCACGGCGCAAACGTGCAAAAAGAAGTTTTCGGTCAGCACAGCAACATGAAGAACATGAAAGACAGCGAACCAGTCGCGAATTACAACTTGGATCATTTGTTCGTCTTGCCTTTGAATATGCACCGGATATTAATTACTCTGCGCATTCTTTAATTTCCATCGGTGAAATGAACAAAGTATGCCAATATTGTCAGGCGTTGAAATTCCCCAATGAAACACCTGGACTGTGTTGCGCATCAGGAAAAGTTGTACTGGAGCCGCTTCCATCTCCGCTGGAACCTTTACAATCACTTCTTGCTGGCCAATCTGATGATTCAAAATTATTTTTGAGCAAGATTCGTAAGTTTAATTCTTGCTTCCAAATGACGTCTTTTAGGGCAACAAAAATTTGTGATCTCACATCCGATGGTAATTACTTCGAATCTACATTTAAGATACAAGGTCAGGTTTATCATCAAATTGGGTCATTGATGCCGATGCCTGATACTGAACCGAAGTTTCTGCAAATCTATTTTATGGGAAATTGTGAAGAACGCGTATCAACCCGCTGTGTTCATAATTTTATTGAACGAGCAGATGAGAGAGCAATTGTGGAATCATTGGAAATTTTTTTAGAAAATCGAAACCAACTTATTCAGTTGTTCAAACGTGTATCGCCACAATTATTAAACGACAACTATCAAATTGTTATTAAGGCTGATAGAGTACCATCAGGAGAGCATGCTGGAAGGTTCAACGCGCCCACCGTAGACGAAGTAGCAGTTATTATGGCCGGTGATCCAGCTGACAGCCGAGCCATCAAAATTACACGTCGAGACAACACCATAAGCATAATTTCAGACACTCACCGTTCCTACGATGCACTACAATATCCGCTGATATTTTGGGCAGGACAGGATGAATATCACATTAATATTAAACAGCGTAATTCAACTACTGGTAAAATATCAAATTAAATATTTTTTGCCTATTTTTTATTTTTATTTTATGGTATTAATATTTCAATTTTTGATTATATTAATTTTTTTTATATAAAATTGAAATTCATTTCTAATTTTTCACATTTTTATTTTTCATTAAATTAATTTCACTAAAATATATTTATTAGAAAAATTAATTTTGTATTTTTAAATTTTTTTTTTCAATTAATTCCATATAAATTTACTTAAAATCAATTAAAAATGTTCACACTTTTTTTTTAATTTTTAATTATTAATGCTTAATTTATTATGAATTTTTAGGTCGTGAAACAAACAAAAAAGTTAGTTCAATGAACTACTATGCCCATCGATTGATGATAAGACGTAATCAGGATAATTATATTCTTCGATATCGCCAGCTATTCCACCAATATGTTGTCGATATGTACGCAAAGATTGAAAGTGAACGTTTGCGATATATTCGATTCAATCAGGCTAAATTAAGATCAGAAGAATACATCCACTTACGAGATGCTATTAATGGACATGTCGATGAACAAATAAATATAAACGATATAGGTAATGCATTTATTTTACCCTCGAGTTTTATTGGTAGTCCACGGCACATGCAGGAATATACACAAGATGCAATGACTTATGTACGTCATTACGGCCGTCCAGATTTATTTATTACATTTACATGTAATCCGAAATGGGAAGAAATAAAAAATCTGCTATTACCAGGCCAACAATCGACACATCGTCATGATATTACTGCGCGCGTGTTCAAACAAAAATTAAAATCATTGATGAATTTCATTGTGAAATATTCGGTTTTTGGTGAAGTACGTTGCTGGATGTATTCAGTCGAATGGCAAAAGCGCGGTTTGCCCCATGCACATATCCTGATTTGGCTTGAAGATAAAATCCATCCAGAAGAAATTGATCAAATAATTTCTGCCGAAATTCCAGATCCATCAATCGATCAGGAATTATTTCATATTGTTACCAGTCACATGATTCACGGACCCTGTGGTGTTTTCAACATGATATCTCCATGCATGGAGGATGGAAAATGTAAAAAAAAATTCCCAAAACAATGTATTAATGATACTATTACAGATATTGACGGTTATCCATTGTATCGACGTAGAAACGCTGAGAATGGTGGCCACACATTCACGATGCGAATGTCAAATGCTATCGAAGTTGAAATCGATAATCAATGGGTGGTACCATACTCACCACTACTTTCAAAAACATACAAAGCTCATATAAATGTTGAGTTTTGTAGTTCTGTGAAGTCTATAAAATACATTTGCAAATACGTTAACAAAGGCAATGATTTGGCAGTATTCGAAGTTCAAAATGTAAATAAAAATGATGAAATAACACAGTACCAAATGGGTAGATATATCAGTAGTAATGAAGCTATCTGGCGCATATTTAGTTTTCCTGTACACGATAAAGAGCCAGCTGTGCAGCATCTTGCTGTACATCTTGAAAACGGACAACGTGTATATTTCACTAAAGAAAATATTTTCCAACGAGCACTTCAGCCACCGAAAACAACACTTACTGAATTTTTCACATTGTGTCAAAAAACCGATGTTTTTGGCCAGTTCGCACGCACACTATTGTATACAGAAGTTCCACGTTATTTTACATGGAACACATCAGGCAAAAAATGGGAGCCACGTAAGCAAGGTGAACCACATCCAACAATCCCCGGTGTATTAAAAGCCAAGACATTAGGACGACTTTACACAGTACATCCAAAACAACGTGAATGTTTCTTTTTACGTTTGTTGTTAATCAATGTTCCAGGACCCACATCTTTTGAATTTTTGCGCACCGTTAACGGTCGAGTGTTTAATTCATATCAAGATACATGTCGCGTATTGAAATTGCTGGAAGACGACAATCATTGGGATCTCACGCTTGCTGACGCAGCGTTAGTATCCACGCCAAATACCATTCGTCAACTGTTTGTAATTATTTTGACAACATGTTATCCAACACGATCATCGACTTTATGGGAAAAATACAAAAACTATATGACTGAAGATATTCTGCACCGAATAAGACAGACAACTCAAAATCAAGATCTAGATTACACGCCAGAAATGTATAACGAAGCATTAATGTTGATTGAGGATTCATGTATTCTAATTTCTAATTTACCACTTGCTCATTATGGTTTGCCGTCGCCTAATCGCCCGGCCATCGACTTGGTTAACACTGATGTTCTGCGAGAAAAACAATATAATAACGTTGAATTAGCTGCATTTGTTACAAATAATGAACCTCTAATGACAGCTCAACAAAAAAATATTTATACTCAAATTATGATGGCTGTTGATGCTAAACAAGGTGGCTTCTTTTTCTTAGATGCACCAGGTGGAACTGGTAAGACATTTTTAATATCTATTATCTTAGCAAAGATACGATCGCAAGGAAAAATTGCTCTAGCAATTGCAACGTCGGGCATTGCGGCCACTCTGTTAGATGGTGGGCGAACGGCACATTCAGCACTCAAGCTGCCATTAGACATTCATAATAAACCATATGCAATATGTAACATAAAAAAAATAAGCGGAATGGCTACAGTAATGCGAAACAGTTCGATAATTATTTGGGATGAATGTACAATGGCCCACAAACATGCATTGGAAGCATTGCATAGAACTTTACAAGATTTTAATGGCAATGACAAACTATTCGGTGGTGCTGTTTTACTATTGTCTGGTGATTTCCGACAGACATTGCCAGTTATTCCACGCTCTACTTTTGCCGATGAAATTAATGCGTGTTTAAAACAGTCATTTTTATGGCAAAATGTCGAAACAGTTCGATTGACCATTAACATGCGTGTGCAATTGCAAAACGACTCATCAGCACAAATATTTTCTGAGCAATTGCTGGACATTGGCAATGGTAGAATAACATTGCATCCAAATACACAATGCATTAAATTGCCAGATAACTTCTGCACATTTGTCGAGACAAAATCAGAATTGATCGAAAAGGTTTTCCCGGCTATACTGAATAATTACACAAACCACGATTGGCTTAGTGAGCGTGCAATCTTAGCCGCAAGAAATGTCGATGTCGATGAAATTAACTTCCACATACAGCAGTTGATACCGGGTGATATGGTATCGTTTAAGTCGATCGATAGTGTTGTTGATGAAGACGAAGCTGTACAATACCCAACAGAATTTTTAAACTCTCTGGATATACCAGGAATGCCACCACACAATCTACAGTTAAAAATTGGATCACCGATTATTTTATTACGTAATTTGAATCCACCCAGACTATGCAATGGTACACGTTTGGTCATCAAAAAAATTACCGGAAATATTATTGAAGCAACCATTTTAACAGGAAGATTTAAAGGGGAAATTGTTCTATTGCCACGTATCCCAATGATTCCGTCAGATACCACATTACCATTCAAAAGGCTTCAATTTCCTGTTCGATTAGCATACGCAATAACCATTAACAAGTCTCAAGGCCAGACAATGTCCGTTTGCGGTTTAGATTTAGAAAATCCATGCTTCTCCCACGGTCAACTTTATGTTGCATGTTCACGGGTTGGTAAACCGTCAAATTTGTTTATATTAACTAAAAACAAATTAACTAAAAATATTGTACACCAAATAGTACTCAATTAAATATTATTATCTATATAACTGTTTGGAAAAAAAAAACAACCTTTAATACTAATTCATTTTTTAAAAATGTTCGAGTTTCAGTTAAATAAACAATAATATCAACAAACATTTTTTTGGTCGTTCATCATTGAAAAATTGTGTTCAATGATTATCTCCGATAACTCAGATTCAAAAATTTTATAAGTATTTGCATGGTTATGCTACATATTTGAAAATAATATATTAATATAATATTATATAATAATATATTATATTAATCAAGCCACACCCAAACGTGGCCGGGTCAGCTATTTATGTATAAAACAATTTAAACGGCAAAACAGTAATTTTCATCATTATTATTGTGAGTAAAGAATAAATAAAAACCCAGATCGGTGGGTCATCGCATAGTTAACAAGTATATATTAGAATAATATAATATATATAAAAAATAATTTTTAACCCTAACAACGTTTTAGAAACGTCGCAAGTCAGTCTTTTGAGACGATAAGACTGTCTTAGACTCATTCTATAACCGTCTTTTGACCAATTTAAGACAAACTTGAGACGTCGTAGAAACTTCAAAATTTCACATCTCAGGTCTGTCCATGCACGACTTGTTTTGGATGATTTATAAATATACAAATAAATATATATATATATATTATGCTATTATATATATATATATAATAGCATAATTATGTGTAATTAAAAAAATTCAGAATGAAAATTTTACAAAATTATTATAATTATTTTGAGAAATATTGATTGGACAAAGATAAAAAAATCATTCTGTATTAGAGGAACCCCTAGGAAACAAATAGTTGACCTTTAATAAACCATAGCCTTATAATTATAAGGCTATGATTTATTAAAATATCAATACATTAAAAATATTTAGTATATATTCCTCTGATATACAAATACTAGAAATATTAAATAATACAATGATTGCTTTTTTCTAACACTTGTAAATGTATAAAACATATTTTTTTGTAAACTAGTCACTTAATTTCTCTTATTAAATTATTAAATTTTAGATTTGTTTTCACAGTTACCATTAAATAAAAAATTAGAATAAATTATAAGATTGAATTATCAATTATTAATATTTATAATTTTATTTACACTTCAATATATTTTAGTCTTTTGTGGTATAAGTCAATGATAGTTTTTTTCTAACACTCGTAATTATATAAAACATAATTGTTTTTAAACTAGTCATTTGATATCTTTTATTAAATTAATTTAGTTAATAAAAAACAATTTGATATTATCTAGTTTAATATACTCCCCGATTTATCATTTATGAAATATTTATTATAATGTAGTTATAGCAAATGTATTTCTGGGTCAAAAGTAGTAATCGTCCAGTAATTTTCTTAATTAAATCATTTGTTATGAATGTGTTAAAGCTTTCATGGATTGTCTTGTTGCTTGAAGTGCTCGAGTATATATCCATGTTTGCAGTTGAGTTCTGACGTTTCGGACTCATTGCAGAGTCTATCTTCAGAGTGATGGTTGCTAGTCGGTGGCTAGTCCGAAACGTCAGAACTCAACTGCAAACATGGATATATCCTCAAGCTCTTGAAGCAATAAATCATTTGTTATTTTATAATTGTTAAATTTTTATAGTACACCATTGTTTAACAAAGCGACGAATTCGAATGATTTATGTTATAAATAACGTATTTTAAAATTTAAGTAAATAAATTGAAATATAAATAAAAAAATGTACAGCTGGCTTCATAAATCATTTATAATCCTACTTAAAATAAATAACTAAAGACAATTAGAAAATGGCATTACACTATATATAGATCTCAGTACAAGTTTTGTGTGTTAGTTTCATTGCTTTTGATTCATAAAAATTTATACTATTTATTTAATCTTTTATATTGTTAAATATGAATTTTCTAAACTGTTTTGTATTAATCGTTATTTTTATTCAATCAGTACTGTCAAATTTTGTATTAACCAAATTAGACCAATGTCAAAAAATTCAACAACTTAATGAATTACTTGTGAATGTGGAAATATGGAATCAATTAAACAATATATATGTTATACATGGAGGTCTAAGATTACCAGTTAATAATATCTTTGATAGTAACGACAATATAAATATACATCAGAATAATACACAATTTGTTGAAATGCCTGTTGAATTACTTTCGTCGACAAATGTGCACGTTAATAAAAGCAATTACGAAAAAAAGGTAGAGCTAATTTTTAAATTCGTAAAATGTAAGTGTTGGGAAGATATTAAGTTATGTAATCGATTTTTGCTATACATAAATAGTGGTTATACAATTATCTGTGATGATGAAATAAAAACACAAGATAGAACAATGACCTTACAAATAAAGAATTTGCTTATAAGCAAAATCATTGAATTTAAAGAATTAGTACGTAGACTTTATTTTTATGCAATGTTTTTTAAAAGTTTATTCCCTGATAATAAAGATGATGTAAGTTATACTGACCCATTTTTTTCAAAACTATTGTCCATAATAAATATGCCAATACCTAAAGATGATGATATGTTTGCAAGTAATTTGGAAAACACATTAAATATATCATTTAAGGAAGTTTGTAATTCTTCAAAAAATTTATGTTTTAATGAAAATATTATTGATCACATACCTTCATATAAAAAAGAATACAATGACTTTAAGTTAGAAAATAAAGATTATAAGGGAAGCTTTGCAGAATATATGAGTTCTTACTTTGACTTTTATGTAGAACGCACTTATAAAATTTTTAAACTGTTGACATTAAATAAAGTAAATATTGAGACACAATATTCATTTTTCAATTTTTAATGTTTATAAAACATATATGAAACATAAAAATGCCAAATCAAGTTATTATAATAGTCGTTATTTTAAGAAAAATCGAGTGATTTATATTAATATAGTACACTGTAAATTCAACACTTAAATTTGTATAATTATATTATAGAAAAATATAATTATTTTATTATTATTAGTTATATAAAAAATTGTTTGGAAATATTTATGATTATGCACATTAACCAAATACTGACAGATTTCTTGAAAAGTATAAATTTTATAGAAATTTTAGAGTCACACTAGATATAAACTAAAATAATAAAAATTATAAATTATTTATAATTTATAATTAACNACTTTTTCAAAAAAAATTTACTTTTTCAATTTAACTTTACAAAGTGTTCCAAAAATACTGACACTTATATATATTAGGGTGGTCCTTATTTTTCGACTTCGGAAATTCCTTGGTCTCAGCCCCCAAATTTATTTATATACATGTAAAAACGAACCAAAAAAATTTCACTTCAATCAGACAAGTTTAACCCGTGCCTACTCAGGGTTGAAAATTGAACAATAGGGGTAGTTTTCTAGTGTTTTGTACTTTTTATAAAATTTATAATTATACTATATTTTATCGATATGCCGAAATTGGAATATTTACGAATACTACATTATATTTGACAAATATTTAGAGATACGAATACATCTTCTTCTTCTTCAACAGCTCAACGGTCCTTTAAGGACCTGCGCTGCCACTATTAAGCCTTTCCATTTTTCTCTATCCAAAGTCCAGTCCAACGTTGCATGCTCATTTATCAGTCTCATATCCTTTTCTACGCTTTTTATTAATTTTTTCTACCAGAACATTTTTTAATACATCTCTATTAGCTCTACAGACATGTCCGAGCCACTCTAGACGTTTACACCTTATATATGTGAGTATATTTGGTTTTCCATACAGGTCATACAGCTCCTCATTGTGTCTCTTTTGATAAATTCCCAGGTTGTCATTGTACACCGGTCCATATATATTTCTTAATATTTTCCTTTCCCATATAGCAAGTTTTCTATTGTCATCTTTTTCGTGGACCAAGTCTTACATCCATAGGTTACATAGCTTGTGTACAGTGTGGTTTTTGACTTTCTTGATGGCATTTTTGATGATAATAGCTTGTTTATGCTAAAATAACATTTATTTCCATTCGATATTCTTTCTTTTATTTCCGTATGCATGTTGTTACTGCTGTTTATATTAACACCTAAGTATTTGAAATTATCCACCTTTTCGAAAGTCATACTTCCTACTTTCCGGTTTGAATGGTCTACGTTTCTTCTAGATAATATTATAAGTTTAGTTTTTTCTTCATTGATACACAAACCTATATTTTTACTAGCTTCTATTAGTTTAAAAACCGAGCGGGTAATTTCTTCTCGCGTATTCCCTAAAAGAACTATGTCGTCAGCATATGCTAAAACAGTTTCCCTACCAAGGACTTCCATTGTTCGTCCTTCATAGGAATCTCTGATAACTTTTTCCAGACCCAGGTTAAATAAAGTCGGGGACAGGGCATCTCCCTGTCTCAATCCTGAGTTAACCTCAAAGACCGGCGATAATTTCTGTAAGAAACATACTTTAAGTAACGTCTTATCATTACACATTTTTACTAAATTGACATATTTTTGTGGGATTCCAAAATGTATCATTGTTTTCCATAGTTCTTTTCTTTTTATACTGTCATAAGCTTGTTTATAATCAACAAATATCATATATAGGTCCTTATCGAACTCATAGTATTTCTCCATTGTTTGCCTTAAGGTGAATATGTGGTCGACGGTGGATTTCCCCTTTATAAAGCCACATTGATATCTCCCCATGATGCCTTCTGCATTACATTTTTCCAATTCCGAGGCTTATTTTGTGGTTTCTTAACAAGTTTTCTTTTTACGATGTAAGGTTGTTAGCCCTACGATCAACTACCCATACCTTGGGAAGACAGGATTTCGGGGCCCCGGGTTCGCCATACTCGTAACACTAGGTGTCCCCCTGGGGGTTACGAATACATCTTTTATACAAAAATTGTTTATTATTTAATTGTTAACAAATTCAGCACAAAACCGTGGTGTGGGCTAAACACCCCCCCCCCAAATTAAAAATACAAAGTTGAAAAAACTTTTTGTTGTCGAGATATTTATTTTTATAATGTATCGATGCAAAAATTCCGGATTATTACGTTTGAACATGACCAAACACTGTTTAGAATCATCAACACGTTGTTGTTTTTGCTCAACAGTGAGTAAACGTGGTACCCACTTTAAACAGAGCTTTCTCATGGAAAAATTCTCATACAATATAAAGCCAATACGTTCTTTTGATATCTTTATGATATCAGCTAACTGACGCAACTTCATGTTACAATCATTAAACAATTTTGTGGATTTTATCAATATTTTCTGGGATTATTGCCTCATTTGGACGTCCACTGCCTTCTGCATAATGAAAAATCCGTGTTTTCTTTGGGACTTTTCAGTCTATGTGTTATACAGTATATAACAATTTATTTTATACTCTTTTTGTGATTTATTTTTGTATATATTATAATCAGTCACCCCAGTATACATAAATGTTGTTATAACTGCTTGATGTATCGAATTAATCAATATTTTTTTTACACTGTATAACTTATAACAGAGTACAACAGAATTTTAACCAATGATGAAAATCAAAAATAGTATTTATTACAAATTGTCAAGGATTATAAAAATAAGTATCCCGACAGCAAAAAATCAACTTTATTATGATGTAAAGAATTTTGAAACTGAAAAAACAATCAGCATAATTTATACATTTGTAACATCAGCAATTTTTTTTCAACTTTGTATTTTTAATTTGGGGGGGGGGTGCTTAGCCCACACCACGGTTTTGTGCTGAATTTGTTAACAATTAAATAATAAATGATTTTTGTATAAAAGATGTATTCGTAAATATTCCAATTTCGGCAAATCGATAAAATATAGTATAATTATAAATTTTATAAAAAGTACAAAACACTAGAAAACTACCCCTATTGTTCAATTTTCAACCCTGAGTAGACACGGGTTAAACTTGTCTGATTGAAGTGAATATTTTTGGTTCGTTTTTACATGTATATAAATAAATTTGGGGGGTTAGACCAAGGAATTTCTAAAAGAAATTTTTCATAATCTATAACTAAGGGCCACTCTAATATATATATATATACCTTAAATTAAAGCTTGTGTTTAAACATTAATTTGTCAACACTGTGAAAATGGTTACCATATGCTACTTATGTGTTAAAATTCTTCATTTTATATTTTACATTTTTAACTTTAAAATGCTATAACTTTTTGAAAAATATATGGATCATTATAATTTTTTTAAGAGAAATAATATTTATGATTTGAGAAGAGCCATGATTATCTAAAATATTTTCTTCTAATATTACAGGTACTTCTTGAAGACTCAATTCAATATTTTGTTTCTTCCATTTTCATTATTACCATTTTCACAATTAGTTATTATACTATTATTCAAATTTTGAAAATTAACCATGTTTTCTAGCGATGTCTGTTCGTTTGTTTCTACTTTAAACCATTTATTTTTAGATTTCTCCCATTGAGCAGATAATTCTTTAGTTTCTACGTCTTTTTGCTTCTTTTTGTTTCGAAAATAAAAACCTGAAGGTATTTTGAACATCTTTAATTAAAAAATAAATTTTATGTAAAAAATAATACATACAAAAAAAAAAAAAAGAACTCGATAGTAGTTGAAATCAATTCCTGGTAACAAGTCTTAACTTTACGTTGTACCATAAAGGTCTTTTCATTGAGCTTAACCGTTAGATGTACCAGAATAGAGATGACTTTATCTATTTCGTTACTATCGCTGTCTTATACAAATAATAGAGTGTGCATCTATTTTGTTCGGATAGGATTATTTTATTTATTTATTATAAATTATACAGGCAATAGCCCAAAAAATACAATATGTATTAGACAGTTAACTGGACAACTTAAAATTATGTTATCATATGGTTTATATTTGTATTCTAAAATAATTTTTTCTACTTTATTGTATTACAAGTATTTTTGAAAATGATAAGATTTATTTCAAAGGTAATTCCAATTATGGATAAATTAACAAATAAATATAAATTAGACATTCACTGTTTCTCGAAAATATATATTTTAAAATCATTAGACATTAAAAAAAAATTTATTAATCATTTCTAAAAATTGAAACATTAAATATATAAAATCGAGAATTTTAAAACAAAAATAACTAGTTTTTTAAGTGTGGTTGACTTTGTACATAAAAGACAAGGTGACATGACAAATTGTTCAACTTCAAGGTTGTTTAAAGTTATAAATGTGTTTCTGAAAATCAATAGTCTACGTACGAATTTTTAAAAAAAAGATATTTATATTTAATTCAATTTGAATTATATACAGGTGATCGATTTATCGTTTCTTTCACTAGATTACTTACAAAGTAAATAAAAGATTGAAAAAATTCAATTTTTTGCTTCGAATCGAAGCTGAGAATTTATTAATTTTATTATGATGTGTATTTTGTGTCTGTTACCACTTTTTCTCAGCTCTCATCGAACTGATTTCTTTATATGTCAAAAGATCATAAATCGTATCTAGTCGAAGACTTTACCCTCGAAAATTGAAAAAATTTCCCTCGTTCCCCATAAATGGGGGAAATCTCCAAAAAAATTATAAATTTAAAAATCGCTAATTTTCGAAATATTTTTTACTTAAAACTGCCATAACTTTTCAATAATAATTATATAAATATAATTTTTTTTTATAGATGCATAATGTCTTTTCCTATCATTTGATATATTTTTTTTATAAATTTAACCCTTACCTGCCCACGGGGGGATTCAAAATGACAATATTTTCACAAAAAATTAACTTTTTAAAGTGTTCCGAAAATACAGACAATTTTAAATATACCTTAAATTAAAGCTTATATAGAATACTTCATTATGGAAAAAAAAAATTTCGGATTTTATTTTGTCTTTACGATCAAAATAGTCACCAAATGCTATTTTTGTGTGAAAATTCTTGATTTTATTTATTACATTTTCAACTTTATAATGCTATAACTTATTGAAAAGTATATGGATCAATACAATTTTTTTATGAGAAATAATATTTATATCCCTCTTTCATTCGACATCATTTTTTTTTAAATAACACCATTTCCCTTTATTTATATTATAAATTAGAGATGTGAATTATGGTTCACCTAAGTAATCCGATTCATTCAAATCAGGTCAACTAGAAGATCCTGTTCAAAGACCCGTTCGCGATCTAAAAGATATTTTAAATCAATTGAATCGAACATTCAGTATAGTTTTGGTTCTTTTACGGTTCTCGATTCGCGATTCGGATCAGGGATGAGTCGTGTAATAGATATTTAGCACTTATAATTTTCTTTATTTATATCTTTATAATAATGATTTTTTTTAATATACCACATTATAATGGGAGATGATAGATATAAAAACACCAATACATGTATGAAATATTAACGAAAATTAGTATAACAATAGATTGCGCATAGATCTCTCTAAATTAATTAACTAGCCAATGAGAAGCATTGTGCAATTAAAATAATTCTCCCCCTCATAAAATAGGCCTATAAAAGAGCGATTTCTAGCTAATTTATCACCTTATTTTTTTTCTAAAAAATCTGGTCATGAAGCGTCTCTGCACCAGACTGTTACGCGTTTGTACTCTCTCTGACTTAAAATCTTTTTCACACTTGGTTTAAACTAACTCTCTTATAAGTAATGCAATAAAGACAATAATAACTTAAATTTTTTATTTTATTTTTTTTAATTTTAAATTATTATGAATTAATATTTTTTTATTTTGTATTTTGTGAGTTGTTCCAATTAATAATTTTTTAATTCTTCAATTTGTTTGTCTATTTAATAAGTGCATTTCGAAAATCTACCTTAGCACATCAAGTGGTTAAAACTGTTGGTAAAACAATGGTTTATGGCATGTCACTAAGGAGATCGTAGAGTGTATCTTAAATTTAAATAGATAAGTGTTTGGTTGATTACACAAGGTGTTGATGGTTTGTTGAAATCCTTACCCTAGCACATCAAGCGGTTAAAACTATTCGTAAAACAATAGTTTATGACGTGTCACTAGGGATTGGTTCTCATAATCTATCTGCTTATATAAATTTTTATTTTAAAATATAAAGTAACACATATACTCAGACACCAAGTATAGAAAGGAACTACAGTGAAGTAATATTTCAAGTTTAATAATTTACATAATTTTACAAAATAAATAAATAGATAAAAGTCAGTGCTCTCTTTATATATATACTTTTTTATGCAATAAACGATCAAGCTAGCTGGACACAAGGTAAGAAATTATGTTTCTAAGCATGTCATAAAAATTAGAAAATTTCTTTCGGGACACCCCTCCATTTTTTTCTTTAGTATAAAAAAATAATATTCTGAAAATTTAAAATCATTTGGAAAAATTTAAATCGAGGCGCACAGCATTTTAAGGTTTTGACCTCGAATTTTCGAAGAATGTTCTATAAAACGATAAAAAAACCTATATTAGAGGATTTCAAATGATTTTTTCAATAAAAGTCAAGATACAAAAAAAAACCTTATTTAAAGACAAATATTTTGATATATTATTTTTAAAAATTTATTGAATTTTTTAAATGCGATAACAATATATTGATAATTTAAAAATAATTAAACANAAATGCGATAACAATATATTGATAATTTAAAAATAATTAAACAGCTTATTTTTTATACCTTGTTACATTAATAGTTTCAACGCTCCGTTATAACCTTTTCAAATGTTTATACTGACTTGAATATAAATAAATTAAGTTATTAAGTTGAATTTTATGGCATTGAACTAGCATTAGTTGAAATAAATCATAAAAAATGAAATAAAATTAAAAAAATAGTTTTTTCTGAAAATTTGTAAAAAAATTAATAATATTAAAAATGTAGATTTTTTAATTAATGAATAATAATTAAAAATTTTTTAATTTTTATAAAATAAAATAAAATGAAATTAAATACTATAAATGTGCATTATATCTTTTATTTATACTTAGACATGTGTATTAAAAGTTTTGGGATAAAGTTGATTTTTTGGTATTAGGATACATTTTTCTGTGTTCAGACACCACTTGCAATAAATATTGTTTTTGTTTTTCATCTTTTGTTAAAATATTGTTGTAATCTTCAATTAATTTTACGCCTCTTTCTGCAACATCGTTTGTAACTTTTAATTTATTTACGGTGTTCAATCCTGTTATGTAGTCGTCATTATGTTCCCACAAAATAGGATCTATTTTTAGAAAATCCATGCTTATATTAAAACGTTTAAAAAAGTTGTTTGATTCAGTAGTAATGAAGTCTTCTATATTAGTAGTTCTATAAAGTCTGAGCTGGGACCCCCCCTAACCCACATTTTGTGGGTTTACCCTGCCATAGGTAGACGGGAGGTGTAAACGGCTGTTGGTATATGGTGAAAGTCATAGTCCCCTCACCCACCCACAAGATGTAGGTTTACCCAGTCACAGGTGAACGGGCGGTGTAAACAACCGGGAGGGGGATATGGTGAAAGGCATAGTCCCCTCACCCACCCACAAGATGTAGGTTTACCCAGTTCTAGGTGGACGGGCGGTGTAAACGCCCGGGGAGATATGGTGAAAGGTCGATGTTTTTCGTTCCTAGATAGCATTTCGTTATACCATGGTACATGTTACCTTGGTATATGCATAGTATACCTAGGTAGATGGAACATCATATAGTATATCTTGATATATTACAGAAAATTAGAGGTATTTTAAAAATTACATAATTTTAGAATTATATGAAAATATTTGAATGCAAAAAAGTGAAAGGTGTAATCAAGCGGCGACGGCGGCTATTAATCCCACGAAACCCAACTTTAGCTATGTGACGTGTATGCCTTTGATCATAGAGAGCCCCCTTACTTGACTAACGTATGTATTAAAACAGTAAATGAATGGTTTACCCCTACATAGAAGGGGAGGTAATGATGAAACTCATCATAAGGAGATCATTATTATGATATTAAAGTAAATAAATAAATATGTACAATATTTCATAAGAATTGAGTTATTTTTTAATTATAGAGAAAATATTTAAAAATCGATAGTTTAAATTAATTATTATGATATTAAGTTACATTATTGCGTTTGTTAATAGATATATTTTTTGTTAATGTGTAAACGTTATTGGATAAGACATATGTATACATATTGAGTATACACATACTCTATTACATATATTTGTATAAAAATATTTAGAAATCGTGACTTTAAATTTAATTATTAGGATATTAATACAAGATAAGATAAACATTTATCGATCTTGTCTATGATTAAATGCGAAAATGGTCATGTGTTGATTGAATATTATAAAACTAAAATTGATTTAAAGAAAAGTCACTCGTGGTACTAAAGAAATACTATAAATAATCAAATAATTAAATTAAAAAAAAAATAAAAAGATATATAAAATTAAAAATTAACAAATTTAGTAGAGCAATTTTTTTTTTTTAATTTAAAGCTATTTTTAAATTTTATTTCATTTTTTATGATTTATTTCAACTAATGTTAGTTCAATGCCATAAAATTCAACTTAATAACTTAATTTATTTATATTCAAGTCAGTATAAACATTTGAAAAGGTTATAACGGAGCGTTGAAACTATTAAAGTAATGAGGTATAAAAAATATGCTGTTTAATTATTTTTAAATTATCAATATATTGTTATCGCATGTAAAAAATTCAATAAATTTTTAAAAATAATATATCAAAATATTTGTCTTTAAATAAGGTTTTTTTTTTGTATCTTGACATTTATTGAAAAAATCACTTGAAAACCTCTAATATAGGTTTTTTTTATCGTTTTATAGAACATTCTTCGAAAATTCGAGGTCAAAACCTTAAAATGCTGTGCGCCTCGATTTAAATTTTTCCAAATGATTTTAAATTTTCAGAATATTATTTTTTTATACTAAAGAAAAAAATGGAGGGGTGTCCCGAAAGAAATTTCGAAATTCGAAAAATAAGGACCACTCTAATATAGCATGACCAAAAAAATATCAAGAGTCGTAAAATCCTCCTCCATAATCATTGCACATTTTATTGTAGAATTATTATGACTCAGGTGTGCGTCATACGGATGTAATTTTCTTGCGATATACATTTTACGACAAAACATGAGTGGTCATTGTATCTTAACAAAGAATTCATAATTATATACTTTTATTTTCATCTTGTAGCTAAACGTACTTCAACAATCCGTTAACCATAGCATCTATTTATAACATTTGTCTTCTATTATTATTCCTCTTTCTTAATTATAAAAAATATAAATATCACACATATAACCAATTATTTTATTTCCTTCATCTTTTCATTCTTTTTATTATAACATATATCCCTTTTACTTTATTTTTTTTATGACAGTCGTATAAACAAATGAATAAATACGCATCGGACGAATCGTATGAAACGGATCAATTTGGGGTAGTGCGTCCACTGTATACTGTAGCAATCGGACTGACGATGCGACGGTCGATTTTTAGCTTCGATGCGAAGCTGAGAAGGTATTAATTTTACTATGATGTGTTTTTTTTTTTATTTTTTTTTTTGTGTCTGTGAACGCTCAATCTCAGCTCTCGCAGGACCGATTTTGATGAACAATATGTCAAAAGATCACAAATCGTATCTAGTCGAAGACATTACCCTCAAAAATTGAAAAAAATTCCCTCGTTCCCCGTAAACGGGGGAAATCCCCCAAAAAATTACAAATTTAAAAATCGCTAATTTTCGATATTTTTTCAATTTTTTTTACTTAAAATTGCCATAACTTTTTTAAAAATGACCGAATCAATATAATTTTTTTTTTTATAGATACCTTAGATAATTACCTATCATTTTATATATTTTTGTGAACATTTGACCCTTTAACAGACCCACAGGAAGGGTTTCAAAATAGTAGCTTTTTTTCAAAAAATTAACTTTTTCAACTTAACTTTTGAAAATGTTCCGGAAAGACTGACACTTTTATATAAATCTTAAATTAAAGCTAATGTAATATACTTTAATTTGAAAAAAAAAAATTTGACCTCTGGACTTGTCTTCGTGGTGAAAACGGACATCAAAGTTAAAGAAAAACGTACGATTTCCGTGAAAAAAATCTCGATTTTATATGTTATATTATTTAATTTATATTTTATATAACTTTTGGAAAAATGTATGGATCAATATTATTATTTTTTTATAATAAATATTTATATACTCCTTTCATCTACACGCTTTTTTTGTAAATCGGATCATACCCCTTTAACAAGGGGGGTCAAAACTTTAATCATGCGTATTGTTACTATGATATTTTCAATTTAATTTTTGAAAGTATTCCGGAAATACTGACACTTTTATATATATCTTAAATTAAAGCTTATATAATATACTTTAATTTAAAAAAAAAAAATTTGACCTCTGGATTTGTCTTCACGGTAAAAATGACTACCGTATTAAAAAATTTGCTATTTTTGTGTTAAAATTCTGGGTTTTGTATTTTATTTTATTTTAAAATACCTGACAAGGGGAGTACAGATTTTCATAAATATTATATAAATAAAAAATTAATATAGCATAGAAAGTTAAACTTATTTAAATTTGTTTGCTTCTTTTAAGTCGAGAAAAATAACTTTGAAATTTGAACTAGCTTAAATAACCTATTTTTTCACTAGTCGGTAGCGACGTACGGTTGCCGAGTTGGTAGAATTTATGTTTTACACGCTTGGGGTACGGGTTCCAACCCGCGTATGCCAATGATTTTTTTGCATTTTTTCTTAATTCTTTTTAAGTTAGTATACATTTTTAACTCGTTTGATTTTTATCACATTTAGATTCAATAACTTCAATAAAGATCAAGGATCCCATCACTTTAGTCGCCCCTTGCAAGAAGAAATTTCTTATTCGTATTAAAATTATTTTACTATATTTTAAGTTTTCGCTTCGATGCAAAGCCGAGAAGATATTTTTTTGTGACTATCATTTATTTTCTCTGCTCTAACTTGACCTACTTTTTTCAACAATACGTCAAATTACTACAATTCGTATCTAGTTGAAGATATTACTCTCAAAAATTGAAAAAAAAATTCTAATTTATCAATTAAACAGTTAGTTATTACATCGTCTCCATAAAGACAATTAAAATCATTAATTTCTAATGTTTTCAAAATATTTATTAACGAATGAAGTTTGATATGATAGGTTTCAACTACAAAATTAAATCATTTTACTTTGTAATTTAATAATTTTTTTACTCTATTTGTGTGTGCTACTACTAGACTATAATATTACAATTTTTTTTTGTAACATGTTGCTATATAAATCATTTCTAAAAAAAATGATTGTTTTTTCTCCTGAATTAACAATTGATTTTTACAAATATAATCAAATTTTATAATACACTCAATTGAGTAAATCTTTTTAACAACTTTGTTTTGATTGGTACATTTAGTTAAAGTAAATCATTAAAATTAATTAAGTTCTCAATATTTCAATTATAGAATCTTTTCAACAAACAACAAAAGTTCCTAGGAAATTATTACTATTACTTCTATTTAAGTTATCTATTACCATAAAAATGCAAAAAAATATTGAGCTTTTCTGATAAATTTACAATAAATAGTAATTATAAAACTTTCTGACTGCATATTGATCTTAACGATACAATTTTTTTAATTGTCATAAAATTTTCTATTTAATTATGTCAATGTCAAACTTACCAATTGAGCTAAAAGTTATGGTAAAATAAATTTTTTTTTTTTATTATAAACATTTACAACAATCAACTTTAAACGATTAACAAAATAGGTTAAATATGTCATTTTCCTTATTTTTAACTTATTAATAATCAAATTAATATTAAATATTATATCAAATCAGTATTAATTTAAAACAATTTTTTTTGTTCTTAATTATTTTTTTTTATATGTAAAAACTATTTTTTAATAATATTAAAACTTAGAAGTTATAGAAAAAGTCTAATTGCACATTTTAAAACATCGCGAAAAGTTGATTTAGAATAGTATATTTTTGTTTCTGATGGAAGTTCCTTGTAGTCCAGTGTATAAAACTTATAACTTTGTTAATTGTTATAACTTTATCAAAAATGACCAAATCAGTATATTTTTTTTTATTTAGATGCATGTCTTTATCTATCATTTGGTTTTTTTTATAAATCTAACCCTTTACCTGCCCACAAGAGGGATTCAAAATATTAACTTTTTTTTTTTTAGTTAAAGTAAATCATTAAAATTAATTCAGTTCTGGATATTTCAATAGTAGAATCTTTTTAAATATCAAAAATTACTTAGAAATGATTACTATGATTTCTATTTAAGTGTTCTATTACGATAAAAATGCAAAAAATAATGAGTTTTTCTGATAAATTTACAATAAATAATAATTATAAAACTTTCTGACTGCATATTAATCTTAAAAATAACATTGTTTTAATTCTCATAAAATTTTCTATTTAATGATTCATTCTAGTCAACGAAGGAGTAATTTTGCAGAATAGCAGAAAAAATTCCCAACAAACTTTTTTTTTTTTTGTTTTAATTAGGCAATTGGTGGATTATTCCAAAAGCAACATCAACTCTTATTTCTTTAATTATATCATGATTAGTAGTTCTTTGATTTTAAAATATAATATATGAATATATACTAATTATAATTATTAAATTTAGTATGAAATTGATATTTAATATTGTAATTTAAAGGGAGAAATTATAAAAATAATAAAGAAGTTATATTTTGCTTTACTTTTACGTGTATACAAATAAAAAGGGCTTGATACAATCATTTTCAATAAAAACTGTTTGTTACTATAAAAAAATGCACTGGACTACAAGGAACTTTCATCAGAAGCAAAAATATACTTTTCTAAATCAACTTTTCGCGTTGTTTTCAAATCTGCAAGTAGACTTTTTCTATAACTTCTAAGTTTAATATTATTAAAAAATAGTTTTTACATATAAAAAAAAATAATTAAGAACAAAAAAAATTGTTTTAAATTATTACTGATTTGATATAATATTTAATATTAATTT
>NW_026099576.1:16513038-16539331 GCF_025091365.1 Daktulosphaira vitifoliae
AATATATACTAATTATAATTATTAAATTTAGTATGAAATTGATATTTAATATTGTAATTTAAACGGAGAAATTATAAAAATAATAAAGAAGTTATATTTTGCTTTACTTTTACGTGTATAATACTAGGCCAGTCAACAAAGGAAAAATTGCGGAAAAAATTTTGTTTTTTTAAAAGTTGAATTAAAATATGTATAATGACATACTAATAGTCCTCAAGATTGGAATTGAGCTTTTTTTTTACAGCCTCGCAAAAGTTCAAAATATGAGCTTTTTTAACTTTTTCAAAAATTATTTAACTTACAAAAAAAAGTTTCGTACAAAAGTTGTTTAAAAGATAATTATAAACAAAAAAATTATCATATATTTTTTCATTTAAACAAATATTTTTCGAGTTACATTACATTTAATATGAGTACTAAAATTTATATTCCATTTTTTTCATTTTACGGTTACTTTTTATCATGTTACACTTACGTTAGACACAATGTTATAAATGCATATGTGTGTATGTGTGAGTTTATTTATTTATTGTATCATTAAAGTGTAGTGTATATTAATATACAAGCGATAGAGTAGGTAATTGATTTGACGCTATATTATTTAAACCCAACTAAACGCTAAATTGTACATTCCGAAACAACAATCATATTATGTCAATTGCCACCGGAATTTCTGGTAATATTTTTCTTTTTCTTTGCCTTAATCCCAACTACTTGGGGTCGGCCACCCTTATCCTAAGCTTCCACTTGACACGATCTCCCACATCTTCTACGCTCACATCAGCTGTCCTCAAATCGCATTCAATAGCATCCCTCCATCTCTTTTTTGGTCTTCCTCTATCTCTTCTTCCTTCAACATTCATTTCTATAACTGTTCTTACAGCTTTCGATTCTTCTTTCCTCATACCATGACTAAACAATCTAAGTCTATTTTCTGTCATCTTATCCACGATTGACGCAACACCTATACTTCCTCTTATATGCTCGTTCCTTATCCTATCTTCTCTAGTCACTCCACTCATCCAACTAAGCATTCTCATCTCTGCTACACTTATTCTCTGCACTACTTTCTTATCAACCGCCCAACACTATGAACCAATGAGAATTAAAACAATGTTATTTTTTTAAGATTAATATGCAGTCAGAATGTTTTATAATTACTATTTATTGTAAGTTTATCAGAAAAACTCATTATTTTTTGCATTTTTATGGTAATAGAACACTTAAATAGAAATCATAGTAATCATTTCTAAGTAATTTGTGATATTTAAAAAGATTCTACTATTGAAATATCCAGAACTAAATTAATTTTAATGATTTACTTTAACTAAAAAAAAAAAAAGTTGTCATTTTAAATCCCTCTTGTGTGGTGGTAAAGGGTCAGATTTATAAAAAAAAAAACCAAATGATAGGTAAAAACATGCATCTATATTGTTCGTCTACAGGCTCCTAAATTTCGGTTGGCCTGATTGACTTAGGACGTGAATTCAAGGAAACCACAATAAATTATTAAATAAGAAACTCGAAAGGAATTTGTCTATAATAATAATATTGGTTTAATTAATAATAAACTTTATGGGTGGGCGTCCCCACTTACATTCATAATGACAACTAAATAATACACTGCAATAAAATAAGTACAAATATAAATTTTAAGTGCTATAGAATACAATAATCTGACCTGGGCAGACATTAATGATTGGAGTATACTGTAATATTCAACCAACTTCAATCGTTCGAATGAAACAAACCACGAGTAAACTATAATGATCACGCGCCCGGTAAATCCACCGAATTCACCTTTACATTACGATACCGCAAGTCGCGGAAAAAACTCGTGGCGGCGCCAATGGGTCTAATCACTAGATCATACAATGGTTGACTGACTAAATAAGGCGACGACTTACCGGACAGCGAACGGCATCCCCACTTACTATATGTAACCGGTTCCATTCGGGCCACAAGTTGAACTTAACCACATAACTTGCCGCAACATACTCCCCCCTTGGAAGGGCTAGCCCTTATAATTGCTATATGAACGTTAAAAGGTAGGGCTTAATGGTGTGATCATTATGATAACTTTTTCAATGGTGTAGTGAGTTGTAGATCTCCGTCCAATGTGGCTTCACGGTCAGTTATGACATTCATAAATTAAATGGTTACAAAAAAAAAAACAAAACGATTATTAAATTAAGGTAACATTAATTATCAACAATGACATCTACAATTATAGAACACACAACTAAAATACAATAATGATATGACATATAAAAAGAACTTATTATTTAACTACAATAACAGTTGAATAAGGAAAAAATGATTAAAAAAAATAATTATAAGTTACAACAAAATCAATTATTAATAAATAAAGATACTATTGTATAATTAAAAAAATATATATATATATGGTAAGGAAACATAGGAACTTAATATTTAGACTAGGGAAATAATGAATATGTGCTCAAGGAGTCATGACGTTGGTAATAATACCAGCTTCACGATTGGCCTAGTAATCTGTCCGTTAATAGTGTGCAACTGGGCTACGCGCGCAATTTTATCCTTGCCAAGAATAACACCCGTCACCCTACCTAACCTCCATACTAACGGACTTGTATTGTTCTCTTTTATCACAACCATATCTCCTACCGCGATGTTGGGTTGTTCTTTGGTCCACTTCGACCGTTGTTGTAATGTATGTAGATAGTCCTGAGACCACAGCTTCCAAAAACTCTGTTGGCAATTCTCAAATAATTTCCATCGTTGGAATTGATTTTTTGAGATCTCTGGAGTGGGAGGGTATGGAATGGCTAGGAGAGGTTGGCCAATTAAAAAATGTCCGGGTGTTAGGTAGTCTAAATCTTGAGGGTCTGCAGACATAGGGGTTAATGGTCGAGAATTCAGTACAGCCTCAACCCGGGTAATTAGAGTAGTAAATTCTTNTTAACCCGTGTAATTAGAGTAGTAAATTCTTCATACGTGGGTACATGGTTACATAGTACCCGCGTTAGTCGTGCCTTCATGGCACGGACTGCCGCCTCCCAAAGTCCACCGAAGTGGGGCGCAGATGGGGGGTTGAAATGCCAANCACAGATGGGGGGTTGAAATGCCAGTGAGCGGGTATTGACGCTTCAATTCGCTCCCGTGCATCCGCAGTCTGGATGAGTGACCGTAAAACATTAGCTGCTCCGATAAAATTTGTACCACAATCTGAATGAATGTCTGTGGGAATACCCCGTCTTGCTACAAATCGATCTAAGGTAGCCAGAAATGCCTCCGTAGACAAACTGGACACTACTTCTAAATGAGTGGCTTTAACAGCAAAGCAGACAAATATTGCCACATATCCCTTATAAACTCTGGACTTTCGGAGAGACGTTTCTGTGAAGGAGAAAGGGCATAACCACATAATCAATTCCTACACGTAGTACACACGACACTGCTGAACACGAGAAGTAGGCAGGTCAGCCATCAGTGGCTAAGGATTAACGGCAGCTAAACGTACACATGTACTACACATGGTCGCCACTCGACGCACGAGTACACGAACAGATATGATCCAGAAATGGCGCACAATAAGGCTGACAATAAGTCGGGGTCCAGAGTGACAAGTGACGCGATGCCAATGCTGACACAAAAGCATAGCCAAATGACAATCCCGGGTGAGCAGAATAGGGTGAATGTGTTAAAACTTTCATGGATTGTTTTGTTGCTTGAAGTGCTTGAGGATATATCCATGTTTACAGTTGAGTTCTGACGTTTCGGACTCATTGCAGAGTCCATCTTCAGAGTACTGTAGCAGTATAGTTGCAGCTACCGACTAGCAACCATCACTCTGAAGATGGACTCTGCAATGAGTCCGAAACGTCAGAACTCAACTGTAAACATGGATATATCCTCAAGCACTTCAAGCAACAAAACAATCCATGAAAGTTTTAANATAGGGTGTTTTTGATGTTCATGAAGGTCGGCATTTTGTAAACGCCCTCCTATGCGTACTATCCTGTTATCATCTATAAACGGCATCAAACGTGAAAACACCTTTGATGAAACAGGTCTCCTGTTTTGTAACTCGACAATAAGATCTGACATGGTTTTTCGTTGTACATAACGAGTGATAGCAGTGAGCGCGTCTCTCAATTCCAAAATTGATAGGGAAACCGAACAGACAGGTTCATGGCGTCTGTACTTTAACCAGCGTCGTATCCGAGCAACCACCCGGAGCATTCTACCGTAATTAGAAAACCGTCTGGTTAAGAAGTCCGAAGAGGATACACTTTGTGCCGATACCAATATCGACACTTGTTGAACTTCCGGCATCTCGGATTCTGAGATGACTTTAAATTCTTGAGGCCAGGTGTCAATCGCGTGGTACAAAAAGGACGGACCCTGCCAGTACAGTTTATGCGCAGCCAATTCAGCAGGCATTAATCCCCTAGAGGCGCAATCTGCCGGATTGATGTCAGTCCGTACATAACGCCACTGACAACTCGGCAGTAGCTGGCGGATAAGAACCACACGGTTTGTCACAAAAGCCTTGAAAGATACATGAGCTGACGCCACCCACGATAGGGCTACCGTGGAATCCGACCAACCCCATACGTCTGACACAGATACTGTAGGACTTAGCTGGTTTTCTATTTTGCGCAACCATTTGGCCAACAACAACATAGCAGACAACTCCAATCTAGGAATGGTCATAGTCTTTATAGGTGCTACCTTTGTCTTACCGCTCAGTAGATGTATAGTCATAGTACCATCTGTGGCCAGAAACCGTAAATATACCAATGCTGCATATCCTTTGTTGGACGCATCGCAGAACCCACACAACTGGACCTTGCTGCTAGTTTTAGTACCAATAAAACGTGGTATGCTCAATTCTGATAGTCGTGGTAATTGATCAATAAACTTAGTCCATATTGTCATGATTCTCTCAGGTAATGGATCATCCCACGTTGTGGTAGATCGCCAGATTTCTTGCATAAGACACTTAGCAGTAAAAATTACTGGAGCTAGTAATCCAAGTGGGTCAAAAATACGAGCTATAACCGAAAGTACGCCACGCTTGATAAAAATGCGAGAGTCGAGCAACACGTTGAAGCTGAAATGGTCATCCACAGCATTCCATACTAATCCCAGGACCTTAATGATTGAATCCTTATTTACCTCGAACTGCAACGACTCTTGTGCTCTATCCTCAACAGGTACGTGATCAAGAATTGACTGTGTGTTGCTGCACCACTTCTTCAATTCCATACCACATTTAGCAAGAACAGTTCTTACCTCCTCTTGAAGACTAATCAAAGCTTCCATAGTGTGCGCTCCCACACATAAGTCGTCCACGTATGTTTGACGACGCAGAGCATGTTGGACTCTGGGATATCCTTTAGCATCGTCGCTGGCTATTTGATGTAATACACGTATGGCCAAGTATTGTGCATCATTGACTCCATAAGTAACCGTATTTAACTGATATTCACGGAGTTGATCAGTCGAAACGTCACGCCATAATATGTGCTGGTACTGTCGGTGTTCGGGCTGGATTAGCACTTGGCGATACATCTTGCAAATATCAGCTACGAAGACGTGCTGGTACAGGCGAAAGTTAAGTAATACATCCGTTATATCGGACTGCAGTTTAGGTCCAGACATGAGGCAATCATTTAGTGAACAACCCCCAGGTGCCCTAGCCGAAGCATCAAAAACCACTCGGAGTTTAATTTGATCACCAATTTGTTTAATAATCGGGTGATGCGGAATGAAATACTTTCCGGACACTGGAGCTGGCGTCATGTGACCGAGTGTCTCATATTCCTTCATGAACTCCCTATAAGCGCCGTATAACTGAGAGTCACTCTTTAATTTCCTTTCTAAGTTTTCAAATCACCGAGTAGCTACCTGCAGTGAGCCCGATAGTCTGTCACAGCACGCGTTTTTGCGAAATGGCAAGGGCACTATGAACCGTCCATGACTATCTCTGGTCGTTAGGCTTCGAAACATTAGTTCACTTCTTCCTTCTTCAGTTACATCATCTTCATTAAGTCCTGGTTCTTCTATTTCCCAGAATCTTTCTAATAGATCTTCCAGCGATGTCATTAATGACGAAAGTACAACATGGGAAGAATCGTCCGTGGGTATTCCTACCCCGCCAATTAAGACCCAACCGAATATAGAGCCGTAAGCTACTGGTAATTGACGGTTTATTTCGATGCATTTACCGTCCATTACCTGGGCAAACATGTCCGCGCCCACTAACATATCAATTGGTGCTGGCTGATCGAATGTGGGGTCAGCCAGTGCGAGGTGTGCAAACTGGCACTTTATGTCAACAGAAAGACTTCTATTGGGCATGTCTGCCGTAATTTTAGGTAATACCCAAGCATTTACATGTAATACATGTTGTAGAGCATACCGGGGAGTGAGTCGACAGTCGACAACTCCTTCAACCAGAGGTACCTT
The DNA here is from genome assembly GCF_025091365.1 of Daktulosphaira vitifoliae. Taxonomy (NCBI): domain Eukaryota; kingdom Metazoa; phylum Arthropoda; class Insecta; order Hemiptera; family Phylloxeridae; genus Daktulosphaira; species Daktulosphaira vitifoliae. The sequence continues at coordinate 16,519,495 of NW_026099576.1, forward strand.
AGCTCCAGCAAGACCTAAAATGAGCGCTGTCCATTTTCTCTTTGACAATCCTAAACGATTTACACAGCTACTGGTTACTGCACTAATTTGTGAAGCTGAGTCTATTAAAACTCGAACAGTCTGAAAGATACCTGCACGGTCTTTGATNAAATACCTGCACGGTCTTTTATGTGAGCTAATGCAGTACCTAATAAGACGGTATGTCTTGGACGGGTATCCATTACCGAAGTGTTGCTTACAGGTACTCCGTCCACATTAGATAGGTTCTCACCATCTGATTTATCTACGTGAAGAAGACTATGGTGCATCCTAGGACAGTGTTTACAAGGTCGGCGCTTCTTACAACGGTTGCTCCAATGTGAGCTACTTAAACAACTAAAACAAATCTTCTTTTCTCGTACCATAGTGGTACGATCTTCTACCGAAGCCGATTGAAACATTCGACACTTAGATGGTCCATGTGACCCATTACAAAAAACACAATTATAGATAGGAGCACCAGAAGATTTGGCAGCGACTAAAGCAAACTTGGGTCGCTTATCTATATTTCGGAAAGTTGATGGTTTCATGTTGTCGCGTTGAACTGTTGATCGACGTGAACTACCAGAAAAGCTGACAGCCTCTAAAATAGATACCCGCCCCTTTACATACTTTATTACGTCAGAGGCAGCAGGAAATTCTTCAGAATNCGTCGATTTATTATTACGTCGAGGTCTGTCAAATCTATCGACTAATGTTGACCATGCTAATTCATAGGTGGTCTCGGATACAACAATGTTGCGAATACTATTAAGTGCTTCATCTTTTAGACATCCCAACAAATAATAAAATCGCTCAATATTAGACAAATCCGTACGCTGAGCTATCAGTGCCTTAAATCTATCACGAAAGACCGGCCAATCCAAAAAGCTACCACTGTAGGAGGGGAGGGGTATCTCAGGCAAACGTGACCGCATCCCACTACTTATTGGAAATTACAGACTCATCACCATCATCGTTAATATTAGATAGTGATTGACGTGGCAAGGTAGGTTTATATTTATCTGCAGTAGCTAATGCTCTTATGCATAACGCGCGAGTATCAGTTTCTAAATTTAAGGAAAATTCATCGAGCAAATCTAAATCCGACAAGGCATCAAGTACGGCTTGATTATTTGCTAAAAATGTTTCCCATAATGGGTCTAAATCCTTCACAGATATTAGAAAATCAGGTAACAGCTCAGGAGACTCAACAACGCGAACAGACATTTCATGTATAGATTTAATGCGATTGATGGTGCTTTCACGAACAAACAACGCAGCCTTTTTAATTCGCTGTAGGTATCTAACGTCACGCTCATCAGTATTGGACATTTTCTCTTAATTGACGGAAAGGCAATAAAATATTTAATGAATTCCAATAAAACAATTATTGTAAAAAAATCTTTTAAATGAAAAAACAATCACTAAATAACTAAAATGTTATTTCATGTTTGAATTAATTTGACATTTATCACTGTTCTTAAACTAAAATCATAGATTTAAATTCAAAACTTATTTTTTAATATGTTAAATATTCTTAGAATTTCACTATATTACCAAAACCATATTAAATTTTATTTTGATAAATTAAACCATAAAAATTCAAATCACAGTTATTGCTTTTAAAATGATACAATTTTCAATTTTTTAATGCTGTACAATATACAAAAAAATAAACTTAATACTTAATCAGTCAATAATAGATATAATATTATTTACATTTCAATATTATTTTGTATTAAAATAAAAAAATAACAAGGTAAAATTAAAAATTACACTTTTAAACAGAATTTAATCAACTATACAGTTGATATTAAATATTTACAAAATTAGTTATTAATAAAGTAAAAAATTTAATTTTAAATGGCTTATATAATACATTGTGTTACTCATATTTTTACATTTAAATTTGCTAGATCTTTCCTACAATGATTACAACATTACATAAATATTTTTGGATCCAATCGTTATCTTAATTTAATTGAATAATCCATGAAGTTATTATATTAGTATAGAAAAATGTTTTGCAATATTTTAATTATTTAGTTATAATTACTAATTTTTATTATATCTTGTCTATATTCTGATAAATACATTATTATTAGAACAAAAAATTTATAATTAATATGAACATACTATACTTACATTTACAGTAATAAATTTGTGTACATAGAAATAATTAACAACTATCAAATACTAAATTTTTCGTGGGCCTCTACAAAATGACACTTTTGCTCGTTTGTCTTTTAAGGTCAGAGTTGGGTCAGTATAATACACAAAAGTATAAGTATTATATGTACATATTACACATCTACTTTTTTACAAACAATACTTATATCATGACAAATGATTCATAATTAAAAATAGATTATTTTTTTAATTTATACTAAAATATTGTATTTATTTATTAATTTTTACTTCACTTTAAAAATATAATGGCTGAAATCCCAACAAATTTTCACAAGAATGACTAACACATAATTTATCACACAAAACATAAAAAGTTAATAATTTTTTAATTTTATGAGATCATAAACTGATGTTTATAAAAATAAAAAGGTTTAAAATCAGTGTGATCTATTTAAGAATAAAATTTTTTTAAAGAATTATACATCTACATCTATAAATGTTCTGTAAATAAGGAAACAGGTATCTATAGTTCTTATATTCATAACAATTAACCTATTTCTTTACTGAACACCAGTATGTGTGTATTATGCATAGTATAAATAAAACCAAATATACATTTTATTACCCAACCCTGATTAAGGCTCAAAATTGCATGAATTTGTATGTTATACAAAATGCTGGTTGTTTTTGAAACCAGTACTTCAATTGAATAAGTCATTTCAAAAACTACATTTGTCACTGATTTTACAGTAATGACTTTGTCAAATTTGATAATTATACATTATTATGTATACTTATGTATTTTGTGTAAAAATTTCATTTGTGAAACTGATATTTACTACAAAAGTCAATGACTTCATTCAAAAATGTTTCTGTATTGTAACATTTTGTCAAGTTAAGTTTTTGTTATTAAAGAGAAATATTTTATTTATTTTTTAATGTTTTATTAAAAGTGCAATGGTTTATTAAGCAAAAACAACAAAATTTTTATTTTGAAAAAAGTTGTTCTAAGTTTTGTTACCTATAGCCAAGTTAAGATAAATTAAATAATTAGGAAAAAAAATATTATTTTATTTTATTTCTTGATTTAAATTTCATATTATAAATTTCTATTCACTGCAAAAATAATGCAAATCAAAAATCTTTTATTTCAATTTAATAATTTGGCCAAAGTTAGACTATTTAAAACTATGGATTATGAATACCAGAAACCTTAAAAATAAATTAGTAAATAGGTGCAAGTGCAAAACAAGTTGGATTTCTAGAGTATTTAAGTTTTTTTTGATACATGTAAATCAAAATTTTATTACTTATATCGTTTTTGAAATGACCGTTTCAATTATGTTTTATCATTATTTTGTCGAAAACTTTTTTTCTTTTGCTCAACTTAGAATTTTTTTCACTTTGGAATTGTGAAACACCTGTATGAGAGTTAAACTTTATACTTTATTCCATGACAGAATATGCTTAATACATGAATTCTTGTAGAATATGCGTAATGTCATAGAAAATTAAGTATTAAGATAACCCTCCTACAGACATTTCAACAATTCTTAATGAAAAAAAAAACAATTTTCACAAAAAAAAAACCTTGTTTCCTCATAAAATGCATTGCAATCATGCCTCCGCTAGTATAGGTCTTGGGGTTAGGTCTAGTATGGAGTTTTTAATTATATGTTAGCATCCTTTAATATTAAATAACTGCCAATTATAACAATTAAAAATTGCAAAGTGTATAAACCTTATACATCCTATTCCCTTTTCTTGGTACGACATTGATACCAATTTTAAAATACAGTAGAACCTGGATAAGTTAAAGCTCAAGGGAAATTATTTTTTTTTAACTTAATAAGGTTTTTGAACTAAAAATGACTTAAAATTATTTAAGAATTTGATTTTGTATTCAACAGTTATTTATAAAAATATAACAGATTGATTCCAATTGGCAATACTAAAATTTATGAAGTTTTGATGAATTTATGTATTTATTTTAATAATTAACAGCTTTTAAATTAAAAATAATTGTTTTAACTAGTCTAACTTACCACAGTCAAATCTTTCAGTTAAAAACTACAAATAACTTGTTTTTATTATCTATAATATTTATTTATTATGAGTAAAATTTCCTTTTTCAAGGAACAGAATATACTTAACCCTATCAAAATTCTACTGTAGTAAACATAATATCTATAAAAATAATAATTTTACTATAGTTTTTTTTTAAATACTTGAATGTAACATATAAAATAACAATTACTTATATCTTAAATTTTTATTAGATTTATTTATTTTTTGCAACCTAACATTGCTCAAAGAGAATTCAAATGAGAAATTTAGCTACAATACTGTCATTGTAGTATAATAATTCATTATAATGTTGATCTGATAATGAATTAAAGCTTGCTAATGTAGTATGCTAAGACAAGTGTATACAAAACCAATAGACATCAAAATTGTACAAAAACTATAACTGAAATCAAATTTATAACAAAATTAATTAACTTACATGAAATAAAATTTGTAATACTAAAAAAGTAAAATTTATTTCATAAAACTCACTTTAGTTTGTTCGAGAACTATGTTTATTCAATAGATGACTTTATTATGATAGACAGTAATAAAAAATCATGATTACAATCTTTTTTGTTTCTTAATATGATTAGGATATTAGTGTGATATTATTTTTAAGTGCATACTTAAAAATACAGATGATAACTTACAATAGCAGGTATCAAAACTAAAAACTGAAATCAAATTAAGGAATAGATTATTAATTATAAAAAATAACTAAAAACTGAATTTATATTAAAACAATTTTTTTAACAAATTTATTTACTGTCGGCAACTTTCTAAACAAAAATCAAAGTAATTTTAATTTTTGCAAATTTTTATATATTTTAAGGGCACTTGTTACTACTTCGTGAAATAAATTAAGTGTTCTAATCCATGCGCGCTTAATTAAATAATAATAGCTATGAGCACCTTATCAAAATGGTTGCTTAATATTTATTTATTATCTACAATGAAACATAACACAATCATAAGTTCTCCTTATTAAATTGTGTATTAATATTCAGTAGCTGATTCTTACAATTATTCAATTTGAGAACTCTAATTTAACTATGATAAATATTATTTTAATCAATCAATGAAAAGTTTAAAATCAGTTTTAAAATTACATTATTTTAAATGTAGCAATATAAAAATAGTATTTTAACATACTTTCATAATAAAGGTTATTGAAGTTTATTACATCCAAAATGTTTTAAAATATCATATTATTAATATCATTTCATTTATAACATTCACAATTATTCAAATTTTTAATTTCAATATGGGTATAATGTTAAATTTAAAAAAAAAATGTATTTAAAATAGTTAAATTTAGATAATTACTCATAAAATTGTTAAATATAGTATACCAATAAAGTTCTGTATATTATAATCATTTTGGAATAGTCGGAAAATAAAGTAAAAATGTATGGCCAAAAAAAGATCATCAATATATATTTTTGGAGCCTGGAGTTTTTCTAAATTTGGCCTTAATTTTACTACACATCTAATATTACATTATTATATCTACTTACTTTTTAAGTAAAATGTCACTACAGCAAAACTTATTTTTCTCAAAAGAGAAAAATGTTAAATTTTTCGATAATTTTGTCTTTCAACAGCAGCAAATCCAAAACTGTAAATATCTTCAAAAATTAATCTCTTTAATTTTTCGGTAAATTTCATTTTTTATGCTGCTATTTCATAAAATAAAATTACTAAGACAGAGCTATAAAGCTTATTTCATTGTATATTGTACTCGACTATTATTCAATTTTCTTTTAATTTAATTATTTCAATAAACATTCAAAAATAATTTTTTTATTGTAACGACATACAAATAAAACCTTTTTTTTATTAATACGCTGCACTAAAACACTATATTTAGATAATAATAAAACAATGTAACGTTAATAATGTACAAAAATGTTTGACCACGCAAGCTTGTAGTACAGTCGGCAAATTAGTACTGTACCAGTTCAGTTTTTTAAGGTAATGTTTAAGATAGTAAAATAATGAACTAAAATCTTTTAAAAGACGAGCGTTTATATGGTAAGTTAAAACTTTGAATTCATATCAGTCAACAAAAATTAAAAAGATTATTTTGTGTAACGAATGATTACGATAACATTATCGTAGTAATTGATTGTATTTAGTTACTATACTATGGCGAAGAGAGGCTAAGAAATGTATGCTTTAGTCTTACATACACATAGACTTAGCTATTAATAATACACCGAAAATCAGATTTGTATCTATTATTGTTATTTTTCATTTAGTACGTCGTAAATTTTTATAGTTAATTTACATGTCATTACTTGATCAATAAAATTTGGTTAATGCAACGGGCAAGCACCTTTGCCACGAACTGATAATACTCCAACATTTACATACTTCGACATTTGACAAAGTAGTAATTGTTACGATATCTGATACTCCGACCATCTGATACCAAAGGTTACCAAAATTACGACGGATTTTACTCCGACATTACATTAAAAAATGAGACAGTTAAAACTCCGACATTATCGATAGTTTGATTATGCATCGAAAGCTATATTATATTTCAATTGTATTATTAGTAATAGTGCGCATCGATCGTATATGTTACAACGTCAGAGTCACGTGGCTACAGAAACACTACATTATTAAATTAATTATATTATTATTAATAATATTGTAAAATTTAAATTAAAACGTTCTATTATATTAGCATTTATTTGCTACTATAGTTATTATACAATAATATACATTTTGCTTATTATTTTCTGGTACAATTTCTCACATTTGACAAATGTTATTAATACTCGAATGATAATAGTCATTCATTAAGTAACATAAAATTAATAGTGTTTAATACAAATGTACATTTTTGAAAAAGTTTACTCTATTGTTAAAATATATATTTATCTTTGAGAATTTTATTTTTTAATTATCCAATAATTACAAAATATTTTCATCAAATCAAAAAACTGTTAGTTAACTGTTTCTTCAGTCGATCCACAAAATTTTATCTAACAGTAACTTATTTTTTAACATCTAAGAGATCCATTTGAAAACTAATTTTTCTATANCAGTAACTTATTTTTGAACATCTAAGAGATCCATTTGAAAACTAATTTTTCTATAACAAATATGTACTGTAAAAATTGTCATTTCCAATGTTATTAGTGAATAATTCCTAAGTGTGTAATATTAAAAAATAATAACTAATATATACATAAAATTGTTAATATTTGTACAATATAAAATCATTCTTGGGGATGTTTGGATTTTTTCCTGTGCTGCATTAGGATATCTAAGTATAAAATAACACAGTATATCCAACTTCAATGCAGTAATTGTTGAACACATTTTTTGTAGTCCTATTACTTTCTGGAAGTTTCTTCCAATAGGTTTTTGTAGACTCAGAAGAGTATGATTAATTTTTCTTTCAATAATTTTATTTGAAAATTAATTACTAAAATTATTTTTAACTTATATTAAAAAAAATTAAAATAGTATTAAACTGTATAAGTTTTGCTACTAGTTCTAATATGAGTTATGCTAAGAATTAGTAAGTTTTGGTTATATATAAGTAGAATTAATTTTTTCTTATTTAAAAATTCTGTGTGTCATCTAAAAGTAAAAATATATTAACTCATCGTTAAAAAATTTTAATTTTGTGACATGAGTTTTATAATCAATGTTAAATTATAAGTAAAACCATTATAATTTCCAGTGGTGCTCAAAGAAATGTTAAAAATATTAAGGAGTAAAAAATTATTTATTTAAAGTTCTTTTTGTTTAAAATCTAATATATATTTATTGAAATCAGTTTGATATTTCCTTGAAAAAAATATCTGAATAGCCTTTCCTTTTTTTAATAATAATTAAATTTTTTGGACAATTTTCTCAGTGGTCCAACGAGAAAAAAAATAATAAATTAAATGAGGGCCTTCTGAGCCAGGCCGAAAAGATGTCTTTTAAAAAATATGAATTAATTTTATATGTACTTTTTAGAATATGAAAGCATATTCCAAAAAAAATAAAAATTAATTTTCAAAATAAAATCACGTAATGTAATGTATTATGTTTTGTAAAAATGTAATTTTATATAAATATGTCCTATAAAAAAAATTAAGCACAGTTGGGTGGCGGCAAAGTGGGGTGGTGGCATAGTGGGGTCGTGGCATAGTTGGGTTCAGTATGGATGATATCTGATGATTAAAATCACTATCATAAAAAACGCTTCGATGCAAATCTGTAGATAGTGTTTAATTAAAAAAAATGTTTTGTTAGAATAGCATATTTTTAATATGGTAGCCATTTGCGCATAGAAGATAGGTCGTCGGGACAAATTTTTTTTTTCATTTTATATTACATAAAATAAGCTTTAATTTGATATTTGTTTAAAGGACGCAGTATTTCCAGAACATTTTCAAAAATTAAGTTGAAAAAGATCTATGTTTTTACAATATTTCAAATTTTGGACGCCCCCTATATAAGGGGAAATTGTCTAATTTTAATAAATGTATGTCAAATGTAAGATATATTTATAAAGTATTTAGAAAAAAAAAATTTGTTCTGATATATACATTTTTCAAAAAGTTATAGCATTTTTAAGTTAAAATTTAAAATCGAAAATTTTAACACAAAAATAGTGTTTTTTTAACTAGGGCATCCGTTTAAATGTAGAAGAAAAAGTGTCGGGACAAATTAGTTTTTTTTATTTTATAGTACATAAAATAAGCTTTAATTTGATATATGTTTGAAGGACGCAGTATTTCCGGAACATTTTCAAAAATTAAGTTGAAAAAGTTAATTTTGGTAAAAAAGTTGCTATTTTAAATCCTCCCCAATGAGCAGGTTAAGTGATAGATTTTCAAAAAAATGATATCAAATGAAAGGTAAATATCTAAGGTTTTAGTATAAAAAAAATTATGTCGGATACATTTCGGGGATCTTTATTGTAATAATTATTCGTTAATAGACAGTAATCAATTATAACGCTATTTTATTATATTAATTAGTGATAAGGGTTATATTTTTCCATCAGATAATGTATTGCTACGATATTCATCTAATCCGAAATTTCATAATTTTGTAATCGATTTTGCGAATAATCGATATTTGGAGCAAATTTCATTCGGAGCAATCAATTAATAGTCCTATTCGAAGTATTCATCGTCGTAGTAAAATCCAAAATTTTGTAACCGGGTATTCGTAGTAATTGTTGTCGGAGTAAATGTATTCGGAGGATTTTTTTACAGTGTCGGAGTAAATGAATGTCGGGGCATCATCAGTTCGTGGCAATTTCCGTAACCCTTATGCAACAGCAAATAAAAATAATGACTTCTGTATTTAGTACAGTAATATAAAAATAGAAACTTGGCCTAAAATCACTCAACTTTAACAAGCTGTAACGGACGAACGATTAATCGGAAAAAAAATTTTACAACAAAGTTGCTTGTAATTTTTTAGCTTCGATGCGACGTTGAGAAAGTATTAATTATACTATGATGTGTTTTTTTTTTGTGTCTGTTACCACTTTTTCTCAGCTCTCACCGAACCGACTTATTTATTTTATTTTAAATTATAAACGGATAAAAAAAATAATCCTTTAACATAATGCGATAGAATAAATACAATAATTTCTTAGTTAACATAAATTAAATGAAAAAATACAATTTTTACTAAATACTATCAGATTAATAATAAACAATTAGATATAAACAAATTACAATATACAATTAGATAATGCATTATAAATATTCGACTTGAAGACATCACGAGACATATAGAAAAAATCAACAATGTTTAAAATTTTATTAGCTAACAATAGGACTCGAGGAAAATATGATGCTGAACTCTAATTAGTGGTACAGAAAGGAATATGAAACAGTTTAATAACTCTGAGGTTTATTTGACTAGTTCTAAAGCCAACCATTGAAAGTAACTCTGGGCAATCTACGTAACCATTTAGTAAGTCATATAAAAACATAATATCACTAACTCTTCTTCTAAGTTCACAAGATGTAATACCTAACTCAGTAGAATGTAAATAATATGAATCCCTAGAAAGACTAATATTTAATTTAAAACAGATAGATTTCGTATACTTGTATTGGACGTTTTCTAATAAATTAATGTAAACAGCATAATTAGGGGACCAAACTAAAGAACCAAACTCAAGCTTTGATCTGACAAGAGAAAAATTTAACAATTTTAAAGTATTTATGTTTTTAAAATATTTAGTATTTCTATTAAGAAAACCCAAACTCATAAAAGCATTACTGACTGATAAATTTATATGTCTAGTAAAGGAAAGATTATCCTCAAAAATTATTCCCAAATCACTTATGAAATCAACCATAGTTAAACTGGAATTACACAAACTATAGTTAAAGAAAATGAGATCTTTTTTACGGGAAAATGATATAACTCTACATTTGCTTAAGTTCAGAGATAATTCATTTGTAACACTCCAATTATATAATTTTTCAATGTTTAACTGTAATTTAATACAATAACTCATTGAGTTGATAACCGTAAATATTTTGGCATCATCAGCAAACAATAAAATATTTATAGGGGTATCAAAAATACTAGGCAAGCCATTTATATATATAATAAATAATAAAGGACCTAAATGAGAACCTTGTGGCACCCCAGAGTGTACTTTAATATAATTTAAAACAACTGAGAGAAATTTTAACACTTGTGTCCGATTAACCAAATACGATTTAATCCAATTTAATAACGAGCCTTTTAATCCAAAATATTCTAATTTTAATGATAAGAGTTTATGGTTTACTTTGTCAAATGCTTTTTGAAAATCTGTGTATATTGAATCAATTTGCTGCCCCTCATTAAAAGCAGAAATAATTTTTGATTGATATAAAAGAATATTAGTAAGCGTTGATTTTTTTTGTCTAAAACCATGTTGATTACTAACTAGTTGTTGTGACATTAAAAATGATAACTTTTTAGTGATAATGGATTCAAACATTTTAGGAATAACTGATAATTTTGATATAGGTCCATAGTTACAAACATTTGATTTAACACCTGACTTATGTATTGGAGTAATGTATGACTTTTTCCAAATTTCCGGAAACAAGCCCATTTTTTAAGATTTATTAAAAATATAATAGAATAGTTTAACAAGAACATCTTTATAGTTTGTAACGTCACAAATTCGAAGGTGGACCGTTTATGATTTTTTTGTTATGTCTACTTATTTATTTTATCGCGCGAAAGAACCTTTTTCTGACACAGCGGTGTCAACCACTCATTATTTTACCGCTGACCGCTAGATAAGGCGATAAAAGAGAAATATAATTAAAATCGAATTGTTATCGTATTGATCCCTTCCAAAAAGACTGGCCGTTATCGTTTTGAAATTGCCGTTAGATCGGTGTTGACTCTTCTCTATTCTTTCTTCTGTCATTGACCGTGCTAGGGTGCACACATTTGTTGTTTTATTGACATATTTTTCAATGATGGAGTAGAGCCGCCAACGGCAAACGGCCAGGTCTTTTCGGCGAAGCATCCAGACCATCGGATGGGTCTCTTCGGAGACCGGGTATCGTTTTCTTTTTTATATTATATTTATGTAATGAGCTATATTTTATTAATTATTTTATTTAATTTTATTTTATTGTAAATTAACTTAATTTTGTTTATGTGTGGAGAGCACGTGTTTCCCTTTTCTTCTAGCCAACGCTCAGGAGCGAGTGTCCAGACCGCTCCTGGTGTTCTTCATTAATTTCCGGTTAACATTAACGGATGTGTTCCAATACCGTCCGTGATGTTTGTAATATTATTTGTTTAAATATTTTATTTTATTTGTATTGCCTTTATTTGTAGACATGGTTTTTGATGCATTCGCATTTTTGTCCATGTTTAACTTAATTTTCTTTTTTTAACAATTAAATTAAATTTCCTTATTAATTTCAACTGTAATATTTATTTTATTGCGCGAGTAACTTAATTACTCGCGTGTATTTCATTCCTATTCCTTAATCTAGACACGGGCTACGGTATGTTTTACATATCAACCACATACAACTTTGATTGTCTTAATTGTGTTCTATAAACTACGAGGCATTATAGTAATTTATACATATAACGACATATTAACTTAGATTGTACTTTTAATTAACTTAAAATTAAATTCCACCTATGGTCCGGTAATCATATCTGATAGGTGTGACACCTCGCCTAGGTGGTGGCGACCCTTGCTACTCTAGCTAGTCGTTATGCAAGTGGCAAACCACGTTGTTGTTACAGGCCAATATATAAAAAGCCCGCTTGCAAGTTCTTCAAAAAAACAGGCGGTACTCCATCAGGACCAGAGCCAGAGTGAATATCTAATGTAGTTAAGTAATCATAAATCTCATTTTCGCTAATCGACCATTCGTGTACATTAAGAATATTTGTTGATGCATGTGAGGAAATTGTAACATTTGATGAATAAACAGGTTTAACATATACACTAGAAAAATAATTGGCAAAAAACTGAACATTTTCTTCATTGTTTGAAGATAGAATTTGATTATAAGATACAAAATCAAGAATATTTGAATTTCTATTCATTTTTAAAGAGTTAATATATTTCCAAAAAAACTTTATATTTACTTGAATGTTATCCTCAATATTAGATATAAATTTTGAATGAGTTAGAGATATTAAATGCTTACATTGTTTTCGAAGAACTGAAAAAACTAAATAATCTGAATAAAAAACACTAATCTTATATTTCTTGTGAGCATATTTTTTACTAATAATTAAATTTTTAAGGTTTTTATGAGCCCATATTGGAGAATAATTTTCAATAATTATAATTTTAGGCACAAAAATAGAGAAAGAGTGATTAATTATTTCATAAACTAATTCAAGTTTTTAGAATATAGACGAGAATCATTTAAAGTACTTTTTTTAGCTAAATAATATATTTCTAGTATGTCGGCATATTCAACATAATTGTACATAGAATGCATTTTTAATAAATTTATTATAAAAAACGGTAGCACAGTAGGGTCGAGGCACAGTGTGGATGAGGCATAGATGGGACAAGTATAGATGATATCTGACAGTGATTAAAATCACAATCATAAGAAACGCTTCGATGCAAATCTGTAGATAGTGTTACATTTAGAGAAATTGGTGGATTATTCCAAAAGTAACATCAACTCTTATTTCTTTAATTATATCCTGATAAGTAGTTCCTTATTTTTAAAATGTAATATATGAATAAATACTAATTATAGTTTTTAAATTTAATATGAAATTGTGAGGCCAGCTATGATGTATGGTTCATAGTGTTGGGCGGTTGATAAGAAAGTAGAGCAGAGAATAAGTGTAGCAGAGATGAGAATGCTTAGTTGGATGAGTGGAGTGACTAGAGAAAATAGGATAAGGAACGAGTATATAAGAGGAAGTATAGGTGTTGCGTCAATCGTGGATAAGATGACAGAAAATAGACTTAGATTGTTTAGTCATGGTATGAGGAAAGAAGAATCGAAAGCTGTAAGAACAGTTATGGAAATGAATGTTTAAGGAAGAAGAGATAGAGGAAGACCAAAAAAGAGATGGAGGGATGCTATTGAATGCGATTTGAGGACAGCTGATGTGAGCGTAGAAGATGTGGGAGATCGTGTCAAGTGGAAGCTTAGGATAAGGGTGGCCGACCCCAAGTAGTTGGGATTAAGGCAAAGAAAAAGAAAAATATTACCAGAAATACCGGTGGCAATTGACATAATATGATTGTTGTTTCGGAATGTACAATTTAGCGTTTAGTTGGGTTTAAATAATATAGCGTCAAATCAATTACCTACTCTATCGCTTGTATATTAATATACACTACACTTTAATGATACAATAAATAAATAAACTCACACATACACACATATGCATTTATAACATTGTGTCTAACGTAAGTGTAACATGATAAAAAGTAACCGTAAAATGAAAAAAATGGAATATAAATTTTAGTACTCATATTAAATGTAATGTAACTCGAAAAATATTTGTTTAAATGAAAAAATATAAGATAGTTGACTTTGTTTATAATTGTCTTTTAAACAACTTTTGTACGAAACTTTTTTTTGTAAGTTAAATATTTTTTGAGAAAATTAAAAAAGCTCATATTTATGAACTTTTGCGAAGCTTGCAAGCGGGCTTTTTATATATTGGCCTGTAACAACAACGTGGTTTGCCACTTGCATAACGACTAGCTAGAGTAGCAAGGGTCGCCACCACCTAGGCGAGGTGTCACACCTATCAGATATGATTACCGGACCATAGGTGGAATTTAATTTTAAGTTAATTAAAAGTACAATCTAAGTTAATATGTCGTTATATGTATAAATTACTATAATGCCTCGTGGTTTATAGAACACAATTAAGACAATCAAAGTTGTATGTGGTTGATATGTAAAACATACCGTAGCCCGTGTCTAGATTAAGGAATAGGAATGAAATACACGCGAGTAATTAAGTTACTCGCGCAATAAAATAAATATTACAGTTGAAATTAATAAGGAAATTTAATTTAATTGTTAAAAAAAGAAAATTAAGTTAAACATGGACAAAAATGCGAATGCATCAAAAACCATGTCTACAAATAAAGGCAATACAAATAAAATAAAATATTTAAACAAAACAAACGAATAATATTACAAACATCATGGACGGTATTGGAACACATCCGTTAATGTTAATCGGAGATTAATGAAGAACACCAGGAGCGGTCTGGACACTCGCTCCTTAGCGTTGGCTATAAGAAAAGGGAAACAAGTGCTCTCCACACATAAACAAAATTCAGTTAATTTACAATAAAATAAAATTAAATAAAATAATTAATAAAATATAGCTCATTACATAAATATAATATAAAAAAGAAAACGATACCCGGTCTCCGAAGAGACCCATCCGATGGTCTGGATGCTTCGCCGAAAAGACCTGGCCGTTCGCCGTTGGCGGCTCTACTCCATCATTGAAAAATATGTCAATAAAACAACAAATGTGTGCACCCTAGCACGGTCAATGACAGAAGAAGTAATAGAGAAGAGTCCACACCGATCTAACGGCAATTTCAAAACGATAACGGCCAGTCTTTTTGGAAGGGATCAATATGATAAACAATTCGATTTTAATTATATTTCTCTTTTATCGCCTTATCTAGCGGTCAGCGGTAAAATAATGAGTGGTTGACACCGCTGTGTCAGAAAAAGGTTCTTTCGCGCGATANTATGTCAGAAAAAGGTTCTTTTGTACGAAACTTTTTTTTTGTAAGTTAAATATTTTTTGATAAAATTAAAAAAGCTCATATTTTTGAACTTTTGCGAGGCTGTAAAAAAAAAGCTCAATTCCAATCTTGAGGACTATTAGTATGTCATTACATATTTTAATTCAACTTTTAAAAACAAACAGTTTTTATTGAAAATTATTGTATCAAGCCCTTTAAATTTTTATACACGTAAAAGTAAAGCAAAATATAACTTCTTTATTATTTTTATAATTTCTCCGTTTAAATTACAATATTAAATATCAATTTCATACTAAATTTAATAATTATAATTAGTATATATTCAAATATTATATTTTAAAATCAAAGAACTACTAATCATGATATAATTAAAGAAATAAGAGTTGATGTTGCTTTTGGAATAATCCACCAATTGCCTAATTAAAACAAAAAAAAAAAAAGTTTGTTGGGAATTTTTTCTGCTATTCTGCAAAATTACTCCTTCGTTGACTAGAATGAATCATTAAATAGAAAATTTTATGAGAATTAAAACAATGTTATTTTTAAGATTAATATGCAGTCAGAAAGTTTTATAATTACTATTTATTGTAAATTTATCAGAAAAACTCATTATTTTTTGCATTTTTATCGTAATAGAACACTTAAATAGAAATCATAGTAATCATTTCTAAGTAATTTTTGATATTTAAAAAGATTCTACTATTGAAATATCCAGAACTGAATTAATTTTAATGATTTACTTTAACTAAAAAAAAAAAGTTAATATTTTGAATACCTTTTGTGGGCAGGTAAAGAGTTAGATTTATAAAAAAAAACCAAATGATAGATAAAGACATGCATCTAAATAAAAAAAATAATTAAAAACAAAAAAAAATTTTTTAAATTAATACTGATTTGATATAATATTTAATATTAATTTGATTATTAATAAGTTAAAAATAAGGAAAATGACATATTTAACTTATTTTGTTAATCGTTTAAAGTTGATTGTTGTAAATGTTTATTATAAAAAAAAAAAATTTATTTTACCATAACTTTTAGCTCAATTGGTAAGTTTGACATTGACATAATTAAATAGAAAATTTTATGACAATTAAAAAAATTGTATCGTTAAGATNGTCATGTTTGACATTGACATCATTAAATAGAAAATTTTATGACAATTAAAAAAATTGTATCGTATAGATCAATATGCAGTCAGAAAGTTTTATAATTACTATTTATTATAAATTTATCAGAAAAGCTGAATATTTTTTTACATTTTTATGGTAATAGATAACTTAAATAGAAGTAATAGTAATAATTTCCTAGTAACTATTGTTGTTTGAAAAGATTCTACAATTGAAATATTGAGAACTTAATTAATTTTAATGATTTACTTTACCTAAATGAACCAATCAAAACAAAGGTGTTAAAAAGATTTACTCAATTGAGCGTATTATAAAATTTGATTATATTTGTAAAAATTAATTGTTAATTCAGGAGAAAAACAATCATATTTTTTAGAAATGATTTATATAGTAACATGTTACAAAATTGTGATATTATAGTCTAAAAGTAGGACTCACAAATAAAGTAAAAAATTTATTAAATTACAAAGTAAAATGATTTAATTTTGTAATTGAAACCTATTATATCAAACTTCATTCGTTAATAAATATTTTGAAAACATTAGAAAGTAATGATTTTAATTGTCTTTATGGAGAACATGTAATAACTAACTGTTTAATTGATAAATTAGAAATTTTTTTTCAATTTTTGAGGGTAATATCATCAAATACATACGAATTGTAGTCATTTGACGGATCGTTGAAAAAAGTAGGTCAAGTTAGAGCAGAGAAAATAAATGATAGTCACAAAAAAATATTTTCTCAGCTTTGCATCGTAGCTAAAACTTAAAATATAGTAAAATAATTGTAATACGAATAAGAAATTTCTTCTTGCAAGGGGCGACTAAAGTGATGGGATCCTTGATCTTTATTGAAGTTATTGAATCTAAATGAGATAAAAATCAAACGAGTTAAAAATTTATACTAACTTAAAAAGAATTAAGAAAAAATGCAAAATATTCATTGCCATACGAGGGTTGGAACCTCGTACCCCAAGAGTGTAAAACATAAACTTTACCAACTCAGCAATCGTATGTTGCTTGAGCAGGTTGAAAAATTGGCTATTTAAGCTAGTTCAAATTTCAAAGTTATTTTACTCGACTTAAAAGAAGCAAGCAAATTTAAATAAGTTTAACTTTCTATGCTATATTAATTTTTTATTTATATAATATTTATGAAAATCTGTACTCCCCTTGTCAGATATTTTAAAATAAAATAAAAAATACAAAACCCAGTATTTTAACACAAAAATAGCAAATTTTTGAATACGGTAGTCATTTTTACCATGCAGACAAATCCAGAGGTCAAATTTTTTTTTTCAAATTAAAGTATATTACATAAGCATTAATTTAAGATATATATAAAAGTGTCAGTATTTCCGGAATACTTTCAAAAATTTGACACGGCCCGCGTCGCTTCGTTATACATGATGCCCCGCGACTCGTGCCACCTTTATCAGCCGTCGCCGTACTATGAATATTTGACTGACAAACACCGCGTGTTATACGCTACGGTGCAAAGTCCAGCAAATGCCACACGGCCGACGACGACCCACCGCAAATGGTGCGGGAGTCTTCCTCCTGTTGTGAAAGCGACAACGCCGACCAACCGAACCGCACCCGCGCACCGTCGCCTTCAACGCTGCTAACCATTTTCCGTTCAAGGTTTACGCCGGACATCGCGTCGTCGACGCCAGCGAAAGTGCCGCGATATTATGCGAAGATTATTATTACTGTGTTTATCTTTTCGGTTTGTTTTATTTTTGTTAAAATAATCTGTTGTCGCTCATTTAATAAACGGTCCACGGGTCTCTACCCTCAAACCAGTGTCGACCACATTTTTGCGACGTAAGTCGTGTCAAATTAAATTGAAAATATCTTAGTAACAATACGCATGTTTAAAGTTTTGACCCCCCTTGTTAAAGGGGTATGATCCGATTTACAAAAAAAGCGTGCCAGATGAAAGGAGTATATAAATATTTATTATAAAAAAATAATAATATTGATCCATACATTTTTCCAAAAGTTATATAAAATATAAATTAAATAATATAACATATAAAATCGAGATTTTTTTCACGGAAATCGTACGTTTTTCTTTAACTTTGATGTCCGTTTTCACCACGAAGACAAGTCCAGAGGTCAAATTTTTTTTTTTCAAATTAAAGTATATTACATAAGCTTTAATTTAAGATATATATAAAAGTGTCAGTATTTCCGGAATACTTTCAAAAATTAAATTGAAAATATCTTAGTAACAATACGCATGTTTAAAGTTTTGACCCCCCTTGTTAAAGGGGTATGATCCGATTTACAAAAAAAGCGTGCCAGATGAAAGGAGTATATAAATATTTATTATAAAAAAATAATAATATTGATCCATACATTTTTCCAAAAGTTATATAAAATATAAATTAAATAATATAACATATAAAATCGAGAATTTTTTCACGGAAATCGTACGTTTTTCTTTATCTTTGATGTCTGTTTTCACAACGAAGATAAGTCTAGAGGTCAATTTTTTTTTTTCAAATGAAAGTATATTACATAAGCTTTAATTTAAGATATATATAAAAGTGTCAGTCTTTCCGGAACATTTTCAAAAGTTAAGTTGAAAAAGTTCTACTTTCTATACGCATTTTAAAAGGTTTGCACCCCCCCTGTATAAAGGGAAATGGTCNATATTTTAAGCCCCCCCATATATAGGGAAATGGTCCGATTTAACAAAACAGTATGTCAAATAAAAGATGTATATAAATACTACTTCCCGTGAAAAAATTGTACTGATCCATACATTTTTCAAAAAGTTATAGCATAATAAAGTTAAAAATGGAAAATACAAAATCGAAAATTTTCACACAAAAATAGCATTCGGTAGCCATTTTCACCATGAAGATAAGATAAAGTCCGAAATTTTTTTTTTTCATAATAAAGCATATTACATTAGCTTTAATTTAAGATATATATATAAGTGTCAGACCTTCCGGAACATTTTCAAAATTTAAGTTAAAAAAAATTAATTTTTTGTGAAAAAGTTGTCATTTTAAATCCCACCTTGTTGGCAGGTTAAGGGTTAAATTTATGAAAAAAATATACCAAATGAAAGGTTATGGTATTATGCATCTATATAAAAAAAAATTATATTGATACATTCATTTTTGAAAAAGTTATGGCACTTTTAAGTAAAAAAAATTGAAAAAATTTTGAAAATTAGCGATTTTTAAATTTGTAATTTTTTTGGAGGTTTCCCCCATTTACGGGGAACGAGGGAA
>NW_026099576.1:16539495-16553351 GCF_025091365.1 Daktulosphaira vitifoliae
AAAAAAAAAAAAAAAAAAAAAAAAAAAAAAAAAAAAAAAACACATCTTAGTAAAACCAATACCTTCTCAGCTTCGCATCGAAGCTAAAAGGTAAGTGTACTATGGTTAATTCTATTATTACTACTATTTAATGGTGAAAATTTTTCCCACTTGAATCATTATTTTTTTCGTCCCTTCAGGGATAAAAACCCTTATTTATAATTTTTAAATGAAAAAAAAAATTGGCTTTGATGCGAAGCTGAGAAAAAAAGCTTAAAAAAAAATTCTTTATGTAGGTAGTTTTCCAACAAGAAAAATAACTCGCAAAAAAAAGGCTACAAATGATGTATTCAGTAAAGACATTTTAGCAGCATTTAATAGCAATCCTCATGTTTCAGCTAGATCTGTAGCTAAGGAAACTAATATAGGTAGAACATCAATCTTACGAATATTGAAAACAAATTTCATACTAAGTACATTGAGTACAAGGTTTGCAACCTTCTGATTTTTATAGAAGACTTGATTTTATATCAAAAATGTCACTTCATTTTGATGATGACTGTAACATTTTTTCTAATATATTATGGACTGATGAAAGTCGTTTTGATAATAAAGTAATGTTAAATCAGCACAATAGTCATTATTGGAATGATAAAAATCCATTTTGGACACTAGAGACACATTATCAAGTGAGGTGGTCAGTCAATGTGTGGTGTGGGTTGTTAAATAAGAGATTAATTGTGCCATACTTTTATAACGGTTCCTTAACAAGTGAACGCTATTTGAAATTTTTAACTGATGTTTTGCCTTTGTTATTGGAGGTTGTACCACTTGATATTAGACAAAAAATGTGGATACAACAAGATGGTGCACCTCCACACAATGCTAATATTGTTAAAAAATAAATGGACAAATATTATAACAATAGATGAATAGGCACTAATGGTCCTCATCAATGGCCACCAAGATCACCTGATTTGACACCACTTGATTATTTTTTATGGGGTTTTTTAAAAGATAAAGTGTATACTCAACCATCAACGTTCCTTGAAAATTTAAAAGAAAGAATTCTGTCGGCATGTAGTGAAATTACTCCAGAAATGATACAGTCTGTCACGGTTTGTATGATATACGAGGTGTGTTCAAAAAGTAAGGTGACTTCAAATTTCGCGGGCTACGTCCGTTCGATCTTAGATTTTTTTTATGTCATGTTGGTACACTCATACCGAACATCTGTACACAGTTTCAAGTATATAGCATATTTAGTTTGTTTTTGACAGATACAAAGATTAGACGTATTTTGGTGTGCTCGGCGATTTTCTGCTATCAAAAAAAATGGATCAAAGAATTTGCATCAAATTTTGTGTCAAAAATGGAATTAAGTGCTCTAAAACCCTTGAAATATTGACAGTGGCATACGGTGAGTCCGCTCTGAGTAAAACAAACGTTTATAAGAGGTACAAGCTTTTCCAAGATGGTCGCGAAGATGCCAATGACAAACCTCGCTCTGGACGCCACAGCACGTCAACAACAGATGAAAACGTTGAAGCAGTGAAGAAAATTGTTTTAGAAAATCGTCGAATCACTATCAGAGAAGTTTCTGAGGATGTTGGCATATCGGTTGGCTCGTACCATGAAGTTTTTTCGGATATTTTGGGCACGAGAGAGCGAAGATTGTTCCGAAACTGCTTAATTTTGACCAGAAGAATCGTCGCATGAGCATCGCTCAGGAGCTCTTGAATGACGTCAATGAAGAGATCCTGATTTGCTCAAAAGGGTCATAACTGGTGACGAATCATGGTTATATGGTTATGACATCGAAACCAAAGTTCAATCGTCCCAATGGAAGAGCCCAGGAGAGCCAAGAATGAAAAAAGCACGCCAAGTTCGATCAAATGTCAAGGTTTTGCTCACCGTTTTCTTCGATTGTCGTGGCGTAGTGCATCAGGAGTTCTTACCACAAGGTCGTACGGTCAATAAGGAGTATTATCTTGAAGTTATGCGTCTTTTGCGAGAAGCAATATGAAGAAATCGCCCAGAATTATGGAAAAACAATTCATGGCTTTTGCATCATGATAATGCACCTGCTCACTCATCGTTGCTTGTGAGAGATTTTTTGGCCAAAAACAACACCACAATCATGCCTCAGCCACCATATTCACCGGATTTAGCCCCATGTGACTTTTTTCTATTCCCAAAGCTGAAAAATCCTATGAAAGGACGAAGATTTGCATCGATTGAGGAGATAAAAACTGCATCGCTGAAAGAGCTCAAGGCTATACCAAAAAGTGCTTATCAGAAGTGTTTCGAAGATTGGAAAAAGCGTTGGCACAAGTGTATTACATCTGAGGGGGAATTACTTTGAAGGTGACAACATAAACATTGATGAATAAATAAATAGTTTTTCATAAAAATATCAAGTCACCTTACTTTTTGAACACACCTCGTATAGGCTAGAAAAATGCATTTTAAATAATGGTGCACATTTTGAAAACTTTTTGTAAAAAAACTAATATCTTTTTCAACTTAAATGTTATCTTTATCAAATTTAATTTAAAATTATGTTAATTAATATTACTTTAAATAAATTTAATTTAACTGAAAACAATGATTTTAGATTGATTATCCATAATATTGTATAGAACGAATTATATGATTACACAGTTAATTACACATGATGTATAAAAATATTATTATCAATAACTCTCTCTTTGATAACAATATTCATGTTGTGGCGACCCCCGCCATTACCAGCAGCTAGTCATCTTCAGTGTTACCGTTTTTATGTCGCGTGATTATTGTATTTTATTGTATTTTGTATTTTGTTAAACATTGTTGGTATTCGTCGTGAGTTTTTGATTATGTAATCGTCCCTACCTGTGTACCTTATTAAATGTAATTTTTAAAATTAACCGTCCTCCCTTCTAATCAGTTACCGTTCTACCGCCGAGATTCTCGCATGTATTGTTTCTGTCATATTTTTTAATTAGCCTTTTCGTTACCTTACTCGCCTCGACGACGAAAACGTTAATTCTTTTCAATCATATAATAATACTTTCATTTGTTCAAATAAAAAGCCTTCGATGCCTTTGGCGTTAGTTCAAACTTAGTTGTGTTGTTACTTTTTATTTAATAGCTCTAAATTATTATCACGATCACTCTGGAGTACATAACCTCCAAAATGTTATCGATAAGAAGGGTGTTTCAGATATTTATAATAAATTTGAAAAATAATCATTTGTCTACACAGATAATATTTTATTATCTATATCTGTATTTGTTTGTTATAAAATCAATTTACATATTTTGTGGCAGTAACTGCATTTTACTATTACTTATCACTATCATTTTAAAGCGTAAGTAATTTTCTTGGAAAAAGTTACACACCTCCAAATTATAGTAATAATGAAAAGATTTTAGTAAAAAAATATCTTATTAATATTCAGTAGTAAATATTCTGTAGCATTTCAAAGTTTGTAAAAATTTTATTTTTAATGTATTATTTTACGTTATTAAACATTACAAATTTGGAATTAATACCATGATAAGAAATTTGATAAGACAATTATTACTTATCACTCTTATTCAAAAGTATAAGTAATTTTCATGGGAAAAGTTACACACCTCCAAATTATAGTAATCATGAAAAGATAGCGTTTTCTTCTGTCCTTTTCTCAATACGTATTTCAATGTTTAATACCGTAAAATAATACATGAAAATTAAAATTTTCACAAACTTTACAATGCTACAGAATATTTACTAATGAATATTAATAAGATATTTTTTTACTAAAGTTTTTCTTAAATTCTACTTTACAAAATAGCTATCTTAGATTTTTTTTTTTACATTTTATTTAAAATTTAAAAATAATTAATATATTTAATAAAATGTAAAAAAATTAATTATTGAGATATAGCTATAGACCTAACGTATAACTATTATTAAAAAAAAAAAATCAGCTAAAAATGTTAACTGGATCAAAAGTTATTAAAGTTGTCAGTGAGTGCTGGGCCAATCTGTATATATGGGTAACCTAAAAGTATATTGTGCAAAAACACTAGATGGCCCCTATAATTTTTTAAACTTTCCATATGACGTGATTATGCTACTAATGTATTCAAATTTAGGTACGGATAACTGGTATAATAGTATTCCATTGACAATTTGAAAAAGAATATTACATTGTTTGGTGCGGTTCGAAAAAATTAAAAAAGAATTCTAGCGACTTTTCTTTTGCACTATTCAAATAACCGTAAGCCGTATAGTATCATATTTGGATTTCAGAAACACTTTACTCTATAATCTAAAACCAAAACCTACTAAAATTGATATACTTTTATCCTCAATGCACAATTTCGGTCTTATTGACGAATCAACAATTGCTAAGAAATTTGAAATAATCATATTTAACAACAGCACTAAAGGAGTCAAACCCACACACACTACTCAGCCCACTCCGTCTGTTAAGAGGGTTCTAATTAGGAGAGAGTACCTCTTAAAAAATTAAAATATATTATACAATTTTTTAATTAGTCTATTGAGTAATTAAAAAAATAAATTTAGAATGTAAATACAAATAATAATAGCAACACTAAGATTTTATAGTTCATATTGTGTATTTTCTCGTTTACATGCAATACTACTGAAATATTTTACCTTAAACTTTCAGATTAGTTTATGATTAGTTAGTATATTTAAAAATATTTCCAGAAAGAGTTCTCAAGCATTATTATATATTTTTTTTAATTCATGAAATCATTACCCCAAACGTCATTTCACTTAGTAGCATGAGTAAGTCCTTCTAATTTATATTGTATAAATCTTTTTTACTTAAAAAATTGCTATAATTTTGCATCTTAAACATTATAACCATATTATTAAGTCAAATAACATACAATATAAGAAATTATATCGGAAGAAACAAATCAATATAAGAATTACTATTATAATAACTAGGAAACACATATTTACTAAACAAAATATTTAGTTTCAATGTTTAAAAATTTACAAATTATCTAACAATCTAAATACTTTATTATTATAAATAGATTACATATATTCATATACATTTTGAAATGACAATATAGTGATAGGCACAAATAATTTATAATTTATATTATTTCAGTTTATATCTAGTGTGACTATAAAATTTATACTTTTCAAGAAATCTGTCAGTATTTGGTTAATATACATAATCAAAAATATTTCCAAACAATTTTATATATAACTAATAATAATAAAACAAATTTTATTTTATTTTATTATATATTTTCCTAAAATATAAGAATATAATATAATTATACAAATTTAAGTATTGAAATTACAGTGTACTTTATTAATATAAATCACTCGATTTTTCTTAAAATAACAACTATTATAAAAACTTGATTTGGCAATTTTAAGTTTCATATATGTTTTATAAACATTAAAAATTGGTAATTGAATATTGTGTATTAATAGCTACTTTATTTAATGTCAACCGTGTAAACAAATCATAAGTTTGTTTTACATATACGTCAAAGTATTCTATCATATATTCTGCAAAGCTTCCATTATAATTTGGATTATCGATGATAAAATGATTATATTCATTTTTATATTGAACCATGTGAATAATACTATTTGTATAAGAACATAAATTTTTTGAAGAATTACAAACATAATTAAATGAATTTTCTAATGTTTTTTTCAAATTACTTGTAAACAAATCATTATCTTCAGGTATTTCCATATTACGTATAGTATTTAGTTTTAAAAAAAATGGATCATGATTACTTATATAATCTTTACCATCGGGGAATAAACTTTTAAAAAACATTGCATACAAATAAAGTCTACGTGCTAATACTTTAAATTCATTGATTTTTCCTGTAAGCAAATTCTTTAAGTTCATTTTTCTATCTTGTCCTTCTATTTTTTTATCACAAATAATTTCATAACCACTATTTATGTGTAACAAAAATCGATTACTGAACTTAATTCTTTCCCAACACTTACATTTTACGAATTTAAAAATTAACTCTACCTTTTTTTCATAATTGCTTTCATTAACGTGCACATTTGTTGACGAAAGTAGCTGTGTATTATTCTGATGTATATTTATATTGTCGTTACTATCAAAGATATTATTAACTAGTAATCTTAGATCTCCACTTCTAACTTTTATATTTTCGAATTCATTCCATATGTCCCCATTCACAAGTATGTCATTAAGAAGTTGAATTTTTTGACATTGGTCTAATTGGGTTAATACAAACTTTGACAGTAGTGATTGAATTAAAATAACGATTAATACAAAACAGTTTAGAAAATTCATATTTAACAATATAAAAGTTTAAATAAATAGTATAAATTTATTATAAATCAAAAGTAATGAACACTAATACACAAAATTTGTACTGAGATCTATGTATAGTATAATGCCATTTTTTAATTGTCTTTAGTTATTTAAGTAGGAATATAAATGATTTATAAAGACATTTTTTTATTTATATTTCAATTTATTTACTTAAGTTTTAAAAATATTTATTTTAAAATACGTTATTTATAACATAAATCATTCGAAATTCGTCGCTTTGTTAAACAATGAAGTACTATACAAATTTAACAAGAATAAAATTATAAAGTGTGAAATTCAAATATTATATTTATTATTATGCAAGTGGGCTTTTATATATTGTCCTGTAACAACAACATGGATTGCCACTTGCATAACGACTAACTATAGTAGCAAGGGTCGCCACCACCTTGGATGAGGTGTCACACCTATCAGATATGATTACCGGACCATAGGTGGAAATTAGATATGTAAAGTATGAATAATGACCCTCCTAACCCACATGATGTCGGTTTACCCTGCCATAGGTTGATGGGAGGTGTAAACGGATGGTGGGATATGGTGAAAAACAATGTCCCCCCCACCCAAATGATGTGGGTTTACCTTGTCGTAGGTTGACGGACGGCGTAAACGGCCGAGGGGATATGGTGAAAGGCATATGACCCCCTTCCCATAAAAGACTAAGAATGTAATGGAGGGGGCTCTCTCATGACAGTAGATATCACAAGTATGGAGGGTTAATCTACATGTGGGGGTGCATAAGAAGAGGGGTTATGAAAAAATGAATAGTTTATTAGAAATAACTTAATAAATTGTAATTAATAAGTAATTATAAGTTAAAAATGTTTAAGTGGTGAAGAAAAGAGTTAGTATACGGGGATATGTGATCTGTGATTTGTTGACCCCCTATGAAAATATATGATTTTTCCACATAAATGATCGTGAAATCGTTGATAAAGTCACAGTGTCATCAAGAACCATCAGCTCTAAGAAGAAGACTCTACTCTATGAAAAATATGGCTGCCGAACCTGTAAGAAAACAGCGCTATATTTATATCGCACCAACATCACCAGCCGAGATGATTGACTCTACCAGTTACACTATTGAGTTCAGCGACAGAAAATTTTTGCAAGTGGGCCTGAATCCAAATGATGACATCAATGTTATGGTATTCATTATTACTTCTTCACGATATATTAGTATGTTATCAGACTATTTACGGCATGATGGATGAAATAACATTATTTCTACAATCACCTCCGGTAAAAGGAGAGAACATTTTGTTATACCAAAATGTCGATTTTAATATAACCAAAGTATTGTACCGTGATACCATGCATTTAGTATTAGAATCCAGAATAGTGGATGGATGTCGAGTGTTATTAAATAACGAAAACATTAATATACTTATGGACTTACAGTGTGCTATTAACAGTACAATATCAAGAAAAATAAACACATTTACTATTATGTCATCAAATAGACCGCATCATACAATACGCCGACGGTAAATGGTCGGGCCCTAAAATTCAACAATCAAACAATGATGAAATGGTTAATTTTATAAGAAGTTTGAACGACAAAGAATTATGCGATACTATTCCTAAAGGTGATAGTAATTACAAAAGCGAGTTGAAGAATTTAGCGTACAATGTAATAGTTGATCGATGGGTTAAGTCATGGTCCGAGGGCTCGCTTCAAATTAATGTGAGTTTAATGAACATAGATTGTCATAACCTTTATTGTTATTAAATTTATAATTTGTTTTAGGAAAAAGAAGAAATGTATGACGAAAATGACGGCCCGGAATTTTTCAATACAACAGTGTTTACCCAAGAAAATAGTTATGGTCCATGGGCGTCACAATGGCCGAAACCCAATCACGTCAGAAAATTAACTTATATTAATAATTTATAAACAATAACTTTATATATTGTACTAGTTTCTTATAATAAACTTATAATCTAAAAATAAAAACAGTGTTGTTATTTGTATATAATATATTTATTTTATAATAATAATAATAATTACAAGGTTAATAATAAATGTTTACATAAACATGTAAAAAATGATAAAATATACGGAGGGTACCGTCNATCGTGTAGAAAATTTAATTTAAATTATACGGACAGTTCCGTCAAAAAGTGTATATGTAAATACATTGTCTGAAATTACTAGAGCATATGCAGTTGTATTAGCAGGAAACGCGGCTGATGCTTCAATTTCAATACGTAGGTCAAANGCGGCTGATGCTTCAATTTCAATACGTAAGTCAAAAGACGAGACTGTAATTGTATCGTTCTGCTTTGACATGTCGATTACGTCAATAGGTATTAAATTAAGAAATTGTTTCTTATTTACTAAAGATGAACACCAAGTTCTATCATAATAACTCTTTGAAAATTAACATAGTAGGAAAATAAAATACTAAATAGCTTACAGTCAAAATTACATCTTAAATCGATGTACGGGTAAACTTCTGAATTTAAATGGACTTTAAGATTTGTTAAATTATAGTGATCGAATTCAGACAATGATTTACTTTTACTATTTTTACGGTCTGTTTGAAACCCTACTATAACATAACGGGGCTTTTGAAAATTATTACATGTTTTAACGGTCCACGAAAACGATTTGTTTTGTGGTACAAACGGATATTCACACAGTTCCCAATTTCTATGAGCGCAATGTATAGGCTTTTTACTATCTAAAACTCTAAGTAATTTTAATTGTTCCTTTTCGGTCACTTTGACGATTGGCNACTTAAAATTCTAAGTAATTTTAATTGTTCCTTTTCGGTCACTCTGACGATTGTCATATAACTTTTGTTAGTTTAATTGATAATGCAGACAGTTTTCCTGTGCTGCATTAGGATATCTAAGTATAAAAAACATATTATATTGTAGGAATTACAAAAATTAACAAAAAAAAAGATGCTAGGTGTATTTATTGACCAATGTTGGATATTTGGGGATTTGGTCAATTCAGGAGCAACGAGGTCCTTTCGGGGTTGTAGAGTCCGAGGGTTTAGAACAATAAAGACAAGTAGATATAAAAAGAAATTATTAAAGTTTTTCTATAGAGGTATTACAATGACCTAACTGGTAAGTACCTGACATAATACACTGAGGCAACGAAGAGGCGGTGGCCATCTCACGAGTACCATGTAATGTAATTATGTATAAGGTACGAACTAGTCAGTAACAATTAATTAAGTTTAAAATAAATATAAATATATGATCTATTGCTTTATCATTCTTTACTCAGATTATTAATTCTAAATAATTGGGTTAATATAAATTTACTTACTTCTTTTATTTGGCTTGTAAAAAGATCGTCAAGAAATTACGTAAATATTTATACTGTCTCTTTTAAATAAATAAAGTGTTAACGCAAAATAATTTTATTCGATATTGCTTTAAAATGTACCGACGACTAGTTTGATCAAAATAAATCAATTAGAAGAATACTGAATTCCTTATTGAATTCAGATCTTCAAAAAGGAGAGAAAATGAGCCGCTCGCTGATGTGCAAGCAGAACTAAGCCTTTTTATATTATTTTTAATTTCCTCTTCATGGGTTGTTGTCGTCAGCACTTTTAGTGATTCTTAATTTATTGTATTAAGTTGAACATACCATGATAGTTATTTTAAGATAAGATGTATAGTGTACAATAATCAATTTAACATGTATATACATTAGGGTGGTCCTTAAAATACAAATTTTCAAAATTCGATTTATGCGCACCAAAAAGTTGTTCTAATACATGTAAAAATAAACTGTGCAAAATTTGGTCCCGATAGGTTGACGTTAACACGTGCCGCAAGAGGGTTGAAAATTCGATCAAATGGGTAGTTTTTCAGTTATTGTGCTTTATCTCAAAATATATGATTTTTACGTAAAAGTTTATAAGAATGAAATTATACATATAATTATTTTACATAAAAAAGGTCATTAGCAAAAAACTCATAAGCCAAATATTTACCTCCTAAAAGTCAAAAGTTCCATAAATATTATGTTTACTAGTAAAATTCATATATTTCGGCAATTTAAGTATATACGATGAACCGTTTAAATTATAAAAAAAATTTTCATGTAAACGTTATTTGAAATTTAATTTTCTATTAGTTTTGTAGAAAAGTAAAATTGTTTTAAGTGTTTTCTGGCGAGGTAATAAAGAAAACTTATAAATAACAATCATTTTTCTTTGATAATTTAAAAAATAACGATTTTTTTCTTATTTTTTCAAACTCAAATAAAATAAGTAAACCAATAATGAAATGCTAAAAAAAATATGAAAAATGATCTTAATGCTCATAAAATATTATATAATTAAATAACATTAAAAATAATTCTTCTAGTAGTCACAATATAAAAATATTTTTTTTTTGATAGGATTATTAATTGTTATTATTCATCAATGAATTTTTAGTACAATCTCCAAATTGTGATCTATAATCATTAATAAATAACAATCATTTTTCTATCATTTATCATTTTTTAGCTTCGATGCGAAGCTGAGAAGGTATTAATTTTACTATGATGTGTTTTTTTTTTTTTTTTTTTGTTTGTGAACGCTCAATCTCAGCTCTCGCTGGACTGATTTTGATGAACAATATGTCAAAAGATCACAAATCGTATCTAGTCGAAGACATTACCCTCAAAAATTGAAAAAAATTCCCTCGTTCCCCGTAAACGGGGGAAATCCCCCAAAAAATTACAAATTTAAAAATCGCTAATTTTCGATATTTTTTCAATTTTTTTTACTTAAAATTGCCATAACTTTTTTAAAAATGACCGAATCAATATAATTTTTTTTTTTATAGATACCTTAGATAATTACCTATCATTTTATATATTTTTGTGAACATTTGACCCTTTAACAGCCCAAAGGATGGGGTTTCAAAATGGTAACTTTTTTACAAAAAATTAACTTTTTCAACTTAACTTTTGAAAATGTTCCGGAAAGACTGACAATTTTATATATACCTTAAATTAAAGCTAATGTAATATACTTTAATTTGAAAAAAAAAAATTTGACCTCTGGACTTGTCTTCATGGTGAAAATGACTACCGTATGCAAAAATATGCTATTTTTGTGAAAAAATTCTTGATATTATATTTTACATTTTTTAACATTATGTTGCTATAACTTTTTAAAAAATGCATGAATCAACTTTATTCTTTAATGATAAATACTTTATATATACTTCTTTCATTCGACATACTTTTTTTTAAAATCGGACCATTTCCCTTTATACAGGGGGGGTGCAAACCTTTTAAAATGCGTATAGAAAGTAGAACTTTTTCAACTTAACTTTTGAAAATGTTCCGGAAAGACTGACACTTTTATATATATCTTAAATTAAAGCTTATGTAATATACTTTAATTTGAAAAAAAAAAATTTGACCTCTGGACTTGTCTTCGTGGTGAAAACGGACATCAAAGTTAAAGAAAAACGTACGATTTCCGTGAAAAAAATCTCGATTTTATATGTTATATTATTTAATTTATATTTTATATAACTTTTGGAAAAATGTATGGATCAATATTATTATTTTTTTATAATAAATATTTATATACCCCTTTCATCTGGCACGCTTTTTTTGTAAATCGGATCATACCCCTTTAACAAGGGGGGTCAAAACTTTAAACATGCGTATTGTTACTAAGATATTTTCAATTTAATTTTTGAAAGTATTCCGGAAATACTGACACTTTTATATATATCTTAAATTAAAGCTTATGTAATATACTTTAATTTGAAAAAAAAAAATTTGACCTCTGGATTTGTCTTCATGGTAAAAATGACTACCGTATTCAAAAATTTGCTATTTTTGTGTTAAAATTCTGGGTTTTGTTTTTTATTTTATTTTAAAATACCTGACAAGGGGAGTAC
Source organism: Daktulosphaira vitifoliae (assembly GCF_025091365.1). NCBI lineage: Eukaryota > Metazoa > Arthropoda > Insecta > Hemiptera > Phylloxeridae > Daktulosphaira > Daktulosphaira vitifoliae. Next base: position 16,551,714 of record NW_026099576.1, read on the forward strand.
AGATTTTCATAAATATTATATAAATAAAAAATTAATATAGCATAGAAAGTTAAACTTATTTAAATTTGTTTGTTTCTTTTAAGTCGAGAAAAATAACTTTGAAATTTGAACTAGCTTAAATAGCCAATTTATTCAAACGACAGCATCAACGTACGGTTGCCGAGTTGGAAAAGTTTATGTTTTACACTCTTGGGGTACGAGGTTCCAACACACGTATGGCACAATGAATTTTTTGCATTTTTTCTTAATTCTTTTTAAGTTAGTTTGTTTTGATTTTTATCTCATTTAGATTCAATAACTGCAATAAATATCAAGTATCCCATAATTTTAGTCGCCCCTTGTAAGAACAAATTTCTTATTCGTATTAAAATTATTTTACTATATTTTAAGTTTTAGCTTCGATGCAAAGCCGAGAAGATATTTTTTTGTGACTATCATTTATTTTCTCTGCTCTAACTTGACCTACTTTTTTCAACGATACGTCAAATGACTACAATTCGTATCTAGTTGAAGATATTACCCTCAAAAATTGAAAAAAAATTCTAATTTATCAATTAAACAGTTAGTTATCCATGTACTCCATAGAAACAATTAAAATCATTAATTTCTAATGTTTTCAAAGTATTTATTGACGAATTAAGTTTGATATGATAGGTTTCAACTATAAAATTAAATCATTTTACTTTGTAATTTAATAATTTTATTACTCTNTTACTTTGTAATTTAATAATTTTTTTACTCTATTTGTGTGTGCTACTACTAGACTATAATATTACAAATTTTTTTGTAACATGTTGCTATATAAATAATTTTTAAAAAAATGATGTGAGAAAAAATTCTCCTGAATTAACAATTGACTTTTTCAAATATAATAAAAATTTTATAATATGCTCAATTGAGTAAATCTTCTTAACAACTTTGTTTTGATTGGTACATTTAGTTAAAGTAAATCATTAAAATTAATTAAGTTCTCAATATTTCAATTGTAGAATCTTTTCTACAAACAACAAAAGTTACTAGGAAATTATTACTATTACTTCTATTTAAGTTATCTATTACCATAAAAATGCAAAAAAATATTGAGCTTTTCTGATAAATTTACAATAAATAGTAATTATAAAACTTTCTGACTGCATATTAATCTTAACGATACAATTTTTTTAACTCTCATAAAATTTTCTATTTAATGATGTCAATTTCAAACTTGCCAATTAGGCTATAAGTTATGGTAAAATAAATTATTTTTTGTTATTATAATAAACATTTACAACAATCAACTTTAAACGATTAAAAAAATAGGTTAAATATTTTATTTTCCTTATTTTTAACTTATTAATAATCAAAATCAGTATTAATTTAAAACAATTTTTTTTGTTCTTAATTATTTTTTTTTTATGTAAATACTATTTTTTATAATATTAAAACTTAGAAGTGATAGAAAATGTCTAATTGCAAATTTGAAAACGTCGCGAAAAGTTGATTTAGAATAGTATATTCTTGTTTCTCATTAAAGGTCCTTGTAGTACAATGTATAAAACTTATAACTTTGTTAACTGTTATAACTTTATCAAAAATGACCAAATCAGTATATTTTTTTTTATTTAGATGCATGTCTTTATCTATCATTTGGTTTTTTTT
>NW_026099576.1:16553427-16562810 GCF_025091365.1 Daktulosphaira vitifoliae
TTTTTTATTATAAACATTCACAAAAATCAACTTTAAACGATTAAAAAATAGGTTAAATATGTCATTGTCTTTATTTTTAATATATTAATAATCAAAATCAGTATTAATTTAAAACAATTTTTTTTTTTTTAATTATTTTTTTATAATAAGTAATAATATTAAAATTTAGATTGAAAAAGCCTAATTGCATATTTAGAATATAGAAAAAAATTGATTTAGAAAATATATTTTTGTTTCTGATGCAAGTTCCTTGTAGTCCAGTGTTATTATTCATAAGTAACAAAAAGTTTTTATTAAAAAGTATTGCATCAATCTCTTTATATTTTTATACACGTTAAAAGTAAAGGAATATACAACTACTTTATTATTTTTATAATTTCTGTTGTGTGTTAACTTTGTTAACTGTTATAACTTTATCAAAAATGACCAAATCAGTATAATTTTTTTNTTATTTCTTTAATTATATCCTGATTAGTAGTTCTTTGATTTTAAAATATAATATATGAATAAATAATGATTATAGTTTTTAAATTTAGTATGAAATTGATATTTAATACTTTAATATTGTAATTTAAACGGAAAAATCAAAAAAATACTAAAGAAGTTATATTTTGCTTTACTTTTAGGTGTATACAAATATAAAGGGCTTGATACAATAATTTTCAATAAAACCTGTTTGTAACTATAAAAAAATGCACTGGACTTCAAGGAACTTTCATCAGAAGCAAAAATATACTTTTCTAAATCAAATTTTCGCGTTGTTTTCAAATCTGCAAGTAGACATTATCTATCAGTTCTAAATTTTTATATTATTACTAATTACATATAAAATAATAATTAAAAGAAAAAAAAATTGTTTTCAAATTATTACTGATTTGATTTTTAATATGTTAAAAATAATCAGTCCAAATTTTCATTTTTAACCTATTTTTTTGGTTCTTTAAAGTTGATGAAAAATTTTTGATAAAGATTTATGAAAGTTTATAGTAAAAAAAATTGAATATATTACCATAACTTTNTGAATATATACTAATTATAATTATTAAATTTAGTATGAAATTGATATTTAATATTGTAATTTAAACGGAGAAATTATAAAAATAATAAAGAAGTTATATTTTGCTTTACTTTTATAGGCCAGTCAACAAAGGAAAAATCGCGGAAAAAATTTCCAAACAAATTTTGTTTTTTTAAAAGTTGAATTAAAATATGTATAATGACATACTAATAGTCCTCAAGATTGGAATTGAGCTTTTTTTTTACAGCCTCGCAAAAGTTCAAAAATATGAGCTTTTTTAATTTTCTCAAAAAATATTTAACTTACAAAAAAAAGTTTCGTACAAAAGTTGTTTAAAAGACAATTATAAACAAAAAAATTATCTTATATTTTTTCATTTAAACAAATATTTTTCGAGTTACATTACATTTAATATGAGTACTAAAATTTATATTCCATTTTTTTCATTTTACGGTTACTTTTTATCATGTTACACTTACGTTAGACACAATGTTATAAATGCATATGTGTGTATGTGTGAGTTTATTTATTTATTGTATCATTAAAGTGTAGTGTATATTAATATACAAGCGATAGAGTAGGTAATTGATTTGACGCTATATTATTTAAACCCAACTAAACGCTAAATTGTACATTCCGAAACAACAATCATATTATGTCAATTGCCACCGGAATTTCTGGTAATATTTTTCTTTTTCTTTGCCTTAATCCCAACTACTTGGGGTCGGCCACCCTTATCCTAAGCTTCCACTTGACACGATCTCCCACATCTTCTACGCTCACATCAGCTGTCCTCAAATCGCATTCAATAGCATCCCTCCATCTCTTTTTTGGTCTTCCTCTATCTCTTCTTCCTTCAACATTCATTTCTATAACTGTTCTTACAGCTTTCGATTCTTCTTTCCTCATACCATGACTAAACAATCTAAGTCTATTTTCTGTCATCTTATCCACGATTGACGCAACACCTATACTTCCACTTATATACTTGTTCCTTATCCTATCTTCTCTATTCACTCCACTCATCCAACTAAGCATTCTCATCTCTGCTACACGTATTCTCTGCTCTACTTTCTTATCAACCGCCCAACACTATGAACCATACATCATAGCTGGCCTCACAATTTCATACTAAATTTAAAAACTATAATTAGTATTTATTCATATATTATATTTTAAAATCAAAGAACTACTAATCAGGATATAATTAAAGAAATAAGAGTTGATGTTTCTAATACAGGTCGCTTAAATGATGCTTGTATATTGCTTAAACATCTCTTTTTGCGTAATGTGTTGTATTTACCATGTCGTAGACATATTTTGGAATTAGTACTAAAAAATGTTTTCGAGGTTAAACTTAATTTATGTACAACTGGTCCAGATGTATCAATTTTTAAAAATTTAAAGAATGTTTGATTAGTCTAGATTTGTTGAATTTTGATATTGGTATCAATGATATAATTATAAAAAATTCAGTTGAACACACTAAAAATAATGTAAAACAATTTTAATTAGAAACATTACTAATTCAACAATGTAGAAATTACTACAAAGAATTTATGTGTGAATTAACAACCCTTAATGGTGTAAAATTTCACTACCCTAGTGTTTTTCATCATGCTAGATGGATGTCTAAAGCAATTTATTCGTTAAAAATATACATGTTCAGAAAACAGCTTAATATACGAGAAGAAAATGCATTTCATAATATTTGTGTATTTTTGGTCAAAGTTTATGTCAAGGCTTAGTTTAAGGGATCTATTGTCATACAATCAGCATTTAATGATTTATGTTTCTGAAAAGTTTTAATTAATTATCCTGATTCTTTTATATCTAAAGCTGCAATACAGAAATTTACCGGACAGTGTACCGGCAGATATTAAACTAAAAATGGTTGAGGCATCAAGAGAGACATCGCAAAAACAAGATAAAAAAAATTACAATAAACCTAAATGATACTAAACTATTTAAAAAAAAGAACATGATAGATTTTTTGGAAACTCATCCTCATAGCTAGGTTGAAAATCCTGATTTTCAAAATGGTTTGAAAGTTTTATCTAATCCTCTTGTGACAAACGATATAGCAGAGAGAGGTGTAAAACGTATGCAAGAATACAAAGAAATATTAACTAATGATGATGAACAAAAACAGTTTCTACTACAAGTCGTTAATGAAGTCGATGAAAAAGTTCTACTTTCTATACGCATTTTAAAAGGTTTGCACCCCCCCTGTATAAAGGGAAATGGTCCGATTTTAAAAAAAAGTATGTCGAATGAAAGAAGTATATATAAAGTATTTATCATTAAAGAATAAAGTTGATTCATGCATTTTTTAAAAAGTTATAGCAACATAATGTTAAAAAATGTAAAATATAATATCAAGAATTTTTTCACAAAAATAGCATATTTTTGCATACGGTAGTCATTTTCACCATGAAGACAAGTCCAGAGGTCAAATTTTTTTTTTTCAAATTAAAGTATATTACATTAGCTTTAATTTAAGGTATATATAAAATTGTCAGTCTTTCCGGAACATTTTCAAAAGTTAAGTTGAAAAAGTTAATTTTTTGTAAAAAAGTTACCATTTTGAAACCCCATCCTTTGGGCTGTTAAAGGGTCAAATGTTCACAAAAATATATAAAATGATAGGTAATTATCTAAGGTATCTATAAAAAAAAAAATTATATTGATTCGATCATTTTTAAAAAAGTTATGGCAATTTTAAGTAAAAAAAATTGAAAAAATATCGAAAATTAGCGATTTTTAAATTTGTAATTTTTTGGGGGATTTCCCCCGTTTACGGGGAACGAGGGAATTTTTTTCAATTTTTGAGGGTAATGTCTTCGACTAGATACGATTTGTGATCTTTTGACATATTGTTCATCAAAATCAGTCCAGCGAGAGCTGAGATTGAGCGTTCACAGACACAAAAAAAAAAAAAAAAACACATCATAGTAAAATTAATACCTTCTCAGCTTCGCATCGAAGCTAAAAAATGATAAATGATAGAAAAATGATTGTTATTTATTAATGATTATAGATCACAATTTGGAGATTGTACTAAAAATTCATTGATGAATAATAACAATTAATAATCCTATCAAAAAAAAAATATTTTTATATTGTGACTACTAGAAGAATTATTTTTAATGTTATTTAATTATATAATATTTTATGAGCATTAAGATCATTTTTCATATTTTTTTTAGCATTTCATTATTGGTTTACTTATTTTATTTGAGTTTGAAAAAATAAGAAAAAAATCGTTATTTTTTAAATTATCAAAGAAAAATGATTGTTATTTATAAGTTTTCTTTATTACCTCGCCAGAAAACACTTAAAACAATTTTACTTTTCTACAAAACTAATAGAAAATTAAATTTCAAATAACGTTTACATGAAAATTTTTTTTATAATTTAAACGGTTCATCGTATATACTTAAATTGCCGAAATATATGAATTTTACTAGTAAACATAATATTTATGGAACTTTTGACTTTTAGGAGGTAAATATTTGGCTTATGAGTTTTTTGCTAATGACCTTTTTTATGTAAAATAATTATATGTATAATTTCATTCTTATAAACTTTTACGTAAAAATCATATATTTTGAGATAAAGCACAATAACTGAAAAACTACCCATTTGATCGAATTTTCAACCCTCTTGCGGCACGTGTTAACGTCAACCTATCGGGACCAAATTTTGCACAGTTTATTTTTACATGTATTAGAACAACTTTTTGGTGCGCATAAATCGAATTTTGAAAATTTGTATTTTAAGGACCACCCTATTGTGCATATTACGACAATATCTATTTTCAATGCAATAATTGTTAAATACACTTTTATTAGTCTTATTATTTTCTGGAAGTTTCTTCCAATAGGTTTGTGTTGGATCAGTAGATAATGATTAATTTTTCTTTCAGCAATTTTAATTGAAAATTTATTACTAAAATAATCTTTAACTTTTATATAAAAAAATAAAAATAATATTTATCATCAGTGGCACGTACCCTATATATTTTAACTAAACTAATTAAATGTTATATTAATAGATACTAATAAGGAGAGGCATAAAAGATTTTACATTCGAAAATTGGAATCGCTCTTCTTTCCTCTCCAAAAAAAAAAAAAAATTAAGGGCTCAAACCAGTTATATAACTGGGGTTGTTTTAGTTCAAAGGACCCTTCCTTACCTTTATGTACCTATTTTATCAAAAGTTTGATACGCTTCGAGGACTTTTATTGTAATAATTATTTGTTAATAGACAGTAATCAATTATAACGCTATTTTATTATATTAATTAGTGATAAGGGTTATATTTTTCCATCGGATAACATATTGCTACGATATTCATCTAATCCGAAATTTCATAATTTTGTAATCGATTTTGCGAATAATCGATATTTGGAGCAAAATTCATTCGGAGCAACTAATTATTAGTCCTATTCGAAGTATTCATCGTCGTAGTAAAATCCAAATTTTTTTAACCGAGTATTCGTAGTAATTGTTGTCGGAGTAAATGTATTCGGAGGATTTTTTTACAGTGTCGGAATATATGAAAGTCGGAGCAATATCAGTTCGTGGCAATCTCCGTAACCCGTATTGCTATATTGGGTAATTAATTTTTAGAATTAATTACGTGTACGCTCGTCGTTAACGGTTGTTATAATATAATAATCGTTATTATTAGTATTTTCATTTCTATTTTCTACTGCGACCTTTAAAATAATAATATGTGTTTTACTTTACTATATTTAATTTGACAATTTTTTATACCTATAAATAACTGTATAATATTTAAGGTAACACCCCCACCACTAACATACATGAGCCGAAACTGGTGATAATAAAAGTAAATGTCAAGTTTAATTGATAGGTATCTAAAAATAGGCTAACCTTCGGTGGTCAAAAGATCGATTTTCCATATTTCAATATTTTTACTATCCGAACTTCTGTTTAATTACTTAGTACACTAATTAAAAGATGATATGAAATAAGTGTTTATAGTAGTTTAAAAATGTAACAGCTATTTAAAAGTATAATAAAATATTTCCTATATAAAAAGTTATTAAAGATATGGTGTAACACTCGTGATTTAGCTCCAGCTATTACTGTACATTGTTAAAAACGATCAAGATACCGGTCTAAAAGTAATTATTAATCAGTTATATTTTCAATTAGACCTGTAACTATCTATTAAATTATTTAAGTATGTATTTTGCCAATTGAAAAAAAAGATTATCCCTATACATTTTACATTTCCTATTTCCTTTATATATATCCTGATTAAAATTTTTATGATTTACAAGTATTATATATGGATATATATTTATAATAGAGATGAGTCGTTCGCAAACGAACGGATTGCATTGAACGGGTCAAAATAGTGAACGAAATGATTCAGATCGCCGAATCGTAGTGATCCGGTCCCCCAAATAACTAATTTTTTCCCGTATAAATCACACTAAATCGATTCGATCGCTTACCAAATATTAATGATAACATATTCATATGTCATTTATTTATACGACTCATCCCTGATCCGAATCGCGAGTCGAGAACCGTAAAAGAACCAAAACTATAGCGAATGTTCGATTCAATTGATTTAATATCTTTTAGATCGCGAACGGGTCTTTAAACCGGATCTTCTAGTTGACCTGATTCGAATGAATCGGATTACTTAGGTGAACCATAATTCACATCTCTAATTTATAATATACAGAGTGTTCAGTAAGTCAGGAAACGGCTTTTGTAACAATGAGAACAATAGAAACCCGTTTCCTGACTTACTGAACACCCTGTATATAAAGGGAAATGGTGTTTTAAAAAAAAAAATGATGTTGAATGAAAGAGGGATATAAATATTATTTCTCATAAAAAATTGTATTGATCCATATACTTTTCAATAAGTTATAGCATTATAAAGTTGAAAATGTAATAAATAAAATTAAGAATTTTCACACAAAAATAGCATTTGGTGACTATTTTCCCCATAAAGACAAAATAAAATCCGAAATATTTTTTTTCCATAATAAAGTATATTATATAAGCTTTAATTTAAGATATATTTAAAATTGTCTGTATTTCCGGAACACTTTAAAAAATTAAGTTAAAAAAGTTAATTTTTTGTGAAAATATTGTCATTGAATCCCCCCCGTGGGCAGGTAAGTGTTAAATTTATAAAAAAAAAATTATATTCATATAATTATTATTGAAAAGTTATGGCAGTTTTAAGTAAAAAATATTTCGAAAATTAGCTATTTTTAAATTTATAATTTTTTTGGAGATTTCCACCATTTATGGGGAACGAGGGAAATTTTTTCAATTTTCGAGGGTAAAGTCTTCGACTTGATACGATTTGAGATCTTTTGACGTATCGTTGAAAAAAATCAGTTCGGTGAGAGCTGAGAAAAAGTAGTAACAGACACAAAAAAAACACTTCATAGTAAAATTAATAAATTCTCAGCTTCGCTTCAAAGCTATAAAATTGAAATTTTTTTCAATATTTTATTTACTTTGTGAGTAATCGAGTTGTTTACGATAAATCAATCACCTGTATATAATTCAAATTGAATTAAATATAAATATATATATATTTTTTAAATTCGTATTTAGACTATTGATTTTCAGAAACACATTTATAACTTTAGATAACCTTGAAGTTGAACAATTTGTCTTGTCACATTGACTTTTATCTACAAAGTCAACCACATTTAAAGAACTAGTTATTTTTGTTTTAAAATTCTCGATTTTATATTTTTGAAGTTTCAATTTTTGGAAATAAATAATAAAATTTATTTTAAATATTTCATATTCACGGATTTCTTNTTTTTTTAATATTTCATATTCACGGATTTCTTTCAACGATACGTCAAAAGATCACAAATCGTAGATAGTCGAAGACATAACCTTTAAAAATTGAAAATAATTCCCCCGTTCCCCGTAAATGGGGGAAACCTCCAAAAAAATTACAAATTTAAAAATCGCTAATTTTCGAAAATACCTGATAAGGGGAGTACAGATTTTCATAAATATTATATAAATAAAAAATTAATATAGCATAGAAAGTTAAACTTATTTAAATTTGTTTGTTTCTTTTAAATCGAGAAAAATAACTTTGAAATTTGAACTAGCTTAAATAGCCAATTTATTCAAACGACAGCATCAACGTACGGTTGCCGAGTTGGTAAAGTTTATGTTTTACACTCTTGGGGTACGAGGTTCCAACCCTCGTATGGCAATGAATTTTTTGCATTTTTTCTTAATTCTTTTTAAGTTGTAAAAATTTTTAACTCGTTTCATTTTTATCTCATTTAGATTCAATAACTTCAATAAAGATCAAGGATCCCATCACTGTAGTCGCCCCTTGTAAGAAGAAATTTCTTATTCGTATTAAAATTATTTTACTATATTTTAAGTTTTAGCTTCGATGCAAAGCTGAGAAGATATTTTTTTGAGACTATCATTTATTTTCTCTGCTCTAACTTGACTTAATTTTTTCAATGATTATGTTATTACATGGTCTCCATAAAGACAATTAAAATCATTAATTTCTAATGTTTTCAAAATATTTATTAACGAATGAAGTTTGATATGATAGGTTTCAACTACAAAATTAAATCATTTTACTTTGTAATTTAATAATTTTNATTAAATAATTTTACTTTGCAATTTAATAAATTTTTTACTGTATTTGTGTGTGCTACTACTAGACTAAAATATTATACATTTTTTTGTAACATGTTGCTATATAAATCATTTCTAAAAAAATGATTGTTTTTCTCCTGATTTAACAATTGATTTTTACAAATATAATCAAATTTTATAATACGCTCAATTGAGTAAATCTTTTTAACAACTTTGTTTTGATTGGTTCATTTAGTTAAAGTAAATCATTAAAATTAATTAAGTTCTNAAAGTAAATCATTTAAATTAATTACGTTCTGAATATTTCAATTGCAGAATTTTTTTAAACACCAAAAGTATTAATTTAAAACAATTTATTGTGTTCTGAATTATTTTTTTTTATATGTAAATACTATTTTTTAATAATATTAAAACTTAAAAGTGATAGAAAAAGTCTAATTGCACATTTGAAAACATCGCGTAAAGTTGATTTAGAATAGTTTATTTTTGTTCCTAATGGAAGTTCCTTGTAGTCCAGTGTATAAAACTTATAACTTTGTTAACCGTTAAACTTTATCAAAAATGACCAAATCAGTACAATTTTTTTTTTATATAGATGCATGTCTTTATCTATCATTTGGTTTTTTTTATTATAAATGGTCGCGGCACAGTTGTGACGTGGTATAGTTGGATCAAGTATAATGATATCTGACAGTGATTAAAATCACTATCA
>NW_026099576.1:16562852-16663511 GCF_025091365.1 Daktulosphaira vitifoliae
TTTTTTTTATGTCTGTTGCCACTTTTTCTCAGCTCTCACTGGACCGATTTCTTTCAAAAATACGTCAAAAGATCACAAATCGTATCTAGTTGAAGACATTACCCTTAAAAATTGAAAAAAATTCCCTCGTTCCCCGCAAATGGGGGAAATATCCAAAAAAAGTACAAATTTAAAAATCGCTAATTTTCGAAATTTTTTCACTTTTTTTTCTTAAAATTTCCATAACATTTTGAAAAATCAACAAATCAACATAGATTTTTTTTATACTAAAACCTTAGATATCTGCCTTTCATTTGATATCATGTTTTTGAAAATCTATAGCTTAACCTGCTCATTGGGGGGGATTTAAAATGGCAACTTTTTTACAAAAATTAACTTTTTCAACTTAACTTTTGAAAATTTTCCGGAATCACTGCGTCCTTCAAACATATATCAAATTGAAGCTTATTTTATGTACTATAAAATGAAAAAAAAAAATTTGTCCCGACACTTTTTCTTCTACATTTAAATGGCTGCTGTAGTTAAAAAAACACTATTTTTGTGTTAAAATTTTCGATTTTCGATTTTCAACTTAAAAATGCTATAACTTTTTGAAAAATGTATGTATCAGCACAATTTTTTTTTTCTAAATACATTATAAGTACATCTTCCATTTTACATACATTTTATTAAAATTAGACACTTCCCTTTATATAGGGGGGGTTTAAACTTTGAAACATTGTATAAAAAATAGAATTTTTTCAACTTAACTTTTGAAAATGTTCCGGAAATACTTCGTCCTTTAAACATATATTAAATCAAAGGTTATGTTATATACTATCAAATGAAAAAAAAAATTTGTCCCGACATCTTATCTTCTATGTGCAAATGGCTGTCGAAAATTAAAAAAAAAATGTAATGTTTGCGATAAAAATTACCTTTTATCGGGATGTTTTTTGTACTTAAAACTGCCATAACTTTTTCAAAAATGAAAAAATAAAGATAATATTTTTTTGTATTGAAACCTTAGATATTTCTCTTTCATTTAATATAATTTTTTTTGAAAATCTAACACTTATTCTGCTCACTGAGGGGATTTAAAATAGCAACTTTTTTACAAAAACTAACTTTTTCAACTTAATTTTTGAAAATGTTGAAAATTTTTGAAAATAAAATTAAAGCTTATTTTATGTACTACAAAATGAAAAAAAAAAAATTTGTCCTGATGACCTATCTCCTATACGCAAATGGCTACCATATTCAAAAATATGCTATTTTTTATGAAAATTATGGGTTTTGTATTTGATTTTAATAGAAGTTGATGTTGCTTTTGCAATTATCCATCAATTTTTTAAAATTAAACACTATCTACTGATTTGCATCGAAGCGTTTCTTATGATAGTGATTTTAATCACTGTCAGATTAAATCTATACTGGACCCAACTATGCAACGTCCCCACTATGCCGCGACTCCACTGTGCTGGTTTTTTTTTTTAACATTATGATGCTATAACTTTCAGTTCCGCGATAGCCGTCGTTCGATACGCATGTGCGTATAGTGCGGTCTAAGTTACTGGCTTATCGTACAATGTGTGTTTTCGTTTATTATTGCTAAACCGGTTATCAAGATGTGACTTGTCTATGTAACTCTTCACTTTCAACTAAAGTCTCGTGCACAGCAACAAACGTATAATATCGAACGGTAATTATTATCTAGATGTTATATTAGCAGCCCAAGTGCATACGGTCTTATCGGCGGCCGCCTCGGCGGTCTCCTTATTATTAATAATAATATATTACGTTATCGCATCCCACCGTAGTCTTCATTTGTTTTATTGCAATCGCATTGTGATTGTTACTTCATTTATTTAGTAATTTAATTATAATAATTACATTCTAGTTAAAATGACTAGCAGAAATAACATCAACAACAATAAGAATAATAATAAAGATATTAGTATAACAAATAACACCGTATCCCCGTTAACAATTAGTAAAAATAAAACCTTCAACTCATCACTAGACACAAGTAATAATCAATCAGAAGCAGGATGAACTGTACAAAGATCTAAAAGAAATCTCTCTAGTTCTACTAATTCAGAACCAAACTCTCCACGTGTACAACCTCCCAAAACAAGAAAAAAAATATTCACTTCAGCAAATCGTTATGAAGCCCTCGCTTCAAACGAAGACCAACAATCCAATCAGTTAAATGATCAATTCGATTTCCCGCTCAATGTTTCTACTGAAAACATTACTACTGACATGCAGACAGAGTGTATTAATAATCCACCAATTAAACCCCCTCCTCCGATTTTTGTAAGAGGTGTCGAGGATTTTCCAGAACTATGCACAGTACTTGTAGAATTAATCGGTGTTGAAAACTTTGTCTGCAAATCATCTGCAGACAGATTAAAAATTCAAACTAGCACTCCAGATGCATATAGGTCACTGATACGGTATTTAAAGGAAGAAAAAGCCGAATACCACACCTATCAGCNTTAAGGAAGAAAAAGCCGAGTACCACACCTATCAGCTTCAACAAGATAAGCCCGTCCGCGTCGTAATTCGCAACCTACATCCATCAACGCCAACTAGTCTTATAAAATCTGAATTAGAATTTCATAATTTTGAAGTTAGAAATATTACCAATGTTCTACACAAAACAAATAAGCACCCATTACCACTTTTTTTTGTTGATCTAGAACCCAGCAACCAATCAAAAGATATATACAAATTGACAAATCTATTACACACAAAAATCAAAGTAGAAGAACCGTNAACAAATTGACATATCTATTACACACAAAAATCAAAGTAGAAGAACCGTTCAAAGCTAAAACTATAAGCCAATATCTAAATTGCCAAAACTACGGTCACATAAAAACGTACTTGCCCAAGTCCACGTGATGCTTCACCAACGTGCGCACTCTGCCATGGGAAACAACCAGCTAGTTACAAAGGTTGTGCAGTATATAAGGACCTTCAATGACGTAAGAAACCTGCCACTAGTAATCATTATTTTTTGTCAGATAATATTAGAGATAAGTCACTAGCTATAAAAGACAGCCACCCTACTCATGATGCTAACCCAAACCCCACTCCATCCTATGCACAGATCACATCAGGCCATTCCTCAAATCAACAGCTGCCCCCACCGACAGCTGATATCAACAAAACAATAACAAGTTTCCTAGAGGACTTTATATCTTTAATAAATCCCTTAATATCCCTACTTACCAAAGTAATAACTGGCACATTCGCTGCCCGAGACTGATGAATTAACAAATAATATTTATTGCCAAATCGGCAATAGTTCTAATTATTATAAAAACCCAATAGACCTGACAATCGTGGTCAGTCGACTCCAGTGCCTTGTGTCATTCATCAGTCTTAGTACTCGGTTGTCGCTGTCCGGCTTACTGCTTAAAGTAAAGTCTTTGTTTATTCCTTTTCTAACCTATATACTCTTTTCCTCAGCATTTCAGAGTACTTGTGTCTTGCACTTCGTCTGCACCTCGTACTCTGTTATCTTTCCTTACCTGGTACGCCTAGTATTTGTGTCTTGCACTTCGTCTGCACCTTATACTCGGCTACCCCGTTCTCTCTCTGAAGTACTTGTGTCTTGCACTTCGTCTGCACCTCGTACTTATTGTCCTCTCCTATACCCCAAGTATTTGTGTCTTGCACTTCATCTGCACCTCATACCTAGGTGTTACTCTTATTCTCCCTTCCTATAACAACAGCCTTTCGACACCCACAGCTAACCCGGAGTGTCAGCCGAGCACGGTGACTGCTGTACGACAACACGCACGTGAATACCTAGACAGCAGGCACCACCTCCTCATATTCATCTTCGTACACATAGTTGCACATTTTCTCTTTTACCTTTTTCATTTTACTGTGTTACGACAAAACACAGTACAAATGTATCTTGACTCTCCTCTCCCTATATCTCTACCAGTAAAACACTTCACGCCCAGTGAAGTAAAATTTACAATACAAAAATACTCACTTAGGAAATCCCCAGGATTTGACTTAATTACAGCCGAAGTCGCCAGATGCTTACCAAAACGTGCAATTATCCTTCTTACCTACATTTTCAACGCTACCCTAAGGCTCTCATACTTTCCTCTTCTATGGAAATTCTCTAAAATCATTTTAATCCCTAAACCAAACAAACCACCTGACTCCGTAAATTCTTACAGACCGATCAGCTTACTACCGTTTTTTGCCAAAATACTGGAAAGGCTTTTGCTTAAGCGTATCCTTCCGATCATGTTCGATAAGAAAATTATACCTGACTATCAATTTGGTTTTCGTGCTCAACACTCGACTATTCACCAAGTTCATAGAGTTGTTGATGCCGCCTCTTTTGCCCTCGAAAAAAAACTTTACTGCACCTGCGCATTCCTTGACGTATCCCAGGCCTTCGACAGAGTATGGCACGAAGGTTTGCTATACAAATTAAAGCAATTCCTACACCCAACATATTACATAATACTGAAATCATATCTCACAGACCGCTACTTTCAGGTTCATTATGGCTCTTCGGACTCTAATATAGCAGGAATTGCGGCAGGCGTTCCGCAAGGCGGAATACTCTCCCCAATTCTTTACAATATTTATACATCCGACCAACCGACCACACCCAACACTTTAGTAGCAGACTATGCGGATGATAAAGTCATAATATCATCCAGTTCAGATCCTATTATAGCTTCCAAAAACCTACAAAATCATCTCTCACTTATGGAAGATTGGTACAAAAAGTGGCGATTTAAAATAAACCAAGCCAAATCAGTACATACTACATTCACACTTAAATTAGCACCATGTCCAGAGATATCAATTTTTGGCACTCGGATTCCCTCATCCCCAAACGTTAAATACCTCGGGCTAACTATTAATAGCCGCATTACTTGGGCTCCACACATCAAAGCCAAAACATCACAATTAAACTCCCGCTTACAAATACTCAAAACCCTAATCGTCAACAACAAACACTTAAACCTAAATATTAAACTACTCCTTTACAAATCTCTCCTAAAGCCAATCTGGACGTACGGCTTACAGCTATGGGGCAACGCAAAAATTTCTAACCTAAATAAAATTCAGCGGTTTCAAAATAAAATACTAAGAAAAATTACCAATTGTCCACCATATGTGTCAAATCACTCTCTGCATAAAGATTTACGTATGAAAACAATTCAAGAAGAGGCAAAAAATTATTATAAACGTTTCCACCTACGCCTTAGCTCTCATCCAAACGAGCTCATAAAAAATCTATCTTCATTAACCATCCCTGGTAACCCTCCTCGCCGCCTTAAGCGTAAATGGTGCAGAGACCTACTCAATCCATAAAATAAAAAAAAATAAAAAATTGCGTATAAGGACAAAACAAAATAATTAAAAGACGAAAGTGTCATCGGTGGGTGGCTTCTTCACTCAATATTTCATTCTTGTTTATCTTAGCTAATACTCTTATTGTGCCGTTTGCGTATAGATTGTGTAAATATGATATAAAGAAAAAAAAATTTTATATTTATTTCATTTAGATTCAATAATTTCAATAAATATAAAGGATCTTATCACTAAAGTCTCCCCTCGTGAGAAGAAATTTATATTCTTGTTAATATTATTTGTTGCGGTTGCTGATTTTTACCGCACTCGGGTGGTATTAATGTACTAACGAAAAAGAAAGAAACACAACACCTTTTGGGTTCAAAGTAACGTATACTTTATTTTAGGTTGTACAAACTTTAGATTGTTATATATACAATTATAACAGAAGCAAACACCGTAAGCAGTTCTTTTACGGAAGATATATATATAAATGTGTGTGCACGAAGACAATAATTGTAACGGCGTGTTCGGCGAGCAATCCAATCGGTGTGGTGTCACGGAGATGACTTAACGTATATTTGCGGCGGGTCGTAGATGGACGTGCGGCACTTGCTGGACTTTGTACCATGGCGTATCGCACGCGGTGTTAGTCAGTCAAACTACCATATGCACGTAGTAGGGCGGCGGCTGATAAAGGTGTCACGGGTCGCGGGGCTCCGTGTATAGAGAACGACGCGAGACCGTGTCATATTTTACTATGTGGTTCTTTTTGTGGCTACGATTTATTTTGCTAACCCTCACTAGACCTACTTTTTTCAACGATACGTCAAATGATTCATTTAATTTTATGGTATTTAAGTTAATAATAAGTTTAAGTTATTACTCTTAAAAATCAAAAAAATATTCCTTATTCGAATAAAAAGTAGCTTAACCAACTTTATCCATACAAACAATTAAAATCATTAATTTTTAATATTCTTAAAGTATTT
The DNA here is from genome assembly GCF_025091365.1 of Daktulosphaira vitifoliae. NCBI lineage: Eukaryota > Metazoa > Arthropoda > Insecta > Hemiptera > Phylloxeridae > Daktulosphaira > Daktulosphaira vitifoliae. The sequence continues at coordinate 16,569,167 of NW_026099576.1, forward strand.
ATTGTTGAATTAAATTTGATATGATAAAAGTATTCAACTACAAAAGTAAATAATTTTACTTTATGATTTATTAATTTTTTAACTCTATTTGTGTGTGCTACTACCAGTCTATAATATGGCAATTTTTTTTGTAATATGTTACTATATAAATCATAAATTAAAAAAAAAAACCTGAATTTAACGATGGATTTTTACAATTATAATCAAATTTTATAATACGCTAAATTGAGTAAATCTTTTTAACTACTTTGTTTTGATTGGTTTTTTTTGATATGCAATCATTAAAATTAATTAAATTCTGAATATTTCCATTGTAGAATCTTTTTAAACGCCAAAAGTTAATTAGAAATGATTACAATGATTTTTATTTTAATGATCTATTATGATAAAAATATAACTATAAAATTTCCTGTCTGCATAGGTTCAGGTGAGGTAATTGTAAATGATTCTATCAAAACGATTTTTAACTTGTGTTTATGACTGTTTACTTACATAAACATTTATTATATTATTATACATATGTACTAGTGGATATAATAAATATAGTTTTAATGTAGTTTTAGTAAATTTTTTATTTCAAACCTAAAAAAGCGTAATTTACATTTACCCCAGACATTTACTATTACCCCTTGATATTGCGGATTCATTTAATTAAAGTAAATTATTAAAATTAATTAAGTTCTGAATATTTCAATTGCAGAATCTTTTTTAACACCAAAAGTTATTAGGAAATGATTACTATTCTTTCTATTTCAGTTATCTATTACGATAAAAATGTAAAAAAATCGAATTTTTCTGACAAATGTACTGTAAATAGTAATTATAAAATTTCCAGATTGCATATTAATCTTAAAAATTTCATTTTTTTCAATTTAATAATGTCAATTTCAAACTTGCAAGTTGAACTATAAGTTATGATAACAAATTCATTTTTTAGCTTCGATGCGAAGCTGAGAAGGTATTTTTCATTTAAACTTTCACTTTAAAAGACAATAAAAAGTAGGTTCAAAATGATTACCTTTAACATATTAAAAATCAAAATCAGTATTAATTTAATACAATTTTTTTTGTTCTTAATTATTTTTTTTTATATGTAAATACTTATTTTTTAATAATAAGTAATAATATTAAAACTTAGAAGTAATAGAAAAAGTTTAATTGCACATTTGAAAACATCACGAAAAGTTTATTTAGAAAAGTATATTTTTTTTCTGATGAAAGTTCCTTTTGTTTAGTGTATTTATTCATAAGTAACAAAATTTTTTTATTAAAAAGTATTGCATAAATTCCTTTAAATTTGTATACGCATTAAAAGTATATGAATATACAACTCTTTTTTATTTTTATAATATCTCCGTAAAAATTACAATATTATATTATTGAATACCACTTTCATACTCAATTTAATTACTGTAATTATTATGTATTCATATATTATAGTTATAAATCGGGGTAAAATTAAGGGAATAAGTGTTATTGTTGTTTTTGAATTAATCTACCAATTTCATTTTTTTCTATTTAATAATATCTATTTCAAACTTGCAAATTAAGTTAAAAGTTATGGTAATAAATTCATTTTTTTTTTATTAAAACTTTCACTTTAAAGGACAAAAAGAAGTAGGTTCAAAATAATTACTTTTAACATATTAAAAATCGATAATAATTTGAAAATAATTAATTATAAAAATTATATAATATATAATTAAAATAATTACTAATCTGGATATAATTAAGGAAATAGGAGTTGATGTTGGGTTGGGTTGGTTACATTTTTAACTTTATAATGCTATAACTCATTGAAAAGTGTACGAATCAACACAATTTTTTTATGAGAAATAATATTTTTTAATAATCCCTTTTTCATTCGACATACTTTATCTTAATCAGGGTATTAATAAGAAACTAGCAGATAATGTAGCTTTTGTAATTATCCACCAATTTCTTAGAATTAAACACTATCTACTGATTTGTATCGAAGCGTTTCTTATGATAGTGATTTTAATCACTGTCAGATTAAATCTATACTGGACCCAACTATGCAGCGTCCCCACTATGCTGCGATCCCACTGTGCTGGGTTTTTTAACATATAAATTAAAAAATGTTATCGTATCATAAAATGAAAACTATTCTTTATAGTATTAAGACGATTTCATTAACATGAGCGCATCAATCATACATTTTTTTCTACAATTGAAAACACATTATATTATAATTAAATATATTATTACAAAATTCAAATAATTATTTAAAAATATTTCATATTACAAAAATTATAACATATTTTATCACTAGATTCAAAGTATTACACGTATTAAGTACTCCAAACACTATGTTGTTCAAATCTGTGAAAAATCATGATTAGACTAGTAAAATACGAGAATAAGGGTCTCACTAGATAAGCTTGTTGGCCACGGCATGTTCATCACTTTCCCCTCAATTCGGATTGATCATTGGCGATAGAGTTCCAATAACATATAGTTTTTCTCCATGTATATAAAATTTTAGAACTTTTGATCTTTTAATATAATATTATAAAAATAATATTAATATAATTTCCCCATAAAAATCGTTGTGCGTTAGGAATTAAATAAAAGTATAAAAACATTTTACAAGTGTTTATATTCATAGGCAAATAACAGTAGATGCATTCATTATCACATATTTATTTGAAGTTTTGTTTCTATGATTACATAACTTATTATTAAATAATCAACTGTGTAATTAATTTTTTCACGTTTTTTGTCAATATTTGATTAAATTGATAATATTTTTGTAGAAATGAAATGCATGAGTGATTCTGAAGTACCACGACGATTTGAGAACAGATCATACTTTCTATTTATGGGAAAAACAAATCCCAGGTACCCGCCATCGTTGCCTATTGCACAATCAATGTTGACCAAGCCAATTTGCAAAAAAACACCGCCCGCCTCAAAATTCACTGCGCACAATAAAGGAACAATTGTCGCTTTGTCTTGGGTTAAAAGATAAATTCTTTGTATGCTATAATAATTAGTTTCGAAATTTTATATTGTAAAAAGACAACTGCTATTACACACGCAGCAATGTGGCAAAAGTTCGGTATGATTGAATATTATTCATTACCAATGAGTTATGAAATAGGTAACGTCATGTATGGCTGTACGTATCATTTCGCCATGAGAGCTGTAGATGAACACGATAGACGTGGATCTTTTGGTTTACAAAAAGTTCGTGTGGAATATGTAGGATGTAGTCAACAAAAACAAATTCTTAAATTAAATTCTTCGTATGCTATAATAATTAGTTTCAAAATTTTATATTGTAAAGAGACAAATGTATGATTGAATATTATTCATTACCTATGGGTTATGAAATAGGTAACGTCAAGTATGGCTATACGTATCATTTCACCATAAGAGCTGTAGATGAACACGATAGACGTGGGTCTTTTGGTTTACACAAAGTCCTTGTGGAATATTGAAACAAAAAAATTAGACAGTCAGGTTTTTAAGTTGGATGAATCTCAAGTTAAAGTTCCTTTGACACCCAATATTCAGGTTAACACTTGTAAAACTAACACTGCGCCTTCCTGTTCATACGATCATATATCATACATAATTCGATCTTGTTCAGTATTACGGCCAAAAATTAATAGAATGGCGAAATATCTTAATCGCAAAAAGAACCATCAAAAAGTGTATCCGCCACCTTTCCCTGTTGAAAACGAGCCTGGCCGGAATAAAATCCCACCAGTGCCTATCAGCCTTAATATAAAAAAAAAATGAAATTCTCTTGATGCTTCAATGGGAAATAGAATTTAAAAAAAAACGTCATGTTGACATTTATTATTATGAATTATTTTATTGGAGTAATCTTTATCAAAACTATCCCTACTGGATTCACGTAAATGATATTGAATCATCTTCAAATCCAATGCAATACTTTTTGGCTGGATACATACCAGGTTGCAAGTATTATTTTGCTTTTAGAGCCTTTGATATTCATGGTAGACGTGGTCATTTTATCATAAAACTCATAAGACTTTAAATATCACTATTGTTAATACATAATATGTATTATTAATATAATATTATAATATAATATAATTATATTATAATGAAATGGATAATTTTTCTTTCTTTTTTTGCTCAACATATTATTTTATTTAATATTTAAATTTTCAAAAAAAATGTTTCTTTCTACATCTCTAACACACACATTTCTTCAAATTTTTTAATTATATTTTTAAATAATTATTTAATTTGTTTTAAATGAATTTGTATTTGTTTTCAATTATTATTTTATGTCTCATTATTTAAAAAAATAATATTCATGTATTGAATAAGCATATCAAAAAAAAAAAAGTAATAATTTAAAAATAGTCCATTTATTTTAAAATTTAAAAATGTTCTTCTAATATTCAGATATTCATTAAGAAAAATTGTAACGCTTTTTAAGACATTTGTAACGTGACAAAAGTATCTATTTATTTTTTTTTGTCTATTTGTATATATATATATATTTGTGTTGAGCCGAATGCGGACTGTGACGGCGTTTGTCGGTAAAATTATCATGATAAGATGTTGTGATTTGTTTATGCGCGTGCGAGATAGTCAGCTGTGTACTACTTCAGACCGGTTCATGGACGGCATTTGTGTCTACATTCACCCCGCTCCTTTCCTATCTTGAACGTCATTTGCACTGCTCACCGCATATATTGTCGCCATATGATTTAAATTGTTTTTAATAATTTCCAGCACTGGGTATTTAGTTATTTTTTGACCCCTACTCTAAAGGCTAGCCGTTTGGTCGCCAACGGACCGCCGGGTCAAACGTCGGACGGGTTGTCGGAAATTAGCCATCGTCGGAACTGGTACGCTAATTTTCGTCCGTAGCGGTAGTTATTTTTGTTGTGTGCGTTACAACTTTTTTTATATATATATACATTTTTTTTATACGTGAGTGTCCGCCGTTTATTATGTAGTTTTTTTTTTTATTGGCATCGGCTGAACCTACCTCCTGTTTCTTTAGCCTTTCGGGACTGGTAATGTATAGTTTATTATATAATGTTTTGAGCCAGTTATTTTTTAGTGCGCCGTGCCATAAGCACGTGTGGCAAATATTTTTTTATATTTTTTTGTGATTTTTTTTATAGGTTTAACCACATACGCAGACGATGCAGCTGTACTATCAATTAATAATGATCCAATCGAAGCCAGTCTTTCACTACAATATCATGCCAACCTTATTGACTTATGGGCAAAAAAATGGCGAGTAAAAATCAATGAAGATAAATCTGCTCAAATCACCTTCACTCTAAATTTCAAACCACAAGAATGTCCTCAAATTATTATGAACAATATTCCCATACCTATAAAAGAAGAGATCAAATACCTAGGAATTACACTTGACAAACGATTGACGTGGGGCCCCCATCTAAAAGAAAAAAGAAAAAGTGCAAGAAACAGACTACACCTTCTACGTCCTCTCCTTACTTCAAAACTCCAACTCAAAACAAAACTTTTACTGTACAAATCTATAATACGTCCAGTTTGGTCTTATGGAATCCAAATCTGGGGTCCTGCAAAACCATCAAATATAAGGCCAATTCAATCGTTTCAATCAATAGCACTCAGACTTATTACCAAATGCCCATGGTATATAACAAACGTAAATTTACATAAAGACCTACAAATACAAAACGTAAAAGAACTTGCAGTAATGTACTACAAACGATTTCATCAAAATTTATTATTACATAGAAACCCGCTAATTAATAAAATGTCAACAAATACTTTACCCTCAAACCCTCCTCGCAGACTAAAACGACAATGGAATAGAGATCTACTAAATAACTAAAGACTAACTTAAACAGCATGCTAGAGGTGTGACTAACGAGTCATTTCCCAATCATAATAGTTCATGTCATTTTAATTATCAATTTAAACCAAATTTACTTATTGTACCATTTTGTTGTATAGATTGTAAATATTCTGAATAAAAAAAAAAAAAAAAAAAAGGTTTTATATTATTTTTTTTATTGGGTGATGAATATATTATTGGTACAATGTGGTGACGTAGTGCATTTTATTCCGGGGTGTCCCAACGTCTTGCAAGCTAAGCCTAACTGCCAAAAAACCAGTCGCTTACTTGGGACGTATACCCGCCAAAAGGGATGAATGAAGCAAGAGGCTGGAGATCAGCTGTTACGCGATATAATATAATCAACGATGTTTATAACAATTGGTCAACTAGATCTTTGCTTAAGGTATTGTGTATTATTCAACCGTACCACGTTGAATACATCAGTTCTCGTCCGATCACTGAAGATAATATTTTAAAAATAGTTTTCATTTCATGATAAGGATTCAGTTATTAATAAGCATATTAGAAAAGGAAAAGGTAATTTAAAACTAGTCCATTTGTTTAAAAATTAAAAAATATTTTTTTTTTTACGACTGTGGACTGTATTTTAATTTTATACGAGAAGAATATTACTTATGTCGCTTAACTATGAATTAATAAAATGAAATTTTCTATATGTGAATAGTTAGGCATTTATTAGGAGACTGGTTTTTCTCCGTTGAGGAAAACCGATCGTCCGCTTATCACAATAATAATAATAATAATAAAAAAATCATAATAATACTCATACAATAGAGCACGCCGCAACATTCATAAAAAAAACACCAACAACGAAAGTAATAATTTCGTTGTTTTATCCATAGACTAATTATTAAATACTTAAAAAATTTGCATTTAGTGATAAGAGTTACACTATTTAAAATGTAACTATGTTTATATTTAACGTATATTCCTATACGTTTAAAATATTATACAAAGTTAGTATGATTTTAAATAATCATAAAAGAAATTTTATAATAACAAATCAATATTTTTCAAATGTTCAGATATTAAAAGAAAATACTTTGTAACGCAATTTAAGGAATTTATACTTATAAAAAGAAATCGGTAGCACAGTGTGAACGAGGCATAGATGGGACAAGTATAGATGATATCTGACAGTGAATAAAATCACTTGTTTGTAAAAATGAGAACAATAGAAACCCGTTTCCTGACTTACTGAACACTCTGTATACGTAAACCGTATGACACGCGGATGGTATTGGTAGGTCAAAATAACAATTTTTTTATATATATATAATATTAAAGACAAGAACGTGTGTACGGGTACGATAACTAAAAATAAATTTTTATAGTAATAGTGTTGTCGTCGTGTTTTGAGAGCCGCGTGTAGTGGGGTGAATTCGTTATGACAGTCTAGTCTCAAGGCCATAAACGACGGAATATGTGATAACGCGTGGCGCTTGGAGAGTTACAAACATTCATACATACATACATGCATACAGGTGAAACTAATATAAGCGTGTTAATTAATAAATTCTCAGCTTCGCTTCAAAGCTATATAATTGAATTTTTTTCAATATTTTATTTACTTTGTGAGTAATCGAGTAGTTTACGATAAATCGATCACCTGTATATAATTCAAATTGAATTAAATATAAATATATATATATTTCTTTTAAATTCGTATTTAGACTATTGATTGGTTAATATATTACTTATCATTTGATATATATTTTTTAAATATTTGACCCTTTAACCTGTCCACAGGGGGGATTCAAAATAAAAACTTTTTCAATTTAACTTTATAAAATGTTCGAAAAATACTGACACTTATATTTATATACCTTAAATTAAAGCTTGTGTTTAAACTTTATTTTGTCTACACTGTGAAAATGGTTACCGTCTGCTACTCCTGTGTTAAAATTCTCGATTTTATATTTAAAATTTTTAACTTTAAAATGCTATAACTTTTTGAAAAATGCATGGATCATTATTTAATTGGACCTGTTCCCTTTATGCAGGGGGGGTTCAAAACTTAAAAATGTATTTAGAAAGTATAACTTTTTCAACTTAATTTTTTAAAGTGTTCCAGATAGTCTAAAACTTTTGTATATATCTTAAATTAAACCTTATGTAATATACTTAAATATTAAAAAAAAAAAAAAATTTCGGACTTTATTTTGTTTTTATGGTGAAAACAGACATCAAAATTAATAAAAAAAAAAACGGTAGCACAGTGGTGTCGAGGCACAGTGTGGACGAGGCATAGATGGGACAAGTAAAGATGATATCTGACAGTGATTAAAATCACAATCATAAGAAACGCTTCGATGCAAATCTGTAGATAGTGTTACATTTAGAGAAATTGATGGATTATTCCAAAAGTAACATCAACTCTTATTTCTTTAATTATATCCTGATAAGTAGTTCCTTATTTTTAAAATATAATATATGAATAAATACTAATTATAGTTTTTAAATTTAGTATGAAATTGTGAGGCCAGTTATGATGTATGGTTCATAGTGTTGGGCAGTTGATAAGAAAGTAGAGCAAAGAATAAGTGTAGCAGAGATGAGAATGCTTAGTTGGATGAGTGGAGTGAATAGAGAAGATAGGATAAGGAACGAGTATATAAGAGGAAGTATAGGTGTTGCGTCAATCGTGGATAAGATGACAGAAAATAGACTTAGATTGTTTAGTCATGTTATGAGGAGAGAAGAATCGGAAGCTGTAAGAACAGTTATAGAAATGAATGTTGAAGGAAGAAGAGATAGAGGAAGACCAAAAAAGAGATGGAGGGATGCTATTGAATGCGATTTGAGGACAGCTGATGTGAGCGTAGAAGATGTGGGAGATCGTGTCAAGTGGAATCTTAGGATAAGGGTGCCCGACCCCAAGTAGTTGGGATTAAGGCAAAGAAAAAGAAAAATATTACCAGATATTCCGGTGGCAATTGACATAATATGATTGTTATTTCGGAATGTACAATTTAGCGTTTAGTTGGGTTTAAATAATATAGCGTCAAATCAATTACCTACTCTATCGGTTGTATCTCAATATACACTACACTTTAATGATACAATAAATAAATAAACTCACACATTCACACATATGCATTTATAACATTGTGTAAAATGTAAGTCTAACATGATAAAAAGTAACCGTAAAATGAAAAAAATGGAATATAAATTTTAGTACTCATATTAAATGTAATGTAACTCGAAAAATATTTGTTTAAATGAAAAAATATAAGATTATATTTTTATTTATAATTGTCTTTTAAACAACTTTTGTGCGAAACTTTTTTTTGTAAGTTAAATATTTTTTTTTGAGAAAATTAAGAAAGCTCATATTTTTGAACTTTTGCGAGGATTTAAAAAAAAAGCTCAATTCCAATCTTGAGGACTATTAGTATGTCATTATACATATTTTAATTCAACTTTTAAAAAAACAAAATTTTTTCCGCAATTTTTCCTTTGTTGACTGGCCTAGATGTCAATTTTAAACTTGTAATTGAGCTAAAAGTTATGGTAATATATTCAATTTATTTTACTATAAACTTTCATAAATCTTTATCAAAAATTTTTCATCAACTTTAAAGAACCAAAAAAATAGGTTAAAATTGAAAATTTGGACTGATTATTTTTAACATATTAAAAATCAAATCAGTAATAATTTGAAAACAAATTTTTTTTTCTTTTAATTATTATTTTATATATATAATTAGTAATAATATAAAAAATTAGAAGTGATAGAAATAGTCTACTTGCAGATTTGAAAACAACGCGAAAAGTTGATTTAGAAAAGTATATTTTTGCTTCTGATGAAAGTTCCTTGTAGTCCAGTGCATTTTTTTATAGTAACAAACAGTTTTTATTGAAAATTATTGTATCAAGCCCTTTAAATTTTTATACACGTAAAAGTAAAGCAAAATATAACTTCTTTATTATTTTTATAATTTCTCCGTTTAAATTACAATATTAAATATCAATTTCATACTAAATTTAATAATTATAATTAGTATATATTCAAATATTATATTTTAAAATCAAAGAACTACTAATCATGATATAATTAAAGAAATAAGAGTTGATGTTGCTTTTGGAATAATCCACCAATTGCCTAATTAAAACAAAAAAAAAAAAAGTTTGTTGGGAATTTTTTCTGCTATTCTGCAAAATTACTCCTTCGTTGACTAGAATGAATCATTAAATAGAAAATTTTATGAGAATTAAAACAATGTTATTTTTAAGATTAATATGCAGTCAGAAAGTTTTATAATTATTATTTATTGTAAATTTATCAGAAAAACTCATTATTTTTTGCATTTTTATCGTAATAGAACACTTAAATAGAAATCATAGTAATCATTTCTAAGTAATTTTTGATATTTAAAAAGATTCTACTATTGAAATATCCAGAACTGAATTAATTTTAATGATTTACTTTAACTAAAAAAAAAAAAGTTAATATTTTGAATCCCTCTTGTGGGCAGGTAAAGGGTTAGATTTATAAAAAAAACCAAATGATAGATAAAGACATGCATCTAAATAAAAAAAAATATACTGATTTGGTCATTTTTGATAAAGTTATAACAATTAACAAAGTTATAAGTTTTATACACTGGACTACAAGGAACTTCCATCAGAAACAAAAATATACTATTCTAAATCAACTTTTCGCGATGTTTTAAAATGTGCAATTAGACTTTTTCTATAACTTCTAAGTTTTAATATTATTAAAAAATAGTTTTTACATATAAAAAAAAATAATTAAGAACAAAAAAAATTGTTTTAAATTAATACTGATTTGATATAATATTTAATATTAATTTGATTATTAATAAGTTAAAAATAAGGAAAATGACATATTTAACCAATTTTGTTAATCGTTTAAAGTTGATTGTTGTAAATGTTTATAATAAAAAAAAAAAATTTATTTTACCATAACTTTTAGCTCAATTGGTAAGTTTGACATTGACATAATTAAATAGAAAATTTTATGACAATTAAAAAAATTGTATCGTTAAGATCAATATGCAGTCAGAAAGTTTTATAATTACTATTTATTGTAAATTTATCAGAAAAGCTCAATATTTTTTTGCATTTTTATGGTAATAGATAACTTAAATAGAAGTAATAGTAATAATTTCCTAGGAACTTTTGTTGTTTGTTGAAAAGATTCTATAATTGAAATATTGAGAACTTAATTAATTTTAATGATTTACTTTAACTAAATGTACCAATCAAAACAAAGTTGTTAAAAAGATTTACTCAATTGAGTTTATTATAAAATTTGATTATATTTGTAAAAATCAATTGTTAATTCAGGAGAAAAAACAATCATTTTTTTTAGAAATGATTTATATAGCAACACGTTAGAAAAAAATTTGAATATTATAGTCTAATAGTAGCACACACAAACAGAGTAATAAAATTATTAAATTACAAAGTAAAATGATTTAATTTTGTAGTTGAAACCTATCATATCAAACTTCATTCGTTAATAAATATTTTGAAAACATTAGAAATTAATGATTTTAATTGTCTTTATGGAGACGATGTAATAACTAACTGTTTAATTGATAAATTAGAATTTTTTTTTCAATTTTTGAGAGTAATATCTTCAACTAGATACGAATTGTAGTAATTTGACGTATTGTTGAAAAAAGTAGGTCAAGTTAGAGCAGAGAAAATAAATGATAGTCACAAAAAAATATCTTCTCGGCTTTGCATCGAAGCGAAAACTTAAAATATAGTAAAATAATTTTAATACGAATAAGAAATTTCTTCTTGCAAGGGGCGACTAAAGTGATGGGATCCTTGATCTTTATTGAAGTTATTGAATCTAAATGTGATAAAAATCAAACGAGTTAAAATTTATACTAACTTAAAAAGAATTAAGAAAAAATGCAAAAAATTCATTGCCATATGCGGGTTGGAACCTCGTACCCCAAGCGTGTAAAACATAAATTTTACCAACTCGGCAACCGTACGTTGCTTCCGGCGGTTGAAAAATTGGCTATTTAAGCTAGTTCAAATTTCAAAGTTATTTTTCTCGACTTAAAAGAAACAAACATATTTAAATAAGTTTAACTATCTATACTATATCAATTTTAATTTATATAATATTTATGAAAATCTGTACTCCCCTTGTCAGGTATTTTAAAATAAAATAAAATACAAAACCCAGAATTTTAACACAAAAATAGCATATTTTTGCATACGGTAGTCATTTTTACCATGAAGACAAATCCAGAGGTCAAATTTTTTTTTTTCACATTAAAGTATATTACATAAGCTTTAATTTAAGATATATTTAAAAGTGTCAGTATTTCCGGAATACTTTCAAAAATTAAATTGAAAATATCGTAGTAACAATACGCATGTTTAAAGTTTTGACCCCCCTTGTTAAAGGGGTATGATCCGATTTACAAAAAAAGCGTGCCAGATGAAAGGGGTATATAAATATTTATTATAAAAAAATAATAATATTGATCCATACATTTTTCCAAAAGTTATATAAAATATAAATTAAATAATATAACATATAAAATCGAGATTTTTTTCACGGAAATCGTACGTTTTTCTTTAACTTTGATGTCCGTTTTCACCACGAAGACAAGTCCAGAGGTCAAATTTTTTTTTTTCAAATTAAAGTATATTACATAAGCTTTAATTTAAGATATATATAAAAGTGTCAGTCTTTCCGGAACATTTTCAAAAGTTAAGTTGAAAAAGTTCTACTTTCTATACGCATTTTAAAAGGTTTGCACCCCCCCTGTATAAAGGGAAATGGTCCGATTTTAAAAAAAAGTATGTCGAATGAAAGAAGTATATATAAAGTATTTATCATTAAAGAATAAAGTTGATTCATGCATTTTTTAAAAAGTTATAGCAACATAATGTTAAAAAATGTAAAATATAATATCAAGAATTTTTTCACAAAAATAGCATATTTTTGCATACGGTAGTCATTTTCACCATGAAGACAAGTCCAGAGGTCAAATTTTTTTTTTTCAAATTAAAGTATATTACATTAGCTTTAATTTAAGGTATATATAAAATTGTCAGTCTTTCCGGAACATTTTCAAAAGTTAAGTTGAAAAAGTTAATTTTTTGTAAAAAAGTTACCATTTTGAAACCCCATCCTTTGGGCTGTTAAAGGGTCAAATGTTCACAAAAATATATAAAATGATAGGTAATTATCTAAGGTATCTATAAAAAAAAAAATTATATTGATTCGGTCATTTTTAAAAAAGTTATGGCAATTTTAAGTAAAAAAAATTGAAAAAATATCGAAAATTAGCGATTTTTAAATTTGTAATTTTTTGGGGGATTTCCCCCGTTTACGGGGAACGAGGGAATTTTTTTCAATTTTTGAGGGTAATGTCTTCGACTAGATACGATTTGTGATCTTTTGACATATTGTTCATCAAAATCGGTCCAGCGAGAGCTGAGATTGAGCGTTAACAGACACAAAAAAAAAAAAATAAAAATAAAAAAAAAAACACATCATAGTAAAATTAATACCTTCTCAGCTTCGCATCGAAGAAAAAAAACGCTTCGATGCAAATCTTTAGATAGTGTTTAATTTTAAAAAATTGGTGGATTATTCCAAAAGCTTCATAAACTGCTACTTCCTTATTAATATCCTGATTAAGATAAAATATGTCAAATGAAAAAGGGATTATTAAAAAATAGAATTTCCCATAAAATAATTATATTGATCAATACACTTTTCAATAAGTTATAGAATTATAAAGTTAAAAATGTAAAAAATAAAATTGAGAATTTTCACACAATAATAGCATTTGGTAGCCATTTTCATCGTGAAAACAAAATAAAGTCCGAAATTTGTTTTTTACATAATAAAGTAGATTACATTAGCTTTAATTTAATATATATAAAAAAGTGTCAGACTTTCCGGAACACTTTCAAAATTTAAGTTGAAAAAGTAATTTTTTTGTGAAAAAGTTGTCATTTTGAATCCCCCCCTGTAGGCAGGTAAAAAGTCATATTTATAAAAAAATATACCAAATGAAAGGTAATGATATTATGCATCTATATAAAAAAGAATTATATTAATATGTTCATTTTTGAAAAAGTTCGATTTGTGATCTTTTGACATATTGTTCATCAAAATCGGTCCAGCGAGAGCTGAGATTAAACGTTCACAGACACAAAAAAAAAAATAAAAAAACACATCATAGTAAAATTAATACCTTGTCAGCTTCGCATCGAAGCTAAAAAAAAAAACACATCTTAGTAAAACCAATACCTTCTCAAATTGGCATCGAAGCTAAAATTGCATCGCTAAGATCAATATGCAGTCTGAAAGTTTCACAATTACTATTTATAGTAAATTTATCAGAGTAATAAATATTTTTTTGCATTTTTATAGTAATAGATAACTTAAATAGAAGTTATAGTAATTATTTCCTATTAACTTTTGGTGTTTAAAAAAATTCTGCAATTGAAATATTCAGAACGTAATTAATTTAAATGATTTACTTTAACTAAATGAACCAATCAAAACAAAGTTGTTAAAAAGATTTACTCAATTGAGCGTATTATAAAATTTGATTATATTTGTAAAAATCAATTGTTAAATCAGGAGAAAAACAATCATTTTTTTAGAAATGATTTATATAGCAACATGTTACAAAAAAATGTATAATATTTTAGTCTAGTAGTAGCACACACAAATACAGTAAAAAATTTATTAAATTGCAAAGTAAAATTATTTAATTTTGTAGTTGAAACCTATTATATCAAACTTCATTCGTTAATAAATATTTTGAAAACATTAGAAATTAATGATTTTAATTGTCTTTATGGAGACCATGTAATAACATAATCATTGAAAAAAGTAAGTCAAGTTAGAGCAGAGAAAATAAATGATAGTCTCAAAAAAATATCTTCACAGCTTTGCATCGGAGCTAAAACTTAAAATATAGTAAAATAATTTTAATACGAATAAGAAATTTCTTCTTACAAGGGGCGACTACAGTGATGGGATCCTTGATCTTTATTGAAGTTATTGAATCTAAATGAGATAAAAATGAAACGAGTTAAAAATTTTTACAACTTAAAAAGAATTAAGAAAAAATGCAAAAAATTCATTGCCATACGAGGGTTGGAACCTCGTACCCCAAGAGTGTAAAACATAAACTTTACCAACTCGGCAACCGTGTGTTGCTTGAGTAGGTTGAAAAATTGGCTATTTAAGCCTTTTATATTTTAAGTTCAAATTTCAAAGTTATTTTACTCGACTTAAAGGAAGCAAACAAATTTAAATAAGTTTAACTTTCTATGCTATATTAATTTTTTATTTATATAATATTTATGAAAATCTGTACTCCCCATGTTAGGTATTTTAAAATAAAATAAAATACAAAACCCAGAATTTTAACACAAAAATAGCAAATTTTTGAATACGGTAGTCATTTTTACCATGAAGACAAATCCAGAGGTCAAATTTTTTTTTTTCACATTAAAGTATATTACATAAGCTTTAATTTAAGATATATTTAAAAGTGTCAGTATTTCCGGAATACTTTCAAAAATTAAATTGAAAATATCTTAGTAACAATACGCATGTTTAAAGTTTTGACCCCCCTTGTTAAAGGGGTATGATCCGATTTACAAAAAAAGCGTGCCAGATGAAAGGGGTATATCAATATTTATTATAAAAAAATAATAATATAGATCCATACATTTTTCCAAAAGTTATATAAAATATAAATTAAATAATATAACATATAAAATCGAGATTTTTTTCACGGAAATCGTACGTTTTTCTTTAACTTTGATGTCCGTTTTCACCACGAAGACAAGTCCAGAGGTCAAATTTTTTTTTTTCAAATTAAAGTATATTACATAAGCTTTAATTTAAGATATATATAAAAGTGTCAGTCTTTCCGGAACATTTTCAAAAATTAAGTTGAAAAAGTTCTACTTTCTATACGCATTTTAAAAGGTTTGCACCCCCCCTGTATAAAGGGAAATGGTCCGATTTTAAAAAAAAGTATGTCGAATGAAAGAAGTATATATAAAGTATTTATCATTAAAGAATAAAGTTGATTCATGCATTTTTTAAAAAGTTATAGCAACATAATGTTAAAAAATGTAAAATATAATATCAAGAATTTTTTCACAAAAATAGCATATTTTTGCATACGGTAGTCATTTTCACCATGAAGACAAGTCCAGAGGTCAAATTTTTTTTTTTCAAATTAAAGTATATTACATAAGCTTTAATTTAAGATATATATAAAAGTGTCAGTATTTCCGGAATACTTTCAAAAATTAAATTGAAAATATCTTAGTAACAATACGCATGTTTAAAGTTTTGACCCCCTTGTTAAAGGGGTATGATCCGATTTACAAAAAAAGCGTGCCTGATGAAAGGAGTATAAAAATATTTATTATAAAAAAATAATAATATTGATCCATACATTTTTCCAAAAGTTATATAAAATATAAATTAAATAATATAACATATAAAATTTTTTCACGGAAATCGTACGTTTTTCTTTAACTTTGATGTCCGTTTTCACCACGAAGACAAGTCCAGAGGTCAAATTTTTTTTAAATTAAAGTATATTACATAAGCTTTAATTTAAGATATATATAAAAGTGTCAGTCTTTCCGGAACATTTTCAAAAATTAAGTTGAAAAAGTTAATTTTTTGTGAAAAAGTTGTCATTTTGAATCCCCCCTTTTGGACAGATAAGGGGTCAGAATCATAAACAAAATATATCAAATGATAGGTAAAGACATCAAGCATCTATAAAAAAAAAAATATATATTGATATGTTCATTTTTGAAAAAGTTACGGCACATTTTAGTAAAAAAAATTTCGAAAATTAGCGATTTTTAAATTTGTAATTTTTTTGGAGGTTTCCCCCATTTACGGGGAACGAGGGAAATTTTTTCAATTTTGAAGGGTAATGTCTTCGACTAGATACGATTTGTGATCTTTTGACGTATCGTTGAAAGAAATCCGTGAATATGAAATATTTAAAATAAATTTTATTATTTATTTCCAAAAATTGAAACTTCAAAAATATAAAATCGAGAATTTTAAAACAAAAATAACTAGTTCTTTAAATGTGGTTGACTTTGTAGATAAAAGTCAATGTGACAAGACAAATTGTTCAACTTCAAGGTTATCTAAAGTTATAAATGTGTTTCTGAAAATCAATAGTCTAAATACGAATTTAAAAAATATATATATATTTATATTTAATTCAATTTGAATTATATACAGGTGATCGATTTATCGTAAACAACTCGATTACTCACAAAGTANTCGATTTATCGTAAACTAATCGATTACTCACAAAGTAAATAAAATATTGAAAAAAATTCAATTATATAGCTTTGAAGCGAAGCTGAGAATTTATTAATTTTACTATGATGTGTTTTTTAGTGTCTGTTACCACTTTTTCTCAGCTCTCACCGAACTGATTTCTTTCAACGATACGTCAAAAGATCTCATCAAAGATACTTTAACTATATGAACCAATCAAAACAAAGTTGTTAAAAAGATTTACTCAATTGAGCGTATTATAAAATTTGATTATATTTGTAAAAATCAATTGTGAATTCAGGAGAAAAACAATCATTTTTTTAGAAATGATTTATATAGCAACATGTTACAAAAAAATTTATAATATTTTAGTCTAGTAGTAGCACACACAAATACAGTAAAAAATTTTTACTGTATTTACGGCGTATACCCACTTCTTTGTTTTTCTGTTATTGCGTATACTTATAAAATCATGAGTGATACGCGGGTATTCGGCGTATACCCACTGTTAGTTTTCTTATTAGTGCATATACGTATAGAGTATAGACTAAAGAATAAAATAAAAAGTAATATGTGGATATCGAATATAGGTACGTTTGTCATAAAACACAAATTTTGAATAATTCTTATCAGTTTGTTTAATCTCTACAGTCATATCACATATAAACATACATCTGAAGTTATAAACACACAAATATGGCTCGATACTATTATCATTTTAAAAATAGAATATAAATGTAAAACAAAACACTGTCAAAGTGTATAAATAAATAGGATAATGTTTATCATTTCACGACAATTTTATTGACATTTGACAAAATTTAAAACATCGACCAGAAATTAACGTAATAGCACATACTAAGTTGAAACTGAAAGTTATTGGGTTAACCTATAGCTGTTGAAATTGGTAATTTGTATTTTTCCGTAATAAACCGTTTACCAACCAATCTAGTATTTAATATATTANATCGTTTACCAACCAATCAAGTATTTAATATATTACCTATAATGAATTAAGATAGTTCTAACATGTACCTATTCACGTTTATTTCATTTATGTTTTAACGATTTGAAAACAATGATTCTAAGATTATTTTATTAATGCATAAAGTTTATTGTTTATTTATAAAAAATATAACAGTATCTAATAATACACTTATCGATTGTATGACTATGAAATTTAATTTATGTAAGAACTTAGAAGTGTCAGTAAAAATATTCGAGTAATAGTTTGGAAGTTGGAAGGAGCAACTGGGAGGGTTAGGAGTTTTAGTTGCATTATGTAATAATTAGAAAATACATATACAGTTAAAACATCACAATATTTGTATTCCGTCCCCCAAAACTATGTTATAGTTAAGGCCTTTGAAAAGTAGTGTGGGGGTGTAATTCCCCACGTTTCCTCATTTAGGTTTTTAACTTATCTATTGATCAAATTACGACTATATCACTGTTGATTATGTGAAATATTGTATGTAGAAAATATAAAGTGCAAAGGGGGGGGGGTGTGGGGGGGGCAGAGCCCCCCACGTTATTCTCTATTCTTTATATAGGCGCATACCCATAAACATTTTTAGGACTACACCACTGATTATAGTCTAGTAGTAGCACACACAAGTAGAGTAAAAAAATTATTAAATTACAAAATAAAATTATTTAATTTTGTAGTTGAAACCTATCATACGAAACTTCATTCGTCAATAAATACTTTGAAAACATTAGAAATAAATAATTTTAATTGTTTCTATGGAGAACATGGGATAAGTAACTGTATAATTGATAAATTAGAATTTTTTTTTTCAATTTCTAACACGCTTATATTAGTTTCACCTGTATGTATGTATGTATATATGTATGTATGTATATATGTATGTATGTATATATGTATGTATGTATATATGTATGTATGTATATATGTATGTATGTATATATGTATGTATGTATGTAACTCTCCAAACGCCACGCGTTATCGCGTATCCCGTCGTCTATGGCCTTGAGACTAGACTGTCGTAACGCATTAACTCCTCCCCACGCCTCGCTCAGCACTCGACGACACACTATTCCTATAAAAATTTATTTTTGGTTATCGTACCCGTACACGCGTAAATAAAATAAATATACGAGTATAAATAAAAAAACAAGATACAATTTTTAACTCTCTTATAATAGTTTCACATGAATGTGTGTTGTGGGATGTTTGTTGTTTGTTGTTTGTAATTTTCCACGCGCACGTGTCTACGGTGTCTCCTTGAGACTAGACTGCCATAACGTATACACCCCACTCCACGTCTCGCTCACCAGTCGACAGATACACTATTCCTGTATAAATTTATTTATGGTTATCGTTAGTGATGGTAAACTACTATTTTTTTTTTAACATCTGGGGGTCTATTTTTGAGCTTGGACTAATCATTGGCGAATGTTTTAGTACACTAAAACATTAGATTATGATTTTAGTGCACTAATGGAAATTCGTATTNTAATGCTATTGCTATTTTAAAATAGCAGTAAAAAATAGCAGCTATTGCTATTTCGTAAAAAAAAGCTCATAGCATAATGCTTATCATTAATTTTTAGTTATTAACAGCTAATGTCTATAGCAATTAACAATAACACTGTAGAAATCATTATTTTCAATGCTCAAGGCATTGATGGCGGGCAGTATGATGTATAATTTATTCAACTAGCGTATGATACTATGATATTCAACGGTTCTAATATAACATTAATATATATATATAATGTTTAAGCCATGTTAGTGTGAACTGTGATTATTATAGAAATAATATTTTATCAAATTCTTTTTTGATTATTCAGTCACACTACCGCGTTTGTTAATAGACATTAGTGTGTAATCGTTTTTGTATAAAACATGTATACACATAATCTATTACATATATTTGTATACAAATATTTAGAAATCGAGAGTTTAAAATTAATTATTATGATATTAAAGTGAAAAGAGTTAGTATACGGGGATATGTGTCCTATGATTTGCTGACCCCCCTATGAAAATATGTGATTTTTCCGCATAAATGAGCATGAAATCGTTGATAAAGTCACAGTGTCATCAAGAACCATCAGCTCTAAAAAGAAGACTCTACTCTATGAATAATATGGCTACCGAACCTGTAAAAAAACAGCGCTACATTTATATCGCACCAACACCGCCAGTCGAGATGATTGACTCCAGCAGTTACACTATTGCGTTCAGCGACAGAAAATTTTTGCAAGTGGGCCTGAATCCAAATGATTCCAAATGCACTGTTAATAGTACACTGTAAGTCCATAAGTCTATTAATGTTTTTGTTATTCAATAACACTCGACACCCATCCACTATTCTGGATTCTAATACTAAATGCATGGTATCACGGTACAATACTTTGGTTATATTAAAATCGACATTTTGGTATAACATAATGTTCTCTCCTTTTACCGGAGGTGATTGTAGAAATAATGTTATTTCATCCATCATGCCGTAAATAATATTTAAACAATCTGCTGACATACTAATATATCGTGAAGGAGTAATAATGCATACCGTAACATTGAAGTCATCCTTTGGATTCAGGCCCACTTGCAAAAATTTTCTGTCGCTGAACGCAATAGTGTAACTGCTAGAGTCAATCATCTCGGCTGGCGGTGTTGGTGCGATATAAATGTAGCGCTGTTTTCTTACAGGTTCGACAGCCATATTATTCATAGAGTAGAGTCTACTTTTTAGAGCTGATGGTTCTTGATGACACTATGACTTTATCAACGATTTCATGCTCATTTATGCGGAAAAATCACATATTTTTATAGAGGTGTCATCAAATCATAGATCACATACCCCCGTAAACTCACCCATTCCTTCATCACTTAAGTAATTTCACTTTAATATCATAATAATTAATTTTAAACTCTCGATTTCTAAATATTTGTATACAAATATATGTAACAGATTATGTGTATACATGTTTTATACAAAAACGATTACACATTAATGTCTATTAACAAACGCGGTAGTGTGACTGAATAATCAAAAAAGAATTTGATAAAATATTATTTCAAACGTATAAATATTTTCTCTAAAATTAAAAAAATNTGCTCTAATAATTTCATACAATGTATTTACTTATACACCTTTTGACAGAACTGTCCGTATATTTTAACATTTTTTACATAAACATGTAAACATTTATTATTCACCTTGTAATTATTATTATTATTATGAAATAAATATACTATATAAAAAAAAAAATTAATCATTTCATCATTGTTTGATTGTTGAATTTTAGAGACCGACCATCTACCGTCGGCGTATTGTATAATTCGGTCTATTTGACGGCTTAATAGTAAACATGTTTTTATTTTTCTTGATATTGCACTGTTAATAGTACACTGTTAGTCCATAAGTCTATTAATGTTTCCGTTATTCAATAACACTCGACACCCATCCACTATTCTGGATTCTAATACTAAATGCATGGTATCACGGTACAATACTTTGGTTATATTAAAATCGACATTTTGGTATAACATAATGTTCTCTCCTTTTACCGGAGGTGATTGTAGAAATAATGTTATTTCATCCATCATGCCGTAAATAGTCTGATAACATACTAATATATCGTGAAGAAGTAATAATGAATAACATAACATTGAAGTCATCATTTGGATTCAGGCCCACTTGCAAAAATTTTCTGTCGCTGAACGCAATAGTGTAACTGCTGGAGTCAATCATCTCGACTGGCGGTGTTGGTGCGATATAAATGTAGTGCTGTTTTCTTACAGGTTCGACAGCCATATTATTCATAGAGTAGAGTCTACTTTTTAGAGCTGATGGTTCTTGATGACACTATGACTTTATCAACGATTTCATGCTCATTTATGCGGAAAAATCACATATTTTTATAGAGGTGTCATCAAATCATAGATCACATACCCCCGTAAACTCACCCATTCCTTCATCACTTAAGTAATTTCACTTTAATATCATAATAATTAATTTTAAACTCTCGATTTCTAAATATTTGTATACAAATATATGTAACAGATTATGTGTATACATGTTTTATACAAAAACGATTACACATTAATGTCTATTAACAAACGCGGTAGTGTGACTGAATAATCAAAAAAGAATTTGATAAAATATTATTTCAAACGTATAAATATTTTCTCTAAAATTAAAAAAATAACTCAATTCTTATGAAATAGTATAATATTGTACATATTTATTTATTTACTTTAATATCATAATAATGACCACCTTATGATGAGTTTCATCATCACCTCCTCTTCTATGTAGGGGTAAACTGCTGATTGACTGTTTTAATTATTCAAGTAAGAGGACTCTCTATGACCAAAGGTCTACACATCACATAGCTATAGTTGGGTTTCGTTTGATTAATAGCCGCTGTCGCCGCTTGATTATTCCTTTCATTTTCTGCATTCAAATATTTTCAAATAATTCTAAAATTATGTAATTTTTAAAATAGCTCCAATTTTCTATAATATATCAAGATATACTATATGATGTTCCATCTACTTCGGTATACTATGAATATACCAGGGTATACAATACATGATAACTGTACAAATCCGCATTTGTTCGAAAAAGTAGTAGATGAGCATAAATAACACTTAAATCGTATACCGTCATGTATTTTCCTATGCAGCAGTTAAAAACAGTTTTTTGACAACGTACACTTTTTCACACTTGTCACAAGAAAACATTTTTTAAAACGTTTAAGTGATACAACACTATTAATTTTACTCAAGTAATAATCAGTCTTTTATGTGAAAATACTCATTTATGCGGAAAAATCACATATTTTCATCGAGGTTCGGCAAATTACAGATCACATATCTCTGTAAACTAGCCTTTTCGTTCACCACTTAAGTGATTTCACTTTAATATCATAATAATTAAATTTAAAGTCACGATTTCTAAATATTTTTATACAAATATATGTAATAGAGTATGTGTATACTCCATATGTATACATATGTTTTATCCAATAACGTTTACACATTAACAAAAAAAATATCTATTAACAAACGCAATAATGTAACTTAATATCATAATAATTAATTTAAACTATCGATTTTTAAATATTTTCTCTTTAATTACAAAATAACTGAATTCTTATGAAATATTGCACATATTTATTTATTTACTTTAATATTATAATAATGATCATCTTATAATAATCATCTTATAATAATGATGAGTCTTATCATCGCCTCCCTTTCTATGTAGGGGTAAATAGCTGGACTGCTGTTTTAATACATACTTGAGTCAAGGAAGGGAGACCCTCTATGAACAATACACGTCATAGTTAGGTTTCGTTGGGTTTATAAGCCGTCGCCGCTCGATTGCACCTTTCACTTTTCTGTATTCAAATATTTTCATATAATTCTAAAATTATGTAATTTTTAAAATTCTGTAATATATCAAGATATACTATATGATGTTCCATCTACCTAGGTATACTATGCATATACCAAGGTAACTTGTACCATGGTATAACGAAATGCTATCTAGGAACGAGAAACATCGACCTTTCATCATATCCCCCCGGCCGTTTACACCGCCCGTCCACCTATGACAGGGTAAACCCACATCATGTGGGTGGGGGGACTATGCTTTTCACTATATCCCCCTCCCAGTTGTTTACACAGGCCGTCCACCTAAGACAGGGTAAACCCACAACATGTGGGTTAGGAATGTATCCAGCTCATACTTTACACCCCTACTATTAGTTAATATATTTAAAAATATTTCCAAAAAGAGTTCTCAAGCATAACTATATATTTTTTTTAATTCATGAAATCATTACCCCAAACGTCAATTCACTTAGTTAGTAGCATGAGTAAGGCCTTCTAATTCATATTGTATAAATCTTTTTTATTTACAAAATTGCTATAATTTTGCATCTTAAACATTACAACCATATTTATAAGTCAAATAATATACAATATAAGAAATTATATCGGAAGAAACAAATCAATATAAGAATTACTATTATAATAACT
The DNA here is from genome assembly GCF_025091365.1 of Daktulosphaira vitifoliae. Lineage (NCBI taxonomy): Eukaryota > Metazoa > Arthropoda > Insecta > Hemiptera > Phylloxeridae > Daktulosphaira > Daktulosphaira vitifoliae. Next base: position 16,593,359 of record NW_026099576.1, read on the forward strand.
AGGAAACACATTCTTACTAAACAAAATATTTAGTTTCAATGTTTAAAAATTTACAAATTATTTAACAATCTAAATACTTTATTATTATAAATAGAATACATATATTCATATACATTTTGAAATGACAATATAGTGATAGGCACAAATAATTTATAATTATTATTATTTCAGTCTATATCTAGTGTGACTATAAATTTTATACTTTTCAAGAAATCTGTCAGTATTTGGTTAATATACATAATCAAAAATATTTCCAAACAATTTTTTAAATAGCTAATAATAATAAAATAATTATATTTTTTTAAAATATAAGAATATAATATAATTATACAAATTTAAGTGTTGAATTTACAGTGTACTTTATTAATATAAATCATTCGATTTTTCTTAAAATAACAACTATTATAAAAACTTGATTTGGCATTTTTAAGTTTCATACATGTTTTATAAACATTAAAAATTGATTATTGAATATTGTTTATCAATAATTACTTTATTTAAAGTCAACAGTGTATAAAAATCATAAGCGTCTTGTACATAAAAGTCAAAGTAAGAAATCATATATTCTGCAAAGCTTCCCTTATAATCTTTATGAGCTAACTTAAAATCATTGTATTCTTTTGTATATGAAGGTATGTGATCAATAACGTTTTCATAAAAACATAAATTTTTTGAAGAATTATAAATTTTCTTAAATAATTTATCTAATATTTTTTTCAAATTACTTGTAAACAAATCATCATCTTTAGGTATTCGCATATTTACTATGGACTCTAGTTTTGATAAAAGTGCGTCAGTAGAACTTACATAATCTTTACCATCAGGGAATAAACTTTTAAAAAACTTTACATACAACTGAAGTCTACGTGCTAATTCTTTATATTCATTGATTTTTCTTATAAGCAAATTCTTTATTTGTAAGGTCATTGTTCTATCTTGTGTTTTTATTTCATCATCACAGATAATTTCATAACCAGTATTTATGTATACCAAAAATCGATTACAGAGCTTAATATTTTCCCAACACTTACATTTTACGAATTTTAAAATTAAATCTACCTTTTTTTCATAATTGCTTTCATTAACATACAAATATATTGACGAAAGTAATTCAACAGACATTTCAACAAATTGTGTATTATTCTGATGTATATTTATATTGTCGTTACTATCAAAGATTGTATAAACTCGTATTTTTTTATCTCCACTTCTAACTTTTATATCTTTGAATTGATCCCATATCTCCACATTCACAAGTATTTCATTAAGAAGATGAATTTTTTGACATTGGTCTAATTCGGTTAATATAAAATTTGACAGTAGTGATTGAATTAAAATAACGATTAATACAAAACAGTTTAGAAAATTCATATTTAACAATATAAAAGTTTAAATAAATAGTATAAATTTTTATAAATCGAAACTAATGAACACTAACATACAAAACTTGTATTAAGATCTATGTATAGTGTAATGCCATTTTCTAATTGTCTTTAGTTATTTATTTTAAGTAGACATATAAATGATTTATGAAGCCAACTGTACATTTTTTTATTTATATTTCAAGTTATTTACTTAAATTTTAAAAATATTTATTTTAAAATTCCTTATTTATAACATAAATCATTCGAATTCGTCGCTTTTAAACAATGAAGTAATATACAAATTTAACAAAAATAAAATTATAAAGTGTGAAATTCAAATATTATATTTATTACTACTTCGTATGTTATTTATTAAGTATTTTTTTATTCATCTGTAATACGTTACAGGAACTTCGATATTATTGTTTTTAATGAAAACTTACATATATAACTAGCATATGAAATAACAAATGATTTAATTAAGAAAATTACTGGACGATTACTACTTTTGACCCAGTAATCTCTAGTCTCTAGTCTCTAGCTATATACTAAAATCTCAGCCCCTCTAAATAAGCTCTACCTGGAAGAAATATTACCTTTTTTACGCTTTAAAATCTCTAGTCTCTAGTCTCTATCTCTCTCTATATACTATTTTACTAAGCCCCTCTAAATATGAGCCACCTGGAAGAATTTTACGTTTTTTCCGTTTTAAAATTCGCTTTTTTCTTTTGTATTCGCCTCTTCGGTACCGTTCCGCGGCGCTTGCGGTCCCGCGTCTTTTCCGACCTTTGCTCGAATTTTTCGCCTTCCCCGTTTTCTTGAGTTCGCGAATTTCGCTATTTCTTGGAACGCGAAATAGGGGAGCGCGCCTCCCACTCGGCCTGTTTTCGTCGTTATCATCGCGCTATTTTGTGCGTCGTCTATTCTGTCCTTATTTCAATATAGTGTATTGACTGTATTCTTTTATTAATATGATTTTGTACATTTTTCAGTTCTATTGCGATTTATAAATGACTAATTTTCGAATTTTTTTCAATTTTTTATACTAAAAACTGCCGTAACTTTTTTAAAAATAAACATATCAATATAATTTTTTTTTTTATAGATGCATAATGTCATTATTTATCATTTGGTATATTTTTTTTTTATATCTGACCCTTTACCTGCCAATAGGGGGGGATTTAAAATGACAACTTTAAAAAAAAAAATTAATTTTTTCAACTTAACTTTTGAAAGTGTTCCGGAAGGTCTGACACTTTTATATATATCTTAAATTAAAGTTAATGTAATATACTTTAATATGAAAAAAAAAAATTTGGACTTTATTTTATCTTTATGGTGAAAACAGACATTAAACTTAATAAAAAAAATACGATTTTTGTTAAAAAATTATTTTTTATATTTTCAACTTTATAATGCTATAACTTTTTGAAAGATGTATGGATCAATATAATTTTTTTTTTTAGATGCATGATGTCATTACCTTTCATTTGGTATATTTTTTTATAAATATGACTTTTTACCTGCCTACAGGGGGGGATTCAAAATGACAACTTTTTCACAAAAAAATTACTTTTTCAACTTAAATTTTGAAAGTGTTCCGGAAAGTCTGACACTTTTTTATATATATTAAATTAAAGCTAATGTAATCTACTTTATTATGTAAAAAACAAATTTCGGACTTTATTTTGTTTTCACGATGAAAATGGCTACCAAATGCTATTATTGTGTGAAAATTCTCAATTTTATTTTTTACATTTTTAACTTTATAATTCTATAACTTATTGAAAAGTGTATTGATCAATATAATTATTTTATGGGAAATTCTATTTTTTAATAATCCCTTTTTCATTTGACATATTTTATCTTAATCAGGATATTAATAAGGAAGTAGCAGTTTATGAAGCTTTTGGAATAATCCACCAATTTTTTAAAATTAAACACTATCTAAAGATTTGCATCGAAGCGTTTTTTTTTGATAGTGATTTTAATCACTGTCAGATATCATTATACTTGATCCATCTATACCACGTCACCACTGTGCCGCGACCCCCCTGTGCTGGGTTTTTTTTGCACGTTATACATTTATATTTGTGATCGCCTTTATGATTATTTCTTATCGAAATGTTTTATTGACAATTTCTCAGTAATTGTAATAATAATATCGTTGATATATAATTATTATTATTATCTTAAAGGCAGTATTGATTAAATTGTTTTTGTAATTTTTAGACTGTGTATCCGTTATATCTGGATGACCTTGATTGGATAGCCAAGATTGCTGGCTTCAATGAATATATATACTTTTTTTTTGCATGTACTACATTTATACTTGTGATCACCATTATGATTATATCTTATTGAAATGTTTTATTAACAATTTCACAGCAATTGTAATAATAATATTGTAGATATATTATTATATATTATGGTGATGGCAGTTTTACTTAATTTGATTTTGTAATTTTCAGATGGTATCTGTTGTGCTCTGATGTACGTGCTGGAGATTGTTGATTGTTTTAGATTTAATGCGCGGGTAATTCTTTTGACAAAAAAAAATGTATTTATTATATAATATATTTAATTTAATTTATAATATATTATATTATATATTATGGTAAAGGCTGTATTAATTAATTTGAATTTGTAATCTTTAGAAGGAGTATGTTGTATCCTGAGGTATGCTTCAATTATGGCTCGGCCTGTAGGCCAATTGGTTCTAATGGTTAACGGATTTATAACATGGGTAATTCGTTTTAATTTCTTTAAAAAAAATTATATGTTACTGACTTTTCTTAAAGTAAAGTTTATCTTTTTATATTGTAATTATTAAATTGTAGTAATAATGATATCGTTTTTAAATTATTGATATAATCATAGTAATAGAAGTATAAATTAATTTGATTTTGTAATTTTTTTAAAAATAATCTTTGTTATTCACTTTTTTTAAATTAGAGTTCGTCTTAATATATTTTAATCGATTTACTTTGCATATTTTAATCATTAGTTTGATTTGTATTTCATTTATTGGTGCAATATGTACTACATCAGTTTATACAATCTTTCTCTCTCTCTCTCTCTCTCTCTAAATATATATATATATATATATATAAATATATTTTTACACGCATATACATTTTATTGTATATATATTATTATTATTATGGTAATGGCAGTATTAATTGATTTGATTTTGTGATTTTTAGAAGGAGTTTGTTGTATCTTGAGCAATGCTTTAATAATGGCTCAGCCTGTAGGCAAATCGGTTCTAATGGATAACAGATTTATTACACGGGTAATTCATTTTTTTTTTTTTTTTTATAATATTAGTCGGTCAGTAATTAATATAGTTTTTAAACGGTAATGGCACCGATAAATTAATTTTCATTTTGTAATTTCTAGACGTTCATCTGTTAGTCCCGAATGAATATGCTGGAAATTCCTGATGGTTTGGGATTTGTTACAAGGGTAATTTATTTTATTTCATTAAACGATAATTTATTGTCACAATATTATTTTTCTCAAAGTATTTCATTTATTGGTGCCATTTGTACTACATCAGTCTATACGATCTCTCTCTCTCTCTCTCTCTTTATATTTATATATAGAAATTACTTTATGTGTGTGATCGAGACAATAAAGAAACTTTATTTTTTTTATTTTTAAAAGAAACTAATATCCTATGTTTACAATAATTTTTACCATAGGTCGAAAAATAATAAAGTCTTGGTGTGTTTAAAACATATAGCTCTATCACGATTTAAATTTCGACTATTTATTTTTCTTATTATATCGATGATTAATTAATAATAATTATATTAATGCGTTCAAATTATATTTCGAGTGTTGTATTTCCATATGAATAAAACCGTTTTTTATGTGTGTTGTTGCCCAATAACGGAACATGATTTTTCCTTTTTACATTACTTTTTTTATTTGAAAAAATAATAATTTTTTATGTGTGCGATATTTTTACAAACATTAAGACTTTATTATCTCATATAAAAAAAAACCCAGCACAGTGGAGTCGCGGCATAGTGGGGACGTTGCATAGTTGGGTCCAGTATAGATTTAATCTGACAGTGATTAAAATCACTATCATAAGAAACGCTTCGATGCAAATCAGTAGATAGTGTTTAATTCTAAGAAATTGGTGGATAATTACAAAAGCTGCATGATCTGCTAGTTCCTTATTAATAACCTGATTAAGATAAAGTATGTCGAATGAAAAAGGTGTGACGTAAAAAATTGACCTATCATTAATAGTACTATTTAACACATTAGTAAATTAAATTAGTTATTGTGAACATCATATCATTAAGTGTAACTGCTCGGCAATTGGTAATGCGGTGTTATTGTCTGGATAGTATTAATTTCGTGGTGAATAAAAACTAATTTTGAACAGTATAATTCAGTAATAACATAATTAAATTTTCCTAAATAATGCAGTCGCACATTCCTTTTTCTATTTTATCTGTTGTACAATCGTTCATAACAAATTATCATTGTGATAACAAACGCCCAGCTGACCACTACAGTACTGTCAATCATTCAACCGGTCCCAGATGTCTGTCAACGTGGCATGCACTGATGTCGGCGTTTGTTTTCTCTTCCGGTCCATGTGTGTCGTCGCCGTCAAGTGGTCTGGCCGTTTTGTTCAAATGTGTTTTGGCCAGTCGTCTATTCTGTTTCCAGCCTTTTACTTAGTTTTATTTTGCGTATATTGAACATATCATGGCTGCCTAACTTTACTTTTGGTACTGGCGATCGAGCCATGGGTGAAAATCAATTTGTTGGCTACGGCCTGGTCATCATGATAATATAATTTGGTAACTTTGTACAGCATTCCCGTTTTTCTTTATTTTTGTCCATTTCATTGTTTCCTCTATTCGTGCATTGTCACGAGGTTTCTTTAAAAATCACATTAATATATTTTAAATATTTTAATATGATTATTCTATCTGATCTCTTGGCATATTTGCTCATTGACTATTGGTAAATTATTGTAAAATATCATTTTCGTCCATTCTATTATTATTTTTATTATATTGAGTGTAATAAAACCTCACATGTGTTGGACCAATCTAGACGTGCTTAGCAGTCTCAAGGCCTAGATCCATATTGACCGATGTCATGTTCTTAGTTTGAGCATTATTGCAATGATAACCAGTTTATTTTATTCTATATTGGAAAGTACGATCCTGTCCCTTGGTCAAATCGAACATAGTCAATACAACAGTGTCAGAGATTATTTTTTCTTTCATGTCCCTTTTATTTTATTTGTCCTTTAGCTCGTTTAATAATTTGTAATCATTTTAATTATGACTTGAAATATGTTATATAAAAGAATTTGTAATTTTATTTTATTTTGAACATTTGTAACTGACATTTATTTTATTGTACTTTGGGCATTATTATTTTAGTTAAACTCAGTATATAAAATAGAACATCATCGCCTATACTACTTGTCTACCAGTTTTTAATTCCTTTTCCCCTAGAGTTAAGGTAAAAACTTAGTAAATTAAAACAACAAATGTGTCAGTTATATTTAAAATTCCACTATGCTCCGGTCTGGTAGAGCCTCGGCTAGTGGTGAATCCAACTTCGTTTGGGTTTATGTGCTTCATCGGTGATAACCTCACGGTTAGTTATCGGTGAACGTCACAAAGTGATTATTAAAAAATATTATTACTCATAAAAAAATTGTGTTGATTCATACACATTTCAATGAGTTATAGCATTATAAAGTTAAATATGTAACCAACCCAACTCAACATCAACTCCTATTTCCTTAATTATATCCAGATTAGTAATTCTTTTAATTATATATTATATAATTTTTATAATTAATTATTTTCAAATTATTTATTATATATTTTCATTTTTATATTTATATGTTTTCAAAAAAAGTATCTTGATTTACACGAAGCAGCCAATATAATGAAATACACTTTGAGTATTCTATCAGAATGTCGAAAAAATGTTTCTACTGATTTCAAAGAAATGTATAAATTATCTGAGGATTTGGCTAAAAAACAAAATATTGATTTGAAAATTCCAAGATATTTTATAAAACAAATGAAACGTGCAAATTATTTAACCAATAATACAGAAGAGTATTATAAATTAACTGTATTTATTCCTTTGTTAGATAATGTCATTAATGATTTAAAATCACGTTTTTCACATAAAATACTTAGTTGCTTTAATCTTTCATATTTACTTCCTGAAAATTTTTTAAAGGAAAATTCAACTTCATGTTCATTAAATGAATCAGACGATATTATTAAAACAATAGCAGACGAATTTCAGATACTTCTCTCAAATGAAAAATGAGATGTTTTTTCTTTATTATGTTTCGAATTTAAATTATGGAAACAAAAATGGAATTGAGAAAAAATTGAAAATAATTTGATCAATTCCATATGTGTAACGAAAATTCTGGCAAATTGTGACGAAGAAATATTTCCATTAATTAATCATCTTTTAACTGTTTTTATTACTCTTCCAATAAGTAATGCAAGTGCTGAGAGGACATTTTCCACACTACGATGACTAAAAACATGGCTCCGGTAAATTATGTCAGAGACAAGATTAACTGGACTTGCTCTTTTGAACATTCATCGTGATATTAATGTAGAGGTCACTAAAGTGATTGATAGATTTTCAAAATCCAATAGAAAATTAGGTTTTGCTTTATAATTTATGTATAATTTGCATAATACAAAAAATGTAATGAATGGCATTACTTATGTATCTTGATTATTAATTTTTTTTGTGTCAGAAAGTTGATTTAGCTAAAAAATGTAAAGAAATATTTATTATTTACTATACATATTATTTTGATAGATCCATTGAATTAATAACCAAAAACATAAATTATTATCTGTAGTGTAAAATTTATCTTGAGAATTTTTTTTAAAAAATTTATATTATTTATTATTATTAAAAAATACATATCGATAAAGTAGTTTTTTGCTTAAAACTTTAAAATAACTATAAATAAATTAATAAAGATCAAAGAATCATTTTTTTTTTTTAAAGAACATTAAAAAACAAAAATTTTGAAAAAAAAAACAGAACCCCGTAAACGTTATTTTTGCGAAATTATTGATATTTGAAAAAAAACCTTGGTTTTTGGAAATAATCAATATCTAAGATACGAGTGATCAAAAAAATTTGAAAAAATTCATGAAAAAGTTTTTTGCCGATATTAAAAACATGAAAAGTTTTCAAAAAAATTGAAGAGGTCGACCTTAAAACCTTTTCTGGTATGGAATGCGCCATATATATATATATATATATATATATACAGGGTGATTTTTTTGTCATAACCCACTCAATTACTTACAGAATAATAATAATTTAAACATTTTTTTTTATTACTATCTTTAGTGACACATTATTCTTGAATTATTAACTATGTAATACTTTTTAAGTTCAGCCCTTATGCCTTGGAGGGGGGTCAACTTTGTTTTTTTAAATGGTAACACATATTATTAATTTAATAAAATGTTTGAGTTTTTAATTTAATAGTAAATGGCATTTGAATTTTTAATATAACTTTATTAGCTTATTAGATATAAACATTTAAAGTTTCAAATTTTTGAGTTAATATATAGGTATAATACACAAGGGATTACAAATACAGGTAGCTAATTGATTTTTTATGACATCGATATTAGCAGGTACACAGCATTGTTATTATCAATGATAGTAAGGTACATTGTTGTGAGCTTATAAATACACTAACTGTTAATACAAAAAGTATATCTATTGATAGTCATAATTGATAATAAACAATCCGTGACTGAGACAGCAATATACATAGACCGTTATCATTACCGTATGTATTTATCCTCGTAAACCTTACTTTTCAACTGACGCGTTGGGCGCGCTACCGAGTTCTCCTGTTATTGTTCAACGCAACGCATCCGGCGCAGCCAAATACCCCTTTTCGTAATCTGTTACCTACTTAATAACCGGCTTTTGCCACCCCTTCTTTAGATCGCGGAGCAAACCGTTGGTTTCCATAGGGAGACGTACGTTCGAAACGTTTGAACTTCCTTTCCGAAATCATCTTATACCGATCCAACTTCGCTTTTGCAGCCTCTGCTAAAATAGGGGACGGTTTGGATTTGTTGGGTTTACTGTGTACGATGGGGTTGCTCTTAGTTAGTACATTTGCTATAACTAAATTATAATAAATATTTCATAATTGATAATCAGGGAGTATATTAAAATAGATAATATCAAATTGTTTTTTATTAACTTAATTAATTTAATAAACGATATCAAATGACTAGTTTAAAAACAATTATGTTTTATATAATTACGAGTGTTAGAAAAAAACAATCATTGATATTTCTAGTATTTGTATATCAGAGGAATATATACTAAATATTTTTAATGTATTGATATTTTAATAAATCATAGCCTTATAATTATAAGGCTATGGTTTATTAAAGGTCAACTATTTGTTTCCTAGGGGTTCCTCTAATACAGAATGATTTTTTTATCTTTGTCCAATCAATATTTCTCAAAATAATTATAATAATTTTGAAAATTTTCATTTTGAATTTTTTTAATTACACATAATTATGCTATTATATATATATATATAATAGCATAATATATATATATATATTTATTTGTATATTTATAAATCATCCTAAACAAGTCGTGCATGGACAGACCTGAGACGTGACATTTGGAAGTTTCTACGACGTCTCAAGGTTGTCTTAAATTGGTCAAAAGACGGTTATAGAATGAGTCTAAGACAGTCTTATCGTCTCAAAAGACCGACTTGCGAAGTTTCTAAAACGTTGTTAGGGTTAAAAATTATTTTTTATATATATTATATTATTCTAATATATACTTGTTAACTATGCGATGACCCACCGATCTGGGTTTTTATTTATTCTTTACTCTCAATAATGATGAAAACTGCTGATCCGAATATCATGTTGAATATACCACACTTCAATTTTTTTAACAAAAATCAATGTTTTTCAAATGTTCAGATATTAAAGGAAAATATTTTGTAACGCAATTTAAGGAATTCATTACTTATAAAAAAATGTATGTAATAATATGCAATGTAAATGATATATATTGTTATAATAAATTTCAAGTTTTGTTATATAATTAAATCATTAAAACCTAATAGAAAATGACTCATACATAAGCAGTATAAAACTTTTTCATAAGAAGAAGATTAATACATAACGTAAGTAATACAATAAAAATTCGTTATTAAACTATTCAGAAATCACCAACAACCATACCACGTTGACTTCATCAGTTCTCATCCGATCACTGACGCTAAGCAACGTCGGGCGTAGTTAGTACTTGGAAGAGTGACCTCTTGGGAACACTGCGTGCCATTAGCATATTTTTTTTTTTAAAATGGAACTTCTTTTACATTTCTTAAAAGACTTAGTTTTAGTATGATGAATTTAATTTCATCATACATAATGTTTAAATGTTTTTTTTATAATATTACAGAATATACTGTTACTATACACTAATTTCCTTTCTGGCTTACGTATTTTTGTTATTATGATTTAATAAAAATTGAGATCCTATTTACATTTAACTAATAATTGTTCCAAGCGGTCACCCATCCAAGTACTAACTACGCACGACGTTGCTAAACTTCAGTGATCGGAAGAGAATTGGTGTATTCAACGTGGTATGGTCGTTGGTATTGATCGATATGTTTTGTGACATATTTAAAATTATGAAATATTAATGTTTATTCATTCATTTACTTAATATTGTTACGTCGCTATTTAGGGGTTTAGCCTAAATGCCCGTCGACAGTATTCTAAGGGACCAACGGGGGATAGCTGGCTAGGCTATATCTACCTTAGGTACTGAAGTTTCCTATTTAATTTATATTCCCTTAGAGGAACTACCAAGGGTCGCACTACAATATATATATATATAACACTTTAGGTTAACAACGATATAAATAAATATTTATTAAGCAATTGAAATATTAAATGGATAATACAACCTGCTGGACACCTAGAGATGTTATAATCCAACAGGGAGCTGACGGCGACACACACACACACACTATAATATACGGGTAGCGAAGTTAAGTTAATTATCAGGCAAAGTAGTGATCGCGAAGATGGTAAAATGTCAACTGTCGATAGGGATATCTTATTATGGCACATTGGCCATGAATTGCAAAAAGTGTTTATGTGTGCAGTCCGCCCTCCTGTTAGTATTGCTGTATGTCACTGTGTTAATTATATATATATATATATATATATATATATATTAAACGGTACAATGATGTTATGGGAGACAGAGATATGGGCACATGCAAATGTGATCGTATCAATATAAATTGAAAATTAAATGATTGCACGTCACATGTTTTACACGTTAAAAAGTATTAAATAGTTATTAAAATCTAATTATTTAATTAATTAATGTATATTATTAAATACGTTTTTTTCTAATTTTAAATAAAGTTAACAGCAAGTAAAAATAATTAATTTTGATGATGAAGGAAAATGTTTACAATTATTAATTTGATATATTATATAAAAACTATGCATGTAACCCTCATGAACATGCCTGTAGCTTGAGAACTTTGACTGTGGGGGAATATAGTCCCTAACTATATTTCAGACATTTAAATAAAAAACCTAACAAATACTTATCCACCAAATTGCTTCTACTTACCCCTCTCACACCCAAAATTATATTCTATTGACTTGAAGGGGATCCCATTGCTTTTGCAAACTACGCTACTACTCATGAATAATATATACGATTCTTGATTAAATACCTGTATGAGTTATCATTTATATCGGCATATGAATATTATCTGTAAATTATTTAGAATAATATAAACTTTGGCCATCTGGAAATGTAAAAATCATATTGTACATTTTTTTAAATCACTCATAGATGGCACACTTTGTTATTGTAAATATTCATATATATAATATACTAAGTTAAGGATTGATTCATAGCTGTAGATGTATATAATATACAGGCGCGGACTGGCCCACCGGGATACCGGGAAAATCCCGATGGGCCCCCCAAAATATTATGGTATATGGGCCCCTTGATACTACGGTAAATCAGTTAGTAAAAGCCAACAGCCTAAATTTTAATAATTTTTTTTTTTACAAAAATCCCCAATTTCCTTCCTGACAAGCAAAAAAAAAAAAGTTATCAAAAATTGTTATGTAGCGCCGTGTTACTGATGACTACTCTGCTCGACCACACAGCTCGCACATCTTAATACCGCCACTTAGTCCTCACGGACATGTTGGAATGACCCGAAGGTCTTATGAGTCCTCTTGCATTTCGGATAAGTTAAATACTATTTTAAGAGCATAAAATTATCAGATTTATTTATGTAAATCGATAAAAATATCTGATTATCAAATATGTCGTCTGCTTTTAATTCGCGGAAGTCGTCAGAACGTGTTTGACGGCTGATGTGTCCGAATTGATTATATTTACGATTATTATGATAAAAATTAACGACCGATCCATGTGTTGCTCATCGTCTGTATTGCATCATAAAAATCAATAAATAGCAAATCGATATTTCTCAATTTGCGATATCCTTTTGTCATGATTTTATATTTATTAATGATTTCAAAAAAATATTTTTGTTTGTTTTTTATTTGAAATCTTGATCATTTTCATTTTGCTCGTCAATGGTAACTATCGTTATTGCGTCTTATGAGTTTTGGTAACTGCTTTATTGTTTGGTGAGTACTTAAAAATTATACTAATATACATTATACTATAATTTATGAGTAAAAAAATATATTAAACATTAACATTGTTGTTTGTAAAACATTAAATGACATGTATGACACCATGTCTGAATTGAGCCAGGGAGCTACCGAGAAATTATTTATAATTATGTCTAAGTGAAACATTTATTATTTTATTTAATTTATTCGCGCCAAACAGCAATTTACATAATGTTTATAACTAAGTGATTTAATTAATTAAAAATTAAATATATAATAATAAAGTAATTAGTGATATAACAGAGGAGTGCTAGTAAAAATGTGCTAATGGCGTTGATTGACAATACGAAGCATACAGTATAGCGAATTATTATGACTATAAGAGATGGATTGAGTAGGAATATGAATAAATGTACGATTCCTTGAGGGGTAGGTCAGATTGCGAATAATGAATTCTTCTACTAAAAAGTGATCACGAAAGAATAATTATGTTTTTTTCTTTGACTAGGATGTAAATAAAATAAGAGATGAGTACAACAGCTTTTGTCGTATGGGCTGACTCTTTGTTAAGGGCTGAAACTTAAAATCTCGGTAGGCTGAAAAGTCTCGATCCGACTCTTTATGACATGTATACTAATTATAATTAGGAGTGCATACAATAATTACGTAAATCTATAACCATAGCGTATAAAATTATGTTTACTCATTCTTGCCTAGCAACAAATAAAAAATTAAAATTATACTGCACATATATTACAATGAAAAGAACATCCACATTAATCAATATTTATTAAGCTATGTGTAAAATAAGATATTTTTCCGTTTTTTCGATTTTACTAAAAGTTTTTAAAAGTTTTCATTTGTAACCATTTGTAATTTACCCATATTATGTAAAGTTTTCTTACCTTTCTAAACATATATTAGAGAACTTCTGAAATTTTGGCAACACGAAAAAAGCAATTTTTTTGATTATAAAAACTCAATTTTAATGACTGTAACGCGAAAAAAATCAATATTATTTTTAGAAAAGTCAGATAATTTAACAAAAGCAACTTATTTTTCTATTGGTTTTTATGGCTGAAGTTAATATTAAAACGATAGCACATCTTTTTTTTTGAATACTTTCCCCTTTTCCGGGACACGAGAAGAATGTCTTTAACTAGATACGATTAGTGGTCTTTTTACGTATAGTTCATCAAAATCGGTCAAGTCTAAGCTGAGAAAAGTAGGTGGCAGATAAAAAAANAGTCTAAGCTGAGAAAGTAGGTGGCAGATAAAAAAACACGTCATAGTAAAATAGTACTTTCTCAGCTTCGCATCGAAGCTAAAATTTAAAAAAAAAATAGTGTTTAGGAAAAAAGTAAAAATTATTTTTAAATAGTATTTAAAAAAATCCAAAAAAAAAATTGAGAAAATTCTTTTTGTTGTAATAGACAAACATCAAGTAGTGTAATTTTAAAAATAACCTAGGGAGGCCGTTTTAAACATAATACTTCCAAACAAAATAATTTTTTACTAAGTTACGTTTTTTTTTATAAAAATTATCAAGTTTTGGAAACGAATAATACTACAATATTTACTAACCTGAAAATCATATTTTTAATTTTTTAATTNTAAAAGTCATATTTTTAATTTTTTAATTAGAGTACAATTAATTTTGTATTTATTAGGCTAATTAATAATGGAAAAGGATAACATCGCCCAAAATAAAAAATATCATAAGAGCGGTTCTTTAAAATGAAAAGAACATAACAAGAAATGTTTTGAGGAGGTAGCAAATAAATCTAAAAAAATGACAACTGCTTCGCAAGATAACCCCAATTTAGAGCCGATAAAGATACCTCGTAAAAATCATCATTGATTTGCGTGATGACGAAAATATTGACCTTCAAATCACTAATTCTGAAGTCAAAATTGATTTATGTGATAACACAGATATTGACCTTCTAATCAAAAATAATTTAAATATAAAGATTGACGATAAAACAAATTTTAATTATTTTTTAAAGCCCAAGGGTAAACAAAATATTAAATATTTTTTTTCGTTTCATCCAAATCACCCAGAGAAAATGATGGATGACTCTCCTTTACCATTTAATACAACTAAAGCTTATTATGAAATTATTCCAGGATCACAGACAAAAATCAAAAGAAATTGGTTATCCTATAGTCATGAACATAACTCTTTATTTTGTTCAATATGTTTAGTATACTGCTCTAAATCATCAGCTTTTACTAGCGATAGTGGATTTAGCAGATGGATTCATGTTTATGAGCGTATTAAAGATCACGAAGAGTCAAAAAACCATAGAGAAGCGTCAAAATGTTTCATGGCTGATCAATGTGGTAAAAGTGTTGATGAATTAATAGAAAGAGTGCAGTGGGTTCAGAGGGAAAATGAAGTGATGAAGAGAAGAAGAGTAGCTCAAATAATTATTGATATTGTTAAAGTAATTGGAAAACAAGGATTACCTTTCAGAGGATTCAGATATGAGTCTGCTTACGATTTAAAAAATATATCAGTAAATCATGGGAATTTTTTGGAAATAGTATTATTGATAGCAAAGTCGAATGTAGAATTAAGTGATCATATTACTAAGGCAATAGTTGAAAGTGAAAAGAAGTTGAAAAGAGGTAAATCTGGTAGAGGAAATTTGTTTACTTTTTTAAGTCACAAGACTGTAACAAATGTAATTCAAACTATTGGCGAATTATTGTTGTCTAAGATATCTAAAGAAGTTAATGTGGCTAACAACTATTCCATTACAATGGATACAACTATGGATGTTTCAACTCATGATCAATGTGTAATTGTTTTGCGATATTTGAAAGAGAATGTCGAAAATGAAAAATCTTCAGTAGAAATTAAGGAAAGAGTTATAGCTTTGAAAAAAGTAATTTCCTCTTCAGGACAAGGCTTATTTGATTTGTTAAAATCAACTTTAATTTCTAAAAATATTAGATTAGATAAATGTATTGCAGACGCCTTTGATGGAGCCGCTAATATGAATGGAGAGTACAATGGAGTCCAGGCAAAACTTAAAGAACTGCTTCCAAGGCACATTCATACATGGTGCTATGCTCACGTATTGAATCTTGTACTGCAACAAACAACTTCGAGTACGGTTGTAGTAATCTCTTTTTTCGGTCTTCTGCAAGAATTATTTGTTTTTTTTAAAGAATCTTATAAAAGGCTCAATGTTTATGAATGTCAAAGTAATTCTGGCCGTCAATCACATTTGATAAATATAGGTGTAACTAGATGGAGGTCTAAAAATGATGCCCTCATAAAAATATTTGGTCGTATTAGTATGTGGACAAATGAAGGCGAAAATGAAGAAAGAAAAAAACTGACTTATGTGTCAATTGTTTTAGCACTTTATGAAATATCTTTTTCTAATAGTTTTGCAGCTGGTGTAAAAATTACAGCACGAAGTTTACTAAATCGACTCACGAGTTATGAAACAACATTAACAGCTATGATGTTTTTCCAAATATTTAAGTTCACTACTGCTCTGTCTGATTATTTACAAACATCTAGTCTTGATTATATACAGGCCTGGCGAAAATTTAAGTAACTATAAAGTCATTAAAAGAAAATCAAAGAGAATTTTCATCGATAAGTGCAGCTGCAAAAGAATTTTCAATATTTACATCCGAAGTTATATGGAAACACGAAACAGAAATTGATATTGAGTTAGAATTACCTCAAAAAAGAAGAATAAACATTCCACGACGTTTTGAAGATAACCCCAACATTGACCCGGAAATTGGAGCTTATCCAGAAAAAATTTATGAAATAAAAACTTTTAGTGTCGTTATGGATACTACTATTGCTTGTTTAGAGAACAGATTTTCTGGTAGTAATGAGTTGTATGGTGATTTTGAACTATTTGACCCAAGGCGATTTATANTTGCAACGTGCTTTCCCGCTAGGATCCTAACAGTTGGCTAAGCTGTACCTTAACGTTGGCCCTATATAATTTATATCCCACTAGTAGGGCGGTTAGCAGTTTCGTGACTAATAAATATAGACTCTTAACTAACAACGATAATAAACATTTCTTTCTATTTAATAGTATATTTAAATATAACCTAACAGGATCTCTAGATATGTTGTGGTATCCAAGTTAGGTGAGCGACACCGGCGAGCGTACACAATCCGATTGTAATAAAATAAATCTAATAATTAAATTAATAGTAAAATATAATACTGTCGGAATTAAGTTGTAGTAAATAAAGTATAATCTGTAATAAAAAATGAGTAGCCGCGAGCGTGGTAAAATGTCGATTGACTGTCGTTATATATTTCTTTAATGAAAAAGAATATCATCTGTTTTGTTTACACCCGCGCGTGCCGCATATCTGTAGTAGGTCATAGGGACGTTTGTGCTGATCAGGCACTAGTGTGGTATTGAAATGTTAATGTTGGTGAAGGACGAATAATGTGTACGTTACAAGTTGTATGGTGACTTTGAACTATTTTATCCAAGGCGATTTATAAATATCAGACAAAATGGAATACATTCACATGGCTTAAACGAGATTTGTGAACTATTACCACATATTGATAAGCATGCATTAAAAGAACAATTACTGTCATTTGCCGAATTCTGGCCTAAAATTTCAAAAACAAATATCAATGACGTAGACGATATATATAATCAAACAGTACAAGATGAATCGGACTTTGAAGATTACATGCAAAATGAAAACATTGAAGAAAAATGTACAAATATAAGAAAATGTAACTCGTGTTTATTGTGCGTGACGAACATAATTTATGAGTTTAATATGTATTCTTTGGAATATAAAGAACTCTTCGACGTATACAAATTTTTGTTGACTATTTCTTTAACTCAAACAACCTGTGAGAGGTCATTCTCCAAACTGAAATTGATTAAGACGCGATTGAGAAGCACATTAATTCAACCAAATTTAGAATCAATATTCATCATGAATTGCGAACGTGAATTAGTAGATGAAATAACTAATGACGAAATAATAGATTCCATGTGTGAGAAAAGTTTAGAAATGTTTAGATTATTAAAAATTTGTATTTATTTGTTAATTTTGTAGTTTTACATTCAGATTCACATTTTCAAAAATTACATATTATTTTACAATACGTTGCTGAATATTTTGTAAACTTAACTTCTGTATTAGTTTAAAGTATTTAAAATAATTTCACTATTGTTCAATTTAACTAATTTATTAAGATTAAATCAGCCATTAAGTTAAAAGTTTGTTTATAGCATTTATAGCGCAAAGGGAGACATTAATACGTATAACTTAAAAAATATATATTATTTTAACTTAAAATTTATGGTAAAGATTTTAAACAAAAATAAAGAATTTCATTAATACTGATGCTAGACTATTTAATCAAAATATTCCCTAAAAAATACACTACTTAANCTAGACTATTTAATCAAAATATTGCCTAAAAAATACACTACTTAAGTCATCATTTTTGGCCTAAATTTTATTAAAGACTTTTTTTTTTTTGCTCAACCAGCACAAAAAATCGGGTGGGCTCCCAGGAGCTTTGCCGCGGCCCTGGAAAGTGCCTATGGGCCTCTTCAACTTGGTTTCCCGGTAAGAAAATTGGTCCCAGTCCGTGCCTGATAATATATACATCTATAATATTAATTATACATTATACATACATAAACATTCTCTAAAAATGATTATAAAATAAGGTAACCAAAAATCACATAAACAGTAATATTTTACCAAATAATTTTGATGATTATAGTTTGTTAGTATACCATAGTCAAGAAATTAATACAAAGTAAAATTATTTATTTTATAGTTGGCACATACTATCATATCATACATAATTCGAAAATATATATTTTAAAATCATTAGACATTAATGATTTTAATTGTCTATATGGAGAATGTAAGCTAAGTAACTTTATAATTGATATAAAAATTTGACGTATCATTGAAAAAAATTGGTTAAGTGAGAGCTGAGAAAAATGAGCGACAAACACAAAAAACTCAGCACAGGGATGTCGTGGCAGAGTGGCTACGTGGCATAGTTGGATCAAATATAATGATATCTGACAGCAATTAAAATCACTATCATAAAAAACACTTCGATGCAAATCTTTAGATAGTATTTCATTTAAAAAAAATAATGAATTATTCCAAAAGCTACATGATCTGCTGTTTCCCTATTTATATCCTGATTTCTTAATCAAAGTATGTCGAATGAAAAAGGGATATAAATATTATTTCTTATAAAAAAATTTTATTGATCCATATACTTTTCAATAAGTTGCTATAACTTATTGAAAACTTATTATAAAGTTGAAAACGTAATAAATAAAATCGAGAATTTTCACATAAATAGCATTTTTTTCCCATAATAAAGTACATTACATTATCTTTAATTTAAGATATGTATAAAAAGTACAAAGTTAAGTTTTTCTTTTCCGCATGTTCAATGAATCAATTCCTTCATCAATAAGTAATTGTTTCTCAATTATGATTTGGGAAGAGCCATGATTATCTAAAGTATTTTCTTCTAATATTACAGGTACTTCTTGAAGAATCAATTCAATATTTGTGTTTCTCTCATTTCCATTATTACCACTTTCACTATTAGTTATTATACTATTATTCAAATTTTGAAAATTAACCATGTTTTCTAGCGATGTCTGTTCGTTTATTTCTACTTTAAACCATTTATTTTTAGATTTCTCCCAATGAGCCACTAATTCTTTAGTTTCTACGTCTTTTTGCTTTTTTTTGTTTCGAGAATAAAAACATGAAGGTATTTTGAACATCATTAATTAAAAAATAATTTTTTTTTTTTATTTACAAAAAACAATCTGTACAATTGAATAAGTACAATAAGTTTTTATTATATCAAATATGTAAATGGCTAATTTAAAATTAGCATGCAAGGAAGTCACCCATTGGTAAACCTCTCTGTTAGTTAAATATAATTTTTGTTAGCGGTTTGATGTTATTAGGTCACGGTTCCAGTTACGTTGAAGTCTGCGTGTAGGATTGTCCGGGAAGTCGGTAGTGCACATACGTTTAATAAGGGGGTTTGTATTAAAGTTCAGTTTATTGTGGAATCGTGTGTAGTGTAATTTAAAAAGTTCGTTAACTGTTTTAATTTTTAAATCGTTATGTAGGTTGTTGTTCGTTATGTACCAAGGGTCACTGATTAACTTTCGGAGTGCTATGTTCTGGAACGCCTGATTTGGGCGTATATTTGACGGCTTTGTAGGACCCCAGATTTGTATTCCATACAATAGTCATACATGGTCTTATAATAGTTTTGTAAATCAACATTTTTGTGTTTAATTGGAGTTTTGTAATCTTTAGAAGGAGTATGTTGTATCCTGAGGTATGCTTCAATTATGGCTCGGCCTGTAGGCCAATTGGTTCTAATGGATAACGGATTTATAACATGGGTAATTCGTTTTAATTTCTTTAAAAAAAATTATATGTTACTGACTTTTCTTAAAGTAAAGTTTATCTTTTTATATTGTAATTATTAAATTGTAGTAATAATGATATCGTTTTTAAATTATTGATATAATCATAGTAATAGAAGTATAAATTAATTTGATTTTGTAATTTTTTTAAAAATAATCTTTGTTATTCACTTTTTTTAAATTAGAGTTCGTCTTAATATATTTTAATCGATTTACTTTGCATATTTTAATCATTAGTTTGATTTGTATTTCATTTATTGGTGCAATATGTACTACATCAGTTTATACAATCTTTCTCTCTCTCTCTCTCTCTCTCTAAATATATATATATATATANTATATACTTTTAGATTCCATGCGAAGCTGAGAAGGTATTAATTAATTTTTCCATGATATGTTTTTTTTTTTTTTTGTCTGTTGCCACTTTTTCTCAGCTCTCACTGGACCGATTTCTTTAAAAAATACGCCAAAAGATCACAAATCGTATATAGTTGGAGAAATTACCCTTAAAATTGAAAAATTTTCCCTCGTTCCCCGCAAATGGGGGAAATATCCAAAAAAATTACAAATTTCAAAATCGGTAAATTTTGTCATTTTTCCACTTTTTTTTCTTAAAACTTCCATAACTTTTTCAAAAATAAACAAATCAACATAATTTTTTTTTATACTAAAACCTTAGATATTTCCCTTTCATTTGATATCATTTTTTTGAAAATCTAACACTTAACCAGCTCATTGGGGGAATTTAAAATAGCTACTTTTTTACAAAAACTAACTTTTTCAACTTAATTTTTGAAAATGTACCGGAAATACTACGTCCTTTAAACATATATAAAATTAAAGCTTATTTTATGTACTATAAAGTAAAAAAAAAAAATTTGTCCCGATACTTTATCTTGTCAAAATTAAAAAAAAAATGTAATGTTTGCAATAAAAATCATCTTCTATCGGGATGTTTTTTGTACTTAAAACTGCCATAACTTTTTCAAATATTAACAAATCAGGATAATATTTTTTATATTGAACCTTGTGTAATTTCTTTTCATTTGTTATCATTTTTTTGAAAATCTAACACTTATTCTGGTCACAGGGGGGGATTCAAAATAGTAACTTTATTACAAAAACTAACTTTTTCAATTTAATTTTTGAAAGTATTCCGGAAATACTGACACTTTTATATATATCTTAAATTAAAGCTTATGTGATATACTTTAATTTGAAAAAAAAAAATTTGACCTTTGGATTTGTCTTCATGGTAAAAATGACTACCGTATTCAAAAATATGCTATTTTTGTGTTAAAATCCTGGGTTTTATATTTTATTTTATTTTAAAATATCTTATAAGGGCAATACACTGCCCTATTTTTTTATAATTATTATTTTTATAATAGGCTAAATTGAATAACTTTTTTTTATTGGTTTTTTTAGATATATAATCATTAATATTAATTGAATTCTGAATATTTCCATTGCAGAATCTTTTTAAACGCCAAAAGTTAATTAGAAATGATTACTATGATTTTTATTTAAGTGATCTATTACAATAATAATATAAAAAAATCTAACTTTTCTGATAAATATTCTGTAAATAGTAATTATAAAATTTGCTGACAGCATATTAATCTTAACAATTTCATTTTTATCTATTTAATAATGTCAATTTAAAACTTGCAAATTGAGCTACTTGTTATGGTAAAAAATTCATTTTTTTTTTTAATAAAACTTTCACTTTAAAGGACAATAAAAAGTAACATATTTTAATATATTAAAAATCAAAATCAATAATAATTTGAAAACAATTAATTTTAAAAATTATATAATATATAATTAAAAGAATTACTAATCTGTGTATAATGAAGGAAATAGAAGTTGATGTTGCTTTTGTAATTATCCATCAATTTTTTAAAATTAAACACTATCTACAGATTTGCATCGAAGCTTTTCTTAAGATAGTGATTTTAATCACTGTCAGATATCATCTATACTTGTCCCATCTATGCCTCATCCGCACTGTGCCTCGACCCCACTGTTTTTTTTTTTTTTTTATTTCANCAATAATAATATAAAAAAATCTAACTTTTCTGATAAATATTCTGTAAATAGTAATTATAAAATTTGCTGACAGCATATTAATCTTAACAATTTCATTTTTATCTATTTAATAATGTCAATTTAAAACTTGCAAATTGAGCTACTTGTTATGGTAAAAAATTCATTTTTTTTTTTAATAAAACTTTCACTTTAAAGGACAATAAAAAGTAACATATTTTAATATATTAAAAATCAAAATCAATAATAATTTGAAAACAATTAATTTTAAAAATTATATAATATATAATTAAAAGAATTACTAATCTGTGTATAATGAAGGAAATAGAAGTTGATGTTGCTTTTGTAATTATCCATCAATTTTTTAAAATTAAACACTATCTACAGATTTGCATCGAAGCGTTTCTTATGATAGTGATTTTAATCACTGTCAGATATCATCTATACTTGTCCCATCTATGCCTCATCCGCACTGTGCCTCGACCCCACTGTTTTTTTTTTTTTTTTATTTCAACTTACAAATAAAATTTATCTTATGTAATATAGTTGAGCGAAAGTCGTGTGCTGTACATGTCGACCTGTTCTTTTATCATATGGTTTAAATGGACTCGAACCGTTTTTGATTTATCTTATTTTTAAGAAGGACCCATTTAACTGTTAACCATTGTAATATTTTGCATAATTATTGTATAATCTTTTGTGAAATTTTTTTTTCTAATTATACCGTTATTCAATTGACATTTTACTACCCCCATTCACAATCGACCACTATAATTATTATTATACATTATAACATGAAAATAAATCAACAACACGTCTTTAATTGTACGTTTATTTCTATTAATATATTTATAATTAATATCTATATATATATATATATATATATAAGAATTAATAATACACTTTCGCGTACTCTACTTCATTAGCCATTATTGGTTTACCGCAAATAAATTTCCTTAGCTTTGAACGAAAAATTTATTCCATATTATTTTGTTAAACAATTTGATTTTTTGAAAAATCAATCTTTATTAGTTCTGCCTTTATTGTACGTGTGTATTTCATACCTTGCCCCGGTAGACAACCCGTTCCGCCGCAGTCCTCGCGGTGGAGGAGGAGGAGGCCGTTGTGGCATTTTGCAGAAGCAACCTTAATCTCTCGACCTCCTCCTCCGCATTGCGGCGAGCCCGTTGCTCCAATTCAATAGGCGTTGGTATAGGCTGTGGTGGTGGTGGTGGTGCTCTTTTACGTTCTAAAAAAAACACTACTTNGGTGGTGGTGGTGGTGCTCTTTTACGTTCTAAAAAAAAAAAAAAACGTTTTTTTAACATATGGATATAAGTCGTAGTTTTATGTATAACTACTCGGGCATTCCCGATTTAAGTGGCCACCACTCTTGCACCTCCAGCACACTGCGAAAATGAATATCTTCCGTCATCAATACGATATGAGTGCATAAAAGTATTTATAAGTAATTAATAAGTGCATTTACGTTTCGGACCCTTGCGCTTTTTTTAATTCCCTTTGGGCTTTTTCGAGGTATGCGTTGTGCCGCTTACACTTAATATATTGCATTTAAGGCGTCTGGGTACCGACCTTTTTTCAGGGGTCGATTATAGGCAATTTTGCAGTTTTTACATGTTACGCAGTGTCGTTGTGTGAGAAATAATTGATTATTAGTGTGAGTGTCCATTATTGGGAGTATTTTCTTTGTGTTATAGTCGATCACAAAACCGGTTGTGTACCTGCCTTACTTTTTGATGCAATACGATTATATTGATAACGACACACGTTTATTTTATGTAGTATAAAAGCTGTAGTTCAGCAACAGCCTCATTGTAAATACTAATAGACGCGTCATGATTTCACAAATTTTAATTGATTATAAAAATAATTAAACTATTTATTTTTGACGAGTAAGAAAAACTAAATATTTATAGAAAATAAGTTAAATCATATGAGATCCACATCGATTATTTTGAAGTTATAAAACTATAAAAAAACTAATTTTAATTATAAGAATTCAATTTACAAAATTAATTTATTTAAGTTTTATAAGCCATAATGGGAAGTCCTTTGTCATTCACTTCTCCATTTTCAGTAGCAAGCCTAGTTTCTTCTTTCCCCGCTAACTCTATCGAATCCCATGCAGTTTTTTCAGTTTGCTTAGCAATTTAATCATGATATATTTGATACGTTTTATTACTCATACAAGGCATATTTAGTACAACAGAAAACTGTTCTAAATTTGTAAACCCCTGGCCAGTATTCAAAGTAGCAGTAACAACTGCAGTATTTATACTAAAAGAATCATTTAATTTGAGATCCTCTGAATAAATAATTTCTTTTTTTTTTTGCCAAAATTACATTCAAAGTGAAATCCTGAAAAAAAACCCTTTGAACTTTAGTTTTAAATACAAGATTTGAAAAATTACAGGCAAATAACTCGTGTTTAATTGATTTCAAACTATTAAAAAAATATTCAATATTTATTATTCTACGACTTTATTAATATTAATTATACCTAAATTAGTTAAATATGCGTATTAATTTCATTGTAAAATAATACTATAAAAAATAAACTAGCTCTTTTTTAATTATTGGTTGATTAACTTCTGAAGAAATTTTTTTACAAGTATCAAGAGTTTGTGCACTGGGTGTCAATGGTAAAAAATTACACGCGGGTGACTCTTATTAAAATCTATTAATTATACGTTCACAGATTTTCCGGGGATGTCGAAAGGGCCCAAAGGTGGTTGGCGTTCATAGCGACGTACGGTTACGATCCTAATAANTTGGCGTTCATAGCGACGTACGGTTACGATCCTAATAACTTGCGGAGCGCTTTCATTTGTTCCAGACATTTCGTCCCCGTCAACGATTACCGTACCAACCCAGTCCGCAGGTTGCTCATTAGTTTTGTTATTGCTCTGGATGCGATTATATTATTTTTTTAATATGTTCAGGTAATTGTCGCCAATCCCGAAGCAGCGCGACCCTCTCAGTCGGACGTAAAACAGTTCCATACAGTCTATAATTTAATAATTGCGTTTGCGGGATCTGATGGTTTTTATGATTGTTTCAAACGTGTAATCCCTAATCGAATCAATTCGTGGGGAGAGGGTCAATATTGATATGTTCACGGGGTTTGACCGGTCTCCAATTAATTTACAACCATCAAATTCCGTACCCGCGTGTTGTCCAATCGCAATTGTTAAGGTGTGTAATAAATACATTTAGGTTGAAATCGTTGGCATCGCTGTTGGTGACGAGGCGGCTGTTGGCGATATAAACGATATGGTATGAAATTTTTTTTTTTCTTTCATGTAGTAAATTAAATGCAACTTTTTGAATACTTATAATACGCTCGAAGGTCGAAGTCGTCGAAGCCGAAGCGTCACCCGAAATAGTCGACGTCGGTCCGCTCGAAGTGAGTAGTGTTCATTACATCGTGTTATAATAATTAAAATAATGTTATTTTTTTGTTAACGTGCAGGTCGAAGTGGTCGGGGCTCCCGTTGAACCGTCGCCCGAAATCGTTGACGTCGGGTTGGACGACGTCAGTAAAGTTATTCAATCGCTTTTAAATACGACGGAAATAAAGACTTTTAATTATTATTTTTTTTTTCTATCCCGTTGTGTATAGCTTGCCGCCGCCGTCGGAGTTCCAAACGAACGAGTTCTCGACGTCGCTCCGTCCGAAGTTAGTTTAGTCATTTCGAATATTTTAATAAATAGTATATATATATTAAATATTGAATTCGGCTTAAATATAACGGAATCTGTTGTACAGAGTGGCGCGCATTATACTGTGAAACGGTGTACTTTTTTTTTTGTTTTACGAAAATTGCCAACATTCGTTTAGCGACACTATCGTACGTCGTCGTGACGGTTATGTTGCCTATTCAGCGTGGAACGGCGTTTCTGTTACACTGCTCCGGTATATGTTTTCTACTTAACTTGAATTTTTTTATTCGTTTTTCAACATTTATATATTTTTTAATTCCACCCGGAACTATTATTATAAATTATTAAAATCGGTTTTCTCAGTGTTATTCGTTGCGATTTATATATATATGTAAAGAAAATATTTTCTATCTCTATAATATGATAAGAAAGTGTAAGGTGTGATAACACAAAAAAACATGTTAATAAAAAACAAATCATTGTTAAAAATTATTTATTATGTAAACTACTCTCTTTGTAAATATTAAATAATACTAAAGATTATAATAATAATAAACTTAATCTGTTGTTTCTTTGTTTTACAGGTAATGCTATAATACTAATTTAAATAAAATTTGTTATTAATAAATAACTTTGTTTTACAGAGAAACCAGTGGTTATTATTATTATTAGATAATATTATTGTTAAAGATAATAACCCCATTATAAAACAACAGAATTTGTTTATAATGTCCAAATTTCAATTTGAATTTATGGTGGTTACTTCACCTAAAGATCCTAAAACAAATGTAATAGCCTTAACCTCGATTTGTACAGAGGATGGTAAAAAATATATATTGCCAGATGAATTTAGATACATGGGAGATCATGTAGAATTGAGAAAAACAAACAACTATACAAAATTAGTCAATTCTTTAAAGAAAAGAAACCAAATAAGAAAAGTGTGGATTACGATGACAAAGGAATTAAAGGAGACATACATTGACGAAGATGGAAATTTACAGTTTAAAGACCAATATTTAGAAGAAATAGATGAAGAGAACACAAACTTAACACAAGATCATAATCTAAAAGAAATATTAGAAAAACTCATAGAAACGACAAAATATAAAGATAAAGAAAAAAATTTAAAACAAATATCAGAAAAACTTTTAATAGAAAAATTTTCAAGCAAAACTTCTAATTCTACACAATGGATGGAAAGCTTTGAAAAAGAGTGCTCTAGATTTGAAATTGACAAAAATGAAGATAAAATTGAATTATTAAAATTATTTTTGGATAAACCAAGTTTAAATTGGTACTCTTCTACACTCATAAGACTAACAGTAAATGCAGGTTGGTCAGAATGGAAAAATAGATTTTTAGCATGCTTCACAGATAACGGATGGAATAATGTTGTTTATGCACTATCATTTAAATATCGAGAAGGTTCGTTAACTGATTATGCTATGAAAAAAGAGAAACTTTTAATAGACTTTAATAAAAATATGGATATTAAATCACTTATAGCATTGATTGCAGTAGGACTACCAGAATTTATTCTGAACAAAATTGATAAGTCTGAATTAAAAGAAACAACAGACTTATTTAATGAATTGAGACAGCTCGAATGTCTAGAGAAAAAAATTTTTAAAAAAAAATTTACATTAGACTCTCAAGAAAAAAAGTATGAAGAAAAGAAACCTTGTAAGATATGTGAAGACTTAGGTAAAGGTGTTAGATACCACCCTAATGAAAAATGTTGGTTTAAAAAAAATGAAGAAAGTAGAGAAAAAAACACTACAATAAAAAAGGTAAATAACAATTCTATACTAGATGTAAAAATCCATGATGAAACAAAAAACGAATAAACACACCACTAATTAAATTAAACATTGTATTAGAAGATAAAATAAAACTAGAAGGGATCTATGACTCAGGATCTCAAGTTTCATTGATTAATAAAAAACTAATAAAAACTATAAATATTAATAAAGATAAAAACAAAATACAATTAAAAACAATTAGTGGTGTGTCACTCACAAAAGGATTAACAAGAATAAAATTAAAAATTTTCAATATTGAAAAAGAAGTAGATGTGTTTATTGTAGAAAATGAGGACTTTCATGATTTTTTGATAGGCCTAGATCTAATAAAAGAATTTAAATTAACTCAAGATGAAAATTTAAATATAAGCCAAAAACAATTGCATAGTGAAGATATAATAGAAATAAATTTTAATGAAGATATTAAAGAAAAAGATTTTAAAATAAATCTAAATCATTTAGATGATATTAAAAAAATTAAAATAGAACAACTGATAGAAGAATATAAAACAATATTTGCCAAAGATAAATATGATATAGGGACCGTTAAAGACTATGAAGCAAGAATAGATCTCTTAGTGGATAAATTTTGTAGTAAAAGACCATATAGATGTACAATTGAAGACAAGAAAGAAATAGAACAGCAAGTAGCAAAACTATTAGAAAAAAATTTAATCGAAGAGTCATATAGCCCATTCGCTGCACCTGTAACTCTAGCATTAAAAAAAGGTGAAGGAAAAACTAGACTATGTATTGATTTTAGAGATTTAAATAAAATTGTGACACCCCAAGCCCAACCTTTTCCTCTAATAGATGACTTAATAATTAAAGCCAGAAACTGTAAATATTTTACATCACTGGACATCAATTCAGCATTTTGGTCAATACCATTAAGGATAGAGGATAGAAATAAAACAGGCTTTATAACTCAAGAAGGACACTATCAATGGACTTGCCTACCATTCGGTTTAAAAACGGCACCTGCAATCTTCCAAAGAATTTTATCAAGTATACTAAGAAAAAATAATCTTAAAAACTTCACGGAAAATTATATAGATGACATATTAATATTTTCAGAAAATTTTGAAGATCATATCATTGAAATAAAACAAGTTTTAGAAGCCATAATAAAAGAAGGCTTTAGATTGAAATTAAAAAAATGCACATTTGCATCAAAGTCAATCAAATATCTCGGACACATAATAGAAAATAATACAGTAAGACCAATCAAAGACAACTTAGTATCAATACATAATTTTCCTACACCAAAAACACAGAAAAATATCAGACAATTTCTAGGTAAAATAAACTTTTACCACGAATACATACCGAAAATCTCAACGATACTAGATCCATTACACACACTATTAAAGAAAGATGTGAAATTTAATTGGTCTGTGGATTGTGAAAAATCATTTACAGAAATAAAAAAATTATTATGTTCTCAACCAGTGCTAGAAATATTTGACAGAGATTTGCCTATTAAGATATTTACAGATGCTTCAATAGAAGGTATGGGTGCAATATTGAAACAGACACAAAAAAATGGAAAGGAAAAACCAGTTGCCTATTTCTCAAAAAAATTAAATGAGACACAAAAAAGAAAAAAAGCTATATATTTAGAATGTTTAGCAATAAAAGAAGCTGTAAAATATTGGGAACACTGGTTGATTGGAAGAAAATTTGAAGTGTATTCAGACCATAAACCTTTAGAGAACCTCAACATAAAAGCAAGAACAGACGAAGAGTTAGGTGATCTAACATATTACTTATCTCAATTTGATTTCAATATTAGATACATACCAGGGAAACTCAACACTGAAGCAGACTGTCTTAGCAGAAACCCAGTATTGGAATCAATGGATAATACTGAAGAAGCATTAAAGATAGTAAATACAATCAAAATTCAAGAAATAAAAAAAGATCAAGATGAAAACATTGCATTAAAAGAACTTAAGAAAAAAATGATAGATGATCATGGTATAATTTATAAACTAAGTAAGAATAAAAAGAAGATAGTATTATCAGAAAAATTGAGTATTGAATTAATAAGAAATACACATATAGATTGGTGTCATATTGGCATAAATCAACTGATAAACAGAATATGCCCTTATTATACTTCAAAAAGATTAATAGAGAATATAAAAAAAATTTGCAAAACATGTGACATTTGTAAAAGAAATAAATCTAGAGGTCAAGCAAAATATGGACTGATGTCACAATTAGGACCAGCAACAAAACCATTGGAGATAGTGTCGATTGATACGATCGGTGGGTTTGGTGGTCAAAGATCAACGAAAAGATACCTCCATCTTTTAGTTGATCACTATACAAGATACGCATTCATACATACTTCAAAAACCCAAGCTGCCAACGATTTTATAAAGATAGTTCAAAACACACTAGAAATAAACAAGATAGACATAATATTAACAGACCAATACCCAGGACTAAACTCTAAGGAATTTAAAAATTTTTTGGAAGGACAAAATATCAGACTTATATTCACAGCCTTAAATGCACCTTTTTCAAATGGCTTAAATGAAAGATTAAACCAAACAATTGTTAATAAAATAAGATGCAGAATTAATGAATCTACTGAAAAGAAAGCTTGGACAACAATAGCAAGAGAATGTATTGATAAATATAATATAACAGAACACTCAGTAACAGGTTTTACCCCAAAGTACCTACTAGATGGGACTAATACAAATATGCTACCCGAAGAACTTAAAGAACATAAAAATGCAGAAGATTGGAAGAAAGATAGAAAAATAGCTTTAGATAACACTATAAAATCACATGAATATAACAAAAAACTATTTAACAAAAACAGAAAAGAAAATGAATTCAATACAGGCGATTTTGTATACATTGAAAATGGAAATAAATTAAACAGGAAAAAATTGGATGAACTCAGGATTGGACCTTTCAAAATAATAGAGAAAATATCAAATACCATATTTAAAATTAAAACAGGAAAAAGGAATGAAGAAATAGGACTATTCCACATTACAAAATTATTACCAAAATAATCAAGAGCTAATAAAAATTCTCATAAGAATTTTCACAGTGGGAGGGGGAGATGTAAAGAAAATATTTTCTATCTCTATAATATGATAAGAAAGTGTAAGGTGTGATAACACAAAAAAACATGTTAATAAAAAACAAATCATTGTTAAAAATTATTTATTATGTAAACTACTCTCTTTGTAAATATTAAATAATACTAAAGATTATAATAATAATAAACTTAATCTGTTGTTTCTTTGTTTTACAGGTAATGCTATAATACTAATTTAAATAAAATTTGTTATTAATAAATAACTTTGTTTTACAGAGAAACCAGTGGTTATTATTATTATTAGATAATATTATTGTTAAAGATAATAACCCCATTATATATATATATTCATTCGTTTGACACTATTTTATTGGGAAAAGTGGTAATTAAAATTTTATTGAGCATAACTAATTGTTTTGCGTAATATTTCTCGAAATTCAATCGGACGTTATGCGCCATTTATTATTATATTTATTTATTCATTTAAATTGAGATGACATGAGTCTTATGACCTCTGCCCGTACACTAAGACATTACACAACACTAATTAGAATGTTGTTTAATATTAAACATATATATATATTTAAAATATTTATTCAATACGAAAAAAAAATCTAAATGTCAAAAATATTACTAAACATATATATATTGTTGTTCATGATTATTATTATTGTTATTACTATATAGCAATTGANCATGATTATTATTATTGTTATTACTATATAGCAATTGAATATATTATTCCGTCACTATTCAATAGATTTTAGCAAATTAACTATGTGTGATATTTTTCAAATTTTATATTTCTAACAATCCATTTAAAATATTTATTATATTCATATATACATATACATTCCTGTATCGAAATGCGACTAATCGTCGTTATAGTTATCGATGTTCTTTCATTTCACGTTCTTTATCGACATAATTAATAACTTTGACGATTCGAAAAAAATTAAATCCAACTTTACGTGCACAGGGCGATCGACAGGATATATACGACGTCAATCAAACAAATTGTTAGCACTCCACTTTCGCGTTTATGGAATACGCGAATGAAATATAATGACATTTAAAANCGCAGGAATATGAACGAGGTGTGGGTCGACGAGACCCGACGACCGCCGGAAGAGGCACCGCAAAGAGTGACCATGTTCTTCATCGAAGACCGCAACAGCGACCCGAGGCGCTACAACGCCTCGCGCGTCAACGAAGTCGCCGCGGTGTTCACCGGCGAGAACGGCTTGCCGCCGGCGCAAGTGGATTTCGCGGTTTACGACCGCGCGACGGCCGGACCCGCGATGCGCACGCTGTCGACGAGGTCGCCACACATCGATCCGATGGTATACCCGCTGCTCTTTCCGAACGGCGAAAGGGGATGGAACCAACACATGGAACAGACGGGCGCGCGGAGAACGACCAACAGGCAACGCGTGTCCATCAGGGAGTTCATGTGTTATCGTCTAGCCGTCCGTTACGGGGACAACAACGACGGCGGTCACGGCGGGTTCCGCCCGTTACACGCCGGCGGTTTTCTGTTTCAACAGCTCCTGTGCGACTATTACGTGCGCATGGAATCGGAGCGGTTTGAATACTACGAAGCGCACCAGTCAGACTTTTTCGTGGAGGCCTACCAAGGTCTGATGGATCACATCAACGGGCAACACGACGTGACTAGGGACAACGACGTCGGGTCCCGCGTCATTCTGCCTGCTTTGCACACGGCCGGCGTGAGGTTCATGAAAAGACGTTATCACGACGCCATGGCCTTGGTGCGGACATACGGCAAGCCCGATCTGTTCATCACTTTCACCTGCAACCCAAAGTGGACGGAGATCGCGGACAACCTGTCGGACACGTTGACGTACATCGACAGGGCCGATTTGGTTTCGCGCGTGTTTCACGTCAAACTCAAAGCGCTGATGAACGATCTGACGCGCATGAACGTCTTACGTCTACACGGTCGAGTTTCAGAAGCGCGGTCGGCCGCACGCGCACATACTGCTCATTCTCGAAGAGCGGTTTAAAATACGTTTGGCCGAAGACGTGGACCGAATCGTTTGGACATAACGGATCCCGTCGCGCAACCGGCGCTGCACCGTCTGGTCAAGGCCCACATGTTGCACGGTCCGTGCGGCGTGTTTTTCAGAACGTCGCCGTGTTGAGACCAAGAGAGAAACGTCTGTACCAAGCAATACCCGAAACCGTATTGCGAGGAAACGATTTACCGCGCCGACGGCGGTCACCCCGAGTACAGGCGACCCGACAACGGTCGTACCGTCAAAGTGCGGCGGGCCATCCTGGACAGTCAGTGGGTGGTGTCTTACAATCCTTATCTGACGGCCTAATACAACGCCCACATCAACGTGGAGGTGTGCTCTTCGGTGAAGAGCGTCAGGTATCTGTACAAGTACGTGTACAAGGGCCACGACGCCGCCACGTTCGCGGTGTTGAACAACAACGAAATACAGAAGTATGACGACGACAAAAAATTTGATATTTGTATTTTGATCGTTTCGTTTTGTTTTCCAGCTATTTGAACACGAGATACGTGAGTCCGCCTACTAGTCTACCTGAGGACGTTGCTGCTGTACCGCAGGGGCCCGATCGGTTTCGAGGACCTGAGGACAGTCTACGGTACGGTGTACCCCACCTACGCCGAGGCCGCGACGGCTCTGGGCATCTTGCGAGACGATCGCGCGTGGAGAGCGTGTATGCGAGAAGCTTCCGTCCACGACACGCCGCATCAGTTGAGATGTCTGATCGTCTCGATACTCCTGCATTGCTCGCCTAATGACCCGCCGTGACTGTACGACGAGTTTAAGGTATAACTCTAACTGTTTGTTTTTTTTTTTTGCATGGCGACGGCGATAGCGTTCTTTTAGTATGGATAATTAATATTTTACGAATACCCACCCGAGTTCAAAATTATAAATTCCGTTTGTTCACGGACAAAACGATAACAATGATTGTTATAATTATTATTGTTGTCGTTATTATTAATAATATTCTTACTAATAACTACAATTAACATATTAATATCAATCGCATATAACGATGATAATAATAATAAGTAAATAAATAGGACAACGGCAAAAGTATGTAGATTTAATACTATTGCAACGCGGCGACTTTTCATGCCATGTATCATTGACTGGCAAATTTAAATTTTCCACGTCGATTCGATAAAAATCGTAACATTAATTTACGTGTTCATTACAAATATCTTTTCATTGTTATAGCCGATGTTTCTTCAATAGTGTTTGATCCCCGTATATAAATTCACAAAATGTTTATTAAAGCGTATATTCACGTTGAGGTAAAAAACAAAGTATGAATCAACTCGATGCAAATCACTACAGTGTTCGACATGCTTATTTCATTTATTATTAAATTGCTTTTATTTATTATAAATATTTCATTTTAGACGATAATAATTATTTGACAATATCTATTCAAAGTACATGGGACGGTTTTGTTTCGTTTTTTCTTTTACAGCTCGCGTAATAACGGCAAGAGCGATGAATTTAATTATTAATCGTTCGTTGTGTTTACAGGACAATCTGATGAAAGATTACTTCAGACGACGCGCAGACCGCGACAGATCCGAAACCATGTGTTTGGCTGCCGTGGAACGTCACCTGGCGGCTTCAAACAAGACGCTGGTGGGTTACGGTTTACCCGAACCCGATCGCGCTCTGTTAGTACCGGACGCCGCGCCAGCCGACAACACGATGGCGGCGTCGGCGGCAGACGTCGCCGAGTTGATCGGTCGACTGAACGAACAACAGCGGACGATATACGATCGCGTCATGCGGGCGATCGACGACACCAGGCGTCTTTTGCCCAAGTTGTTCTACGCTTCCAGAGCCGGAGGTTGCGGCAAGACCTTCCTGTACAACTATTTGATTTCGTCCATCCGGAGCCACGGAGGGACCGTGATTTCCGTAGCCTATACCGGGATAGTCGAGTCGTTGATCCAGGGCAGAAAGACCATAAGTGTTCTGCACATTAACGCGCGACCATTGCGGTTTGCGTTTATTTTGTTCCACACTAACGCCACGCGTTCACTTACAGGTTCACTCTACGTTCGGCGTTAGGGTGGCGCCGCACGATCTAGAAGACCCGTCGTATCTGGCGATGCAATTGAGGAAAGCGCAGGCTCTGCGCGCCGCTTCGCTGATCGTTTGGAACGAGGCGTCCATGTCGCCCACGTCGCAGCTGCGGGTCGCCGACAGGTTGCTCAGGGACGTCATGAACGTGCCGGACACGCATTTCGGCGGTAAACTCGTGCTGTTCGCCGGCGACTTCAGGCAGACGTTGCCCATCGTGAAGCGCGGTTCGCGAGCCCAAATTGTTTCCGCCACCATACGACATGGTGTTTATTGGGTCTTGATGGAAAAATACGCGCTGGAGCGCAACATGCGAGCCGACGGACTGGAACACGTGACTATTCCGGGCGGTGCGGTAAGCGAATCTTTTGTGTCTCTATTGGACTTTGTTTACCCACGGGCGATGTCGTTGGACAACGTCCGCGATTACGCTAAACATATTGTTTTGTGTGTTACGAACAACGAGTGCAAGAACATCAACGATCAGGTGCTCCACAGTCGAGTGACGGGGTCGCAGAGGGTGTACACCGCCACCGATGCCGTCATAGCCGACGACGACGACGAGGCGGCCAATTTTCTCGTAGAGTTCCTCAACACTCTGGAAGCGGACAACTTGCCGCCGTACAGGTTAACTCTGAAGGTGGGCGCGATCGTCATGTTGCTGAAGAACCTGGACACGGCCAGACGGCTGTGCAACGGCACCAGACTGGTAATTACTGAGCTCAGGCAACATAATTTTAAAGCTAAACTGTTGAAAGATCTCGACGCCGAGGAGACAGTCGTTCCCATCGTTCAGACGAGGACGTCCGGGGACGGCGACATTCCGTGCCGCATGTGCCTTTACCAGTTTCCCGTGAGGCTATGCTACGCCATGACCAACAAGTCGCAGGGGCAGACGTTCGATCGTATCGGCCTGTCGCTGACGGTACAGCCGTTCGCCCACGGACAGCTGTACGTGGCGTTTTTGAGGGTGCGCAACCAGAATTCCATCAGGGTTTACCCTTTGTCGGCCGTGGACGGACCGTGCGTTGTGAAAAACGTCTTGTACAGGGAAGTATTAGAATAATTTTGATGTAAATCATGTTTAATAGCGACATTGAACGCGATCCCACGGTACAGCGGGTAATCGAGTGTTTTGAACGGATTAAGTGGTGTAATCCGGTCAAAATGCTCGATTTTGACGGGCGTAACTTGGGCGTTTATGCGAATATTCTGCCTGTGTCCCTGTATGCTCGATCGCCAGTTTTCTGATCGCGATCGTTCGCGTTGGACAGCGAAAAATCGGGTTTTTTGAACGGATTACCTGGTGTAGTCCGGCCAAGAAACTCTATTGCTGCTGGCACGGGTTGTTTCGGTGTGCCAGATGCGGCGGGCGTGACTTGAGCGTTTATGCGAATATTCTGCCTGTGTCCCCGTGTGTCCCTCGAAACGGCTATTTTCCCATGCTGTGCATATGCCATTTGAACCCCAAATAGCATGTGTACGGGCGGGGAAATTTCCGTTTTTTGCGTAGAGATTATCTGACAACCTTCACGTGGTTCTCTCTGAATGCAAATCCGTTAAATGTTCGTGGCATTAAATAAAATATCATAATAATAGTAATATAAATTTTTAAATATTTGCATTACAAGTCGATATGACAGTCACTTTTTGCCATACGAATTCGTAACTAATGTCATGCGTTATAATTAAAATTTGTTTGCATATTATAATATATTTATTTGTTCGATTTCTTTTCCAGAACTCAAACGAATTAACACAAATGACTCGGAGAACGTTGGTAACACGACGAACGTTTCGACAAAATAATATCATCTTATGCGGGACCGACACGAAATTCCTGGAAATTATCATACACGACAACTTACTTTCTACGCTTCATTAGAAATTATTATCGACCATTTGTGATACATAATTTTATATTGTTTAACATACGTATACATTATCTATTATATATCTTTTCACTTAAACAGTTCAAATGTAATATAACATTTTTATAGCAAACAATTGAACAAATCATTTCTCTTTTTGCCTGTTCTGTAATAACGGTTTAATATATTAAAATTTGCCTTTATTTTAACTTTCTCATTTCAATATGAATAACGTTCATCGTATGAATTAGGTTTGAAATGTCGTTAGCAAATTTTGCACTATACGAATTCAACATCTTTTTATAATATTTAGATATTTTTATTTTTTATTACATAGCAAAACAAATAATAATAATATTATTATGAACTCCTTTTAATTTTTAGCTTCGATGTGATGCTGAGAAGGTATTGGTTTTACTATGATGTGTTTTTTGTGTCTGTTACCACTTTTTCTCAGCTCTCACCGAACCGATTTCTTTCAATGATACGTCAAAAGATCACAAATCGTATCTAGTCGAAGACATTACCCTTAAAAATTGAAAAAAATTCCCTCGTTCCCCGTAAAAGGGGGAAACCTCCAAAAAAATTACAAATTTAAAAATCGCTAATTTTCGAAATTTTTTCAATTTTTTTTACTTAAAAGTGCCATAACTTTTTCAAAAATAAACATATCAATATAATTCTTTTTTATATAGATGCATAATATCATTACCTTTNTCGTTCGATTTCTTTTCCAGAACTCAAACGAATTAACACAAATGACTCGGAGAACGTTGGTAACACGACGAACGTTTCGACAAAATAATATCATCTTATGCGGGACCGACACGAAATTCCTGGAAATTATCATACACGGCAACTTACTTTCTACGCTTCATTAGAAATTATTATCGACCATTTGTGATACATAATTTTATATTGTTTAACATACGCATACATTATCTATTATATATCTTTTCACTTAAACAGTTCAAATGTAATATAACATTTTTATAGCAAACAATTGAACAAATCATTTCTCTTTTTGCCTGTTCTGTAATAACGGTTTAATATATTAAAATTTGCCTTTATTTTAACTTTCTCATTTCAATATGAATAACGTTCATCGTATGAATTAGGTTTGAAATGTCGTTAGCAAATTTTGCACTATACGAATTCAACATCTTTTTATAATATTTAGATATTTTTATTTTTTATTACATAGCAAAACAAATAATAATAATATTATTATGAACTCCTTTTAATTTTTAGCTTCGATGTGATGCTGAGAAGGTATTGGTTTTACTATGATGTGTTTTTTGTGTCTGTTACCACTTTTTCTCAGCTCTCACCGAACCGATTTCTTTCAATGATACGTCAAAAGATCACAAATCGTATCTAGTCGAAGACATTACCCTTAAAAATTGAAAAAAATTCCCTCGTTCCCCGTAAAAGGGGGAAACCTCCAAAAAAATTACAAATTTAAAAATCGCTAATTTTCGAAATTTTTTCAATTTTTTTTACTTAAAAGTGCCATAACTTTTTCAAAAATAAACATATCAATATAATTCTTTTTTATATAGATGCATAATATCATTACCTTTCATTTGGTATATTTTTTTCATAAATTTAACCCTTAACCTGCCCACAAGGGGGGATTTAAAATGACAACTTTTTCACAAAAAATTAATTTTTTTAACTTAAATTTTGAAAATGTTCCGGAAGATCTGACACTTTTATATATATCTAAAATTAAAGCTAATGTAATATGCTTTATCATTAAAAAAAAAAATTTCGGACTTTATCTTATCTTCATGGTGAAAATGGCTACCGAATGCTATTTTTGTGTGAAAATTTTCGATTTTGTATTTTCCATTTTTAACTTTATTATGCTATAACTTTTTGAAAAATGTATGAATCATTACAATTTTTTTATGAGAAGTAGTATTTATATAGATCTTTCATTCGACATACTGTTTTTTTAAATCGGACCATTTCCCTAAATACAGGGGGGATTCAAAACATAAAAATGCATATAGAAAGTAGAACTTTTTCAACGTAACTTTTGAAAGTGTTCCGGAAGGTCTGACACTTTTATATATATCTTAAATTAAAGCTAATGTAATATACTTTATAATGGTAAAAAAAAATTTCGGACTTTATTTTATCTTCATGGTGAAAACAGACATTAAACTTAATAAAAAAAATACGATTTTTGTAAAAAAATTCTTTTTTATATTTTTAACTTTATAATGCTATAACTTCTCGAAAGATGTATGGATCAATATAATTCTTTTTTTTGTAGATGCATGATGTCTTTACCTATCATTTGGTATATTTTTTTTATAAATCTGACTTTTTACCTGCCTACAGGGGGGGATTCAAAATGACAACTTTTTCACAAAAAATTGACTTTTTCAACTTAAATTTTGAAAGTGTTCCGGAAAGTCTGACACTTTTATATATATCTTAAATTAAAGCTAATGTAATATACTTTATCATGGAAAAAAAAAATTTCGGACTTTATTTTATCTTCAAGGTGAAAATGGCTACCAAATGCTATTATTGTGTGAAAATTCTCAATTTTATTTTTTACATTTTTAACATTATAATGCTATAACTTATTGAAAAGTGTATTGATCAATATAATTTTTTTATGGGAAATACTATTTTCTAATAATCTCTTTTTTATTCTACATACTTTGTCTTAATCAGGATATTAATAAGGAACTAGCAGTTTATGAAGCTTTTGGAATAATCCACCAATTTTTTAAAATTAAACACTATCTAAAGATTTGCATCGAAGCGTTTTTTTTTGATAGTGATTTTAATCACTGTCAGATATCATTATACTTGATCCAACTATGCCACGTCACCACTGTGCCGCGACCCCCCTGTGCTGGGTTTTTTCATTTGACAACATATTTTCGTTTGCGATATTATTATTGTTTAATTATTCTGCAT
The DNA here is from genome assembly GCF_025091365.1 of Daktulosphaira vitifoliae. NCBI lineage: Eukaryota > Metazoa > Arthropoda > Insecta > Hemiptera > Phylloxeridae > Daktulosphaira > Daktulosphaira vitifoliae. The sequence goes on from NW_026099576.1 coordinate 16,633,451, forward strand.
GTAAACATCACAATAATTGTTTTTATATATGTTTTATACTCGGATTGCTCTATCCTTTTATATACGAGAATTAAAGTAATGAGTACAACACCAATAGCTTTGTTACATCCATTATTACATCAATAAAATCAATAGAAATTAAACAATATAATCAATAGACGTACCTAAGTTAATATTTTATATTATTACCGCACCAAGATATATACATGAAATAAGTAACAAGTATTATGATCAATGCATAGTTGAACCAAAGCAGTTTTTTTTTTTGGCTTTGCCACGGGTAATTAACCCTGGTTACAGCCATAATATTTTTTGTTATTCAAATCTGAAAGTGAAATATATTACACTACTAATTGTTAATTATTTTTAAACGTATCGTTCGTGTTTAAATAAATACATACACTAGTTACGTTTCTGTACGTTGTACCGTAACGATCACACACGAAACGACATAGAATAATATATAAATGATAATAATAATATAACGTGTTGAGTACAATTTTGAAATAAAATGCGGGTATAGATTAAATGCGCCTAACATCTTTATCGGATACCTACAAAAGTACACTTCTAATCATATTTATTCCGCTAGATGCGACACTACATCTTGACGAGTTGCGCTTGCAGCTATATTTGAACTAAAAACGATTTTGATAACATATGAAGTCGAACAATATTTCTGAACTTAATTTACTATCATAACGTAATGGTTTATTTATTGAAACATTACTTATAGCCAAAATTATTACAACACTTATATTAGTTTTTTTAATAAATATTACTGTCTATGATTATTATGGTTCGATTATAGTTTTTAAATTTTGTCGTATTGTTTGAAATTAATCTGAACTTGAGGTGTTTGATTGACATTTCTCAGTGGCTAATGTCCCATAGTATTCATTGAATACAATTCCCCGTTTCATAAATAGATTTTGAACAAAATATTTGTCAGTAAGAGGTAAGATATTGAGGGACTTGACCAGTGTTCGAAACCAAAAATGATAGCAGAAATTTTACGTGCATAACTGTATACACAGCATACCGCAAATAAAGATCCTGTTCAGTAAATTTCTGTATATAAAATCGTTTCAGCAGTATATTTTCAAAATGAAACAGATTGCTCAACTAGGCAATATTGAAGAAGATTCTCTTATTGATTATATTATAGCTGGTATAAGAGACTTGGAACTCAACAAGATGATACTGTATGGCGCTACATCCATTGATGAGCTAAAATTGAAACTTGAACTGTATGAGAAAATGAAGTTAAACGTAAGGCAAATACAAAGTCAAACATAAATTTCAGCGAAAAAAAAAATTGAAAGAATTGCCTAATGCTTCATTTAAATTATATATACATGAAGGTCAATCAGCAAACATTAATCGTTGCTACAACTGTGGTACGAAGGGTCACCGTTCTAGTTCTTGTCCTGATGCTAGTAAAGGATTTAAGTGTTTTTTATGTCAGGAATTCGGTCATAAAGCATCATCGTGTTCTTATCGTCCATCAACTAGTCGACCAAATAATGATAGAAGTCAATGAGATAAAAATGTTAAAATACAAGTGAATCAAGTTAATGATGTCATATATCCTATTAATCATATAAGTAAATTAGTTGATATACAAGGTGTATAAACTAATGCTTTAGTTGATACTAATAGTGATGTGAATCTCTGTCGAAGGTCATTTATATTGAAGTTAGATAAAATTACAATTTGTAAAGATAAAACGTTACTAGGAGGACCAGGAGGAGTTAAGTTCTACATAGAAGGTGTATTTACTTACAAATTAAGTGTTGATGGATCATCATATACTATTGATATTTATGTTGTTCCTGATGTAGCCATTACATGTGACCTGTTAGTAGGAAAAGCTATATTTCAAACAAGTGCTGAATTGCACATAAATCCTAAGTGTGTGAGAATAACTAAATTTGAAGAAGAAGAAAATCAAAAAATGTCTATTAATAAACCGTATAATGAGCTCAACATAGGTGCATCAACTTATACAGAGGAAATTAATAATATAGTGAAAGATTATGAACCAAATAAAGTAAAACATGCACCGATTGAAACAGTTATTTTATTAATGGATGAAAAACCTGTATATCAAGGACCATGGTGCCTATCTCCAGCGGAAACATGTGAAGTTGACAAACAAATAGAAGAATGGTTACAAGAAGACATTATTAGACCTAGTTGTTCTGACTACGCTAGTCCAATAGTTTTGGTCAGGAAGAAAGATAACTCTCTACGTTTCTGTGTAGATTACAGGATGTTAAATAGGAAGATAATCAAAGATAGATACCCTTTGCCATTAATAGATGACCAAATAGATAAATTACAAGGAGCTTCAGTCTATACAACTCTTGACTTGAGAAATGGATTTTCCATGTTCCAGTTCATAAAGATATCATTAAGTATACCTCTTTTGTCACACCTAGTGGGCAATATGAATTTCTGCGAACCCCTTTTGGACTGTGTGTGTCACCTCCTATTTTTCAAAGATATATTAACTTTGTCTTCAAAGATTACATTCAAAAGAGATTTTTATTAACATATATGGATGATTTAGTGATATTGGCTAGTAGTTATGAAGAAAGTATTGAACTTTTAAAACAAATATTGCAAACTGCTTCTGAATATGGACTACACATTAAATGGAGTAAGTGTCAATTTTTACATACAGAAATTGAATATCTAGGATACCGAATTTGTAAAAATACTATAAGATCTTCAACATTGAAGACTGCTGCAGTTATAAATTTTCCTTAACCTAAGTCAATAAAAACAGTGCAAAATTTTCTGGGTCTTACTGGATACTTTAGAAAATTTATAAAGAACTATTCATTGATTGCTAAACCTTTGACTGATTTATTACATAATGGAGCTAAGTTTAAATTTGGAAAAGAAGAACAAGATGCAATAAATATGCTGAAAAGAAAACTGGTGGATAATCCAGTGTTACATATATATGAAGTGTGACAATAAAATAACGAGACTTTCTAAGTATAAACTAAACTATTAACGTAATCTATAAAACTATTATTGAAATATGATTAGGAAACACTTATCTAAAAGTACTATATACAATGATGAAATCGGTTAATTTTCTTATACGTTAGTAACCTTGTTATTAGTGCGAATTCGACTATACTGCCGAAAAATATAAGATATAAAAATCAAACAACGTGTTAACATTAAATTTCTTGTTAAATTAAAAAATCTTTCGCGGAATCATTTCGTATGTTATGTGAAGTTTATGGTGAAGAATGTTTATCAAGATCTCGCGTTATTGAATGGCACAAACGGTTTTGCAATGGAAGAGAGGACGTGGAAGACGATGATTGTTCTAAACGTTCTACCCCATGTTCAACAAACGAAAACGTTGAAAAAAACGACAAAATTATTCGGCAAGATCGTCGATTAAGTGTTAGAGCTGTAGCAGAGATGGTAAATATTGATAAAGAAAGTGTTCGTAAAATTTTAGTTGAAAATTTAAATATGAAAAAAGTGTATGCTAAAATAGTCCCTAAAAATTTGATCAAAAATGCAATCGCAAAGAAATTTGTTTTGACACCTTTAAAAACATCAAAAATGATCCATCTTTTATAAATAATATCATTACGTGTGATGAAACGTAGATTTTTACATATGACCCTTAAACTAAAAGGCAATCCATGCATTGGAAGACACCAACTTCCCCAAGAATGAAGAAAGCACGAATTAGCAGTCGAAATTAAAGCAATGCTCATTGTTTTCTTTGACATTAAGGGAATAATTTTTGTTGAATGGGTTCCTAGTGGGCAAACTGTCAACCAATATTATCATAAAGAGGTATTAATTAAATTAAGAGAACGTGTTAGAAAAAAGCGACCAGATCTGTGGAACAGATTCTTTACCAAGACAATACTCCAGCTCACAGTGCATTTTCAATTCAAAGTTTTTTAACTGAAAAAAATATTTCTATACTTCGACATCCCACGTAGTCACCAGTCCTTGCTCCTTGTGACTTTTTCTTATTCCCAAAAATTAAAAGTTCTTTAAAAGGAACCCATTTTCAAACGGTTTATGACGTAAAAATGAAAACGGCAGAACTTCTAAAAGGGCTAACTCAAAAAGCGATTGGCAACATTGTTTTCAAGAATGGCAGCGACGTATAGAACAGTGTGTTGATGTTGATATTATTGAACTAGAGTTGCAAAATGAGCTTTACTGCTTGAAAAATTTAGTTATACAGTTGAACACCTCAGTGGATCTCGTTTACCCCATATTGATGCTCTTAGTCGATATCCTGTATGTTTAGCGATTGAAAATTAATTTTTGATTAAATTACGAAGAGCCCAAAATATGGATTCGGAGATTAGCGCATTGATAGAAGTTCTAGCTGTTTCGACTCATCAAAACTATTTAATTGAACATGATCTTATGTATGAGATGAAAGATGGCCAAAAGTTGTTTGTTGTTTCTAGATCCATGCAAAAGGAAGTAATCAGAAAAGAACATGAAATAGGACATTTTGGATGTAAAAAAATTGAAGAAATATTGAAGAAAGAATATTCCATGTCAAATATGAAAACAAAAATTGAGAGTATTGTAAGAAATTGTATTCCGTGTATATTGGCAAATCGAAAAAGTGGTAAGCAGGAAGGTTACTTGAATAGAATTAATAAGGGTGATTTTCCATTAGTTACCTATCATATATATCATTTGTGACCATTAGCTGCTACAGCTAAAGGATACAAATATATATTTGCAGTGATTGATGGTTTTAGCAAATTTTGTTGGTTGTTTCCTACCAAGACTACTATATTTAAGGAAGCTATTGATAAAATGAAAACTTTGTCTACTACTTTTGGGAATCCAGAAAGAATTGTGTCAGATAATGGAGGACCTTTTGTTTCACAAGAATTTTCTGATTACTGTAGAAAAGAAAACATCCAACATGTAACGATTACTACAGAAATACCAAGAAGTAACGAGCAAATAGAAATATTAAATGCAATTATTATTCCAGTCATTACCAAATTAAGTTTAGATCAACCCGAACATTGGTACAAGAATGTTACTCACGTACAAATTGCACTAAACAGTTCCTTTCAGAGAAGTATCGGTATGACACCATTCAAGTTGACATTCGGTGTTGAGATGAGACATCCTCAATATTTTGAGTTGACTAAAATAATTGAGAAAGAATATACAAATGCTTTTGTGGAAGAGAGAGATGAATTGCGTAAGGAAGCAAAAGAACAAATTTTTAAAGCTCAAGAAGAACAGCGTAAAACTTTTAATAAAAAGAGAAAGGAAGCACATAAGTATCACCAAGGTGATTTGGTTGCTATTTTGAGGACACTATTCAAGCCAATTTCCAAAACTCATAAAAAGTTTTTGGGCCCATACCAAATAACCAAACGTAGAGGACCAGACAGATATGAAATGGTCAAAATTGGTGAGCCTGAAGGTCCCATTAGAACATCATCTGGTGTTGACATTGTTTGTAACAATGAGAACAATAGAAACCCGTTTCCTGACTTACTGAACACCCTGTATGAAGCCATGGAGCTAAATAGATACAGATGATGAAGAAGAGATAGAAAACTGTCAATCAGTCGAGACGGCTGATCAAGAAGAGGGTCGAAATGTGGGTACCATTGGTGTCTAGATGGCACCACGTCCAGGGTCTGGAGATAGATAGTGGTATCAAGTATTATAAGAAGAGAAAATTAAGTCAAATCGTGATTCAGTCGTGAGTCGGCTAAGATGTGTCTCTATGTACATTTTTTATTTATATATGTGTTCTGTTTTATATAATATTTTTGTGTTGTGTTAATATTTTTTACAGAGTTTTCGAGTGTAATTAAATATATGTGTTATTTTTGTTTGTTAACATTTAACAGAGTTTTTGTGTATTAATTTATATATATATATATATATTAAATAATAGTATTGCGTCTTCGCTCTGTTCCTGTGGTTGCCTGTTTGTTATTCTCACATATATATATACATGCATATAAATATATTTTTGCACTTATACACTTTATATTGTAGATATTTTATTATTATTATTATTATGGTATTGACAGCATTAATTCATTTGACTTGTAATTTTCAGTCTGTGCATCTGTTTTGCCCGATTGACTGTGATTGATAAGCGGGCAACCGACCCGTAGAGTGCTGTCTCTAATTCATAATGGTTGAATAATATTGTAGATTATATAATATATTATGGTAATGGCTGTATTAATTTATTTGGTTTTTGTAATTTTTAGGTTGCGCTACCGTTGTGGTGCCAGAATAACAACTAAGCTAGAGATTGATGGTAGTCATCGCTATTGGATTTATTGCACGGGAAAATTATTTTCATTTGTTAAAAGAAATTTATTGCTATTGACTTTTCTTAAAATAGAGTTCATTTTTATACATTTTAATCAATTTACTTAGCATATATTAATCATTAGTTTGATTTGAATTTCATTTATTGGTGCAATTTGTACTACATCAGCCTATACAATCTCTCTCTCTATATATTTATATATATAAGTTTATAGTTACACATATGTACTTTTTTTTTTAATTAATTTTTTGTTGCGTGTACTACATTTATATTTGTGATTCCATTTATGATTATTTTATTTTATATTATTATGGTAATGGCAATTTTAATTATTTTAATTTTGTAGTTTTTAGACTTGCATCTGTTGTGCCCGTACGAATACGCTGGAAATCGCTGTTGGTTTAGTATTTATTACAAGGGTAATTTATTTTGTTTCCTTAAACAATAATTAATTGTCATGATTTTATTTCTCTCAAAGTTGAGTTCGACTTTTTACATTTTAACCGATTTACTTTGCATATGTTAATCATTAGGTTGTTTTGTATTTCATTTATTAGTGCGATTTGTACTACATCAGTATACAATCTCTCTCTCTCTCTATATATATATATAAATATTTACACATATATACTTTTTTTTTCGTGTACTACATTTATATTTGTGATTCCTTTTATGATTATTTCTTATTGAATTGTGTTATTGACAATTTCATAGCAGTTGTAGTAATAATATAATTTTTATATTGTAGATATATTATTATTATTATGGTAATGACAGTATTAATTCATTTGACTTGTAATTTTCAGTCTGTGCATCTGTTTTGCCCGATTGACTGTGATTGATAAGCGGCCAACCGACCCGAAGAGTGCTGTCTCTAATTCATAATGGTTGTGTAATACATATACAGGTAACTGATTTTGACTTATTTTATTTGAAATAAATTTAATTACTTTGCCTGCTTTGATTATCGGTATTTTATTTATTGTTGATTACAATGTAGTAATGTGTACTGCATCGGCCGATAAGATCCAAATGTTTTTTATTTTTTCGTACGTGCATATTTATTTATATTCAGTTTTGCGATTATTTATAGAATTGTGTGTAATGGAGTTCATCTTATTACATAAACGGCAATTGTAGTTTATATGAATATCTTTACCGATGAAAGTATATTGGCAACGACGTTATTATTTATTAAAATGTGTATTTGATAATCGTACGACATATAAAATATTTAAATCTTTTTTTTTCTCCTCTATTATAATAGTGACCGTATTAATAATTAATGTGATTTGTAAATTTTAGATTGTGCACGGTCTTTGGTAAAGCTACAAAATTTTCACTTCTGTTGTTGTACTCACGACATGTTGATAGTTCTGTGCTACTGGTTTTTATTTTTGCCTATGCTTGCCCTCCCTTACTGTTTGCCGTTCTTCCAAAATGGTACGTTTGAGTCTCTTATCAATCCGTATTTTTCTAATAATAATTATATCAATTTGTACTTCGAGTATATTACTTCAATAAGAACGAAATTTTTTTATGTGTGTGATCGTGACAATAAATAAACATTAATTAATAAAGAAACATTTATTTATTTTTATTTTTAAAAGAAACTAATATCCTATGTTTACAATATTATTTACCATAGGTCAAAAAATAATAAATTATTTTAATAAATAATTAATAATTTAATAAATTATTAATTATATTAATGCATTCAAATTATATTTCGAGTACTGTATTTCAATATGAATAAAACCTTTTTTTATGTGGGTTGTTTCCCAATAATGCAACATGATTTTTCCTATTTATAATATTTTTTTTATTTGAAAAAATAATAATTTATTATGTGCGATATTTTTAAATACATTAAGATTTCATTATCTGATATAAAAAATATCGTATCAGATTTTACATTTTATGCATGGCAATTATTGTACACGACGACTCTCTTACTTAGTCAATTATTATACATTGAATTTCCAATTCGTAATCGTTTTGTTCGAAAGACAAACAATTCACTATTGTATTATTTTAAAAATTACGAGTTTAAAATTTATTTACTTAGCGCATACTTGGAATATTCGTATTTGCCTACTCCATTTAATACATTCAACGTACTTTAATTTCGAATACTCTACTTTAACATGAAATATTAATCGGCTTTAGTGAGTATTCTACTTCTGTATATTTCCCTCCACGAACCCAATCGGCGCGCCGTAATCCGTAAACCATCTTCGTAATCTATTACCTATTCGACGCGAGTGACCGTGTCACATGCCCGTCGCGCAAACGACATACTGCCGCCAATGCCTTTTTCAAGAATGCGGTTGACCGTTATCATTACCGTATGTATTTATCCCCGTAAACCTTACTTTTCAACTGACGCGTTGGGCGCGCTACCGATTTCTCCTGTTATTGTTCATTGCAATGTATCCGGCGCAGCCGAATACCCCTTTCTGTAATCTGTTACCTACTTAATAACCGGCTTTTGCCGCCCCTTCTCTAGATCGCGGAGCAAACCCTTGGTTTCCGTAGCGAGACGTACGTTCAAAACGTTTGGACTTGATTTCCGAAATCATCTTATACCGATCCAACTTCGCTTTTGCAGCTTCTGCTAGATAAGGGGACGGGTTTGGATTTGTTGTGGGGTGGGGTTGCAATTTTTTTCCGTAATCAACTTAATTAATTTAATAAAATATATCAAATGACTAGTTAAAAAACAATTATGTTTTATATAATTACAAGTGTAAGAAAAAAACAATCATTGACTTATACCACAAAAGACTAAAATACATTGAAGTGTAAATAAAATTATAAATATTAATATAATTCAATCTTATGAGTTATTCTAATTTTTTATTTAATGGTAATTGTGAAAACAAATCATACGTTTCTCTACAAAAAAAGTCAAAGTTCATTCATATATTCATTAAATTTTACAAATTCCCTCTTAAGATCATTGTATTCTTTGCTATAAGTTTGCTCGTGGGAAGACTGTTTGGATAAATACACAAGTTCTTTGAATAATTAGAAATATACAAAAATTATTCATTTAATGTCTCATTAAGATATATTGCAATATTGAAGGTGATAATATTACTAATACTGATATAATATTGATATTTCTAGTATTCATATATCAGAGGAATATATATTAAATATTGTACCATTTTTATGCTTAAGCAAAAGGAATATTGCAAATCGTAAATTACTATTGTGTTTAACTTCGTGTATTAATTTTCTTTTGACATGATTTATTTAATTTTGTATTATTTTAAACTATTTATTACTATAGTACCATTTTTAAATTGTGACAGTCGATAATTATTGACCATTTCATTGAGAAACTTTTTTAAAATTAATTTACTTTATTTAATAATATAATTATTATTATTATAAAATTGTTAAATATTATAAAATAAGGTATTAGATAAATTTATTTCATATATATATATATCAATACATATATTTTATGTATTGATATTTTAATAAACCATAGCCTTATAATTATAAGGCTATGGTTTATTAAAGGTCAACTAATTGTTTCCTAGGGGTTCCTCTAATACAGAATGATTCTTATATCATTGTCCACTCAATATTTCTCAAAATAATAATTTTAAAATTTTCATTTTGAATTTTTTTAGTTACATATAATTGTGCTATTATATATTTATAAATCATCCTAAACAGGTCGTGCATGGACAGACCTGAGACGTGACATAAGGAAGTTTCTACAACGTCCCAAGTTTGTCTTAATTTGGTCAAAAGAGGATTATAGAATGAGTCTAAGACAGTCTGATTATCTCAAAAGACCGACTTGCGACGTCTCTAAAACGTTGTTAGGGTTAAAAATTATTTTTTATATATTTTATATTATTCTAATATATACTTGTTAACTATGCGATGACCCACCGATCTGGGTTTTTATTTATTCTTTACTCACAATAATTATGAAAACTGGCGATCCGAATATTATGTTGAATATATCACACTTCAATATTTTTCTAATATTCAGATATTAAAAAAAAATACATTGTAACGCAATTATAATAAATTTCAAATTTTGTTAAATAATTAAATCATAAAACCTAATAGGAAATGACTCATACATAAGCAGTATAAAAGTTTCTCATAAGAAGACGGTTAATACAACACGTAGGTAATACAATAAAAATCAGGTATTAAACTAATACATTAAATACAATCGCCAACGACCATACCACGTTAAATACATCAGTTCTCCGATCACTGAAGTTAAGCAACGTCGGGCGTAGTTAGTACTTGGTTGGGTGACCATTTGGGAACACTGCGTACCGTTGGCATTTTTTTAATTCTTTTTTCACTTTTTGTTTCATTACATTTTTTAGAAAATTGATATCTAAATAGAAATTTAACTTAGTGTAATCAATAATTTCGTATATTTTAGTTGAAAATACGATGAACACACTACACTACCCTTTATCAATGATAGCTAATATTAAGTATAATCTGTTTTATTTTTGTAAATTAATATTATCATCTTATTTATGATATCGCAAATACATAATTTATTTATACTATATTACGATTTTTATAGAATATATTTAATGTTGGCTTTTTCTTAAAAAATGATTCTCATTTTATTTTACAATCACACTTCTAAAAAGACTTAAGGTAAGCACTATATATGATAAAATTAAGTACACCAGGAAGTTGAATTTTTTTTTTAATTAGGATTATTTGGAGAACTTGGATGGGCGCCCGTTTGGAAACACTGCGTGTAGTTGGCATATATTTTTAGTACTTTTATAAATTTAACTTATATTTATAATAAATTACAAAATGGTTTGATGAACATTTATAAATTTTTAATCTAATGGACTATTTTTGAAATTATCTCTTCTTTTTTTAAAATGTAAATTAAAAACCCCAGCACAGTGGTGACGTTNAAAAAAACCCAGCACAGGGGGGTCGCGGCACAGTTGTGACGTGGTATAGTTGGATCAAGTATAATGATATCTGACTGTGATTAAAATCACTATCAAAAATAAACGCTTCGATGCAAATCTTTTGATAGTGTTTAATTTTAAAAAAATTGGTGTTTTATTCCAAAAGCTACATGATCTGCTAGTTCATTATTAATATCTCGATTAAGATAAAGTATGTCGAATGAAAAGGGTTTATTAAAAAATATTATTTCTCATAAAAAAATTGTGTGGATCCATAAACTTTTCAATAAGTTATAGCATTATACAGTTAAATATAATATAAATAATAAAATCGAGAATTTTCACACGAAAATAGCATTCCGTAGCCATTTTTGCCGTGAAGACAAGTCCAGAGGTCAAATTTTTTTTTTCAAATTAAAGTATATTACATTAGCATTAGTTTAAGATATTTATAAAAGTGTCAGACCTTCCGGAACATTTTCAAATGTTATGTTGAAAAAGTTGTCATTTCAAATCCCCCCCTGTAGGCAGGTTAAGTGTCAGATTTACAAAAAAAATATACCAAATGATAGGTAAAGACATCAAGCATCTATATAAAAAAAAATTATATTGATATGTTCATTTTTGAAAAAGTTACGGCACATTTTAGTAAAAAAAATTGAAAAAATTTCGAAAATTAGCGATTTTTAAATTTGTAATTTTTTTGGAGGTTTCCCCCATTTACGGGGAACGAGGGAATTTTTTTCAATTTTTAAGGGTAATGTCTTCGACTAGATACGATTTGTGATCTTTTGACGTATCGTTGAAAGAAATCCGTTCGGTGAGAGCTGAGAAAAAGTGGTAACAGACACAAAAAAAAAAAACACATCATCGTAAAACCACTAACTTTTCAGCTTCGCATCGAAGCTAAAGATGAGTCCGTTTCATAAAATGAAAACTATTCTTTAATTGCGTTAGAAATTAAATAAAAAAATAAGAACATTTTACAAGTGTTTCTATTCATAAGCAAATAACAGTAGATGCATTCATTATCACATATTTATTTGAAGTTTTGTTTCTATGATTACATAACTTATTATTAAATAATCAAGCGTGTAATTAATTTTTTCACGTTTTTTTTCAATATTTGAATAAATTGATAATATTTTTGTAGAAATGGAATTCGTGAGTGATTCTGATTCAAGCTTTGTCTTGGGTTTAAAGATAAATTCTTCGTATGCTATAATAATTAGTTTCGACATTTTATATTGTAAAGAGACAAATGTATGATTCAATATTATTCATTTGCTATGGGTTATGAAATAGGTAACGTAAAGTATGGCTATACGTATCATTTCACCATAAGAGCTGTAGATGAACACGATAGACGTGGATGTAGTCAACAAAAACATTAGACAGTCAAGTTATTAAGTTGGATGAATCTCCAGTTAAAGTTCCTTTGACACCCAATATTCAGGTTAACACTTGTAAAACTAACACTGCGTCTTCCTGTACATACTATCATATATCATACATAATTCGATCTTGTCCAGTTATACGGCCAAACATTAATAGAATGTCGAAATGTCTTAATCGCAAAAAGAACGATCAAAAAGTGTATCCGCCACCGTTCCCTGTTGAAAACGAGCCGGGCCGGAATAAAATCCCACCAGTGCCTATAAGCCTTAATATAAAAAAGAATGAAATGCTCTTGATGCTTCAATGGGAAATAGAATTAAAAAAATGTCATGAGGACATTTGTTATTATGAACTATTTTATTGGAGTAATCTTTATCAAAACTCTCCCTATTGGATTGACGTAAATGATATTGAATCATCTTCAAATCCAATGCAATACTTTTTGGCTGGATACATACCAGGTTACAAATATTATTTTTCTTTGAGAGCCGTTGATATTCATGGTAGAAGTGGTCATTTTATCATAAAACTCATAAGACTTTAAATATCACTATTGTTATTACATATAATGAAATGGATAATTTTTCTTTCTTTTTTTGCTCAACATATTATTTTATTTAATATTTAAATTTTCAAAAAAAAAATGTTTCTTTCTACATCCCTAACACACACATTTCTTCTAATTTTTTAATTATATTTTCAAATAATTATTTAATTTGATTTAAATGAATTTGTATTTGTTTTCAATTATTATTTTATGTCTCAATATTAAAAAAAATAATATTCATGTATTGAGTAAGCATATCAAAAAAGAAAGAAATAATTTAAAAATAGTCTATTTATTTTAAAAATTAAAAATGTTCTTCTAATATTCAGATATTAAATAAGAAAATTTGTAACGCCTTTTAAGAGATTTAAGCATTATTATAAGTGTTATTTAATAATATGAAATATAAATTTGTAATTTTATAATATTTTTACATTTGTGTATGTAAATATATATAAACTTTAATATAGATAATTTAAAAGTAAAACAAACTAATAAAAAATAACTCATGTATCCCAAAGAAGTATAGAAGTTTTTCATAGGGAGACGATAGATACATCACGTATGTAATACAATACAAATTCGTTATAATTCTACTCTACAATCGCCAACGATTATTGTTAATACGAGGCAGCTAGACCATAAGACAACTAGTTGTGCACCACACTAGAATGCCGTTTTACCTTAAGCCTGTTTTAATCGCTATTATTGAAGCGGGAATGGGTCACCTGTGGGATGGTGGCTAACTGTACATCCAATAAGCAACGAGAGTAGACAATAATTAAATAACAAATAACCACATATATAAGAAATTCTTAAGAGAGTATCTTAAATTTAAGGGATAACGGGGGGCCCTTAAATAATAATGGCTCGCGAAGCGGCATAAAACAAAATAGTTAATTTCAATTAAAACAAACAATAAATAGCATTAAAAATAATATAAACTCAGCTGGTTAGATGAAGTTGTTGAGAGTGATGAGTGGACTGTATGTGATTTTGTGATAATGGTGTCGAACATCTGAATATGACGAGTCAGAGTGTAGATCCAGGCACTTAATGACAGACGGCGAAAAAAAGACTTGGCAATGAAGATATTTAGTGATAATTTAAAGATATTTAGGCCTAATTACTAGTGGCGTACAAGGGCACGAACACTTTGAGCACAAGGGTACAATAAACAAATAAAAGAATAACGTCGTACAATGACCGAAAGCTCTTGCAACAAAAATGAAAAGATGACACATAAAACAAATGACTTACTACAATGAATTGTACACGGATGAAAATTGACACGGAGGTCATTGAGTTGCCGCGCTAGGTAGGCAAAGAGGGAATGAAGCAAGAGGCTGGGATCAGCTGTTACGCGATATAATATAATCAACGATGTTTGTAACAATTAGTCAACTAGATCTTTGCTTAAGGTATTGTGTACTATTCAACCGTACCATGTTGAATACATCAGTTCTCGTCCGATCACTGAAGATAATATTTTAAAAAATAGTTTTCATTTCATGATAAGGATTCAGTTATTAATAAGCATATTAAAAAAGGAAAAGATAATTTAAAACTAGTCCATTTGTTTAAAAATTAAAAAATATTCATGAAAGAAACACCAACAACGAAATTAATTAGTCTATGAATTACTTAATACTTAAAAAAAATTGCATTTAGTGATAAGAGTTACACTATTTAAAATGTAACTATATTTATATTTAACGTATATTACCTATACGTTTAAAATATTATACAAAGTTAATATGATTTTAAACAATCATATGAGAAATTTAAAAATAACAAATCAATATTTTTCTAATATTCAGATATTAAAAGAAAATACATTGTAACGCAATTATAATAAATTTCAAATTTTGTTAAATAATTAAATCATAAAACCTAATAGGAAATGACTCATACATAAGCAGTATAAAAATTTTTCATAAGAAGACGATTAATACATAGCGTAAGTAATACAATAAAAATTCAGTATTAAACTATTCAGAAATTGCCAACGACCATACCACATTGAATACACCAGTTCTCGTCCGATCACTGAAGTTAAGAAACGTCGGGCGTAGTTAGTATTTGGATGGGTGACCGCTTGGGAACACTGCGTGCCTTTGGCATATTTTTTTTCAAAAAATGGAACTCCTTTTACACTTCTTAAAAGACTTAGATTTAGTATGATGAATTTAATTTCATCATACATAATGTTTAAATGTTTTTTTTATAATATTACAGAATATACTGTTACTATACACTAATTTCCTTTCTGGCTTACGTATTTTTGTTATTATGATTTAATAAAAATTGAGATCCTATTTACATTTAACTAATAATTGTTCCAAGCGGTCACCCATCCAAGTACTCCAAATAATCCTAATTAACAAACAAATTCAACTTCCTGGTGTACTTAATTTTATCATATATAGTAATATATATATATGTAGTAATATGCTCAATGCTTTGCATTACGCATCTTCTAATTATTAATGAAAAATGTATAATCTGTATTTTAAATAACTTGTAAACAAACAAATAATTTATCTGTCATAACAAATACGATGTTCAACACAATTTCTTATTATTTATATATATATGTCAATTTATCAATTGTTAAATATGTTATCTGAATATAATAATCCTGTAATGTATAATTAATACAATAAACTAAAAAGATTACTAAAAGCGCTGACAACAATATCCCTGGATTGGGGGTAATATCATTTTACTATAAAAAGCACTGAAATCCTTTCAAGTCGGAGAGAGACTCTGGAGAGACTCTAAGGAGTGACAGCGAGCGAGAGAGTTCGTTTTCTACGAATTGAAATAAGAATAAAAAAAAGGAACATTTATCAGTCACAGCCCTGTGTTGTTGTCGGCTGACTTTTACGCGTTTTATTTATATATGAAAAGAACTTGTTTTAATTATTTATCTTTTGAAGAAGTGCGAATTAAATACTTTTAAACATATATAAACATATCGAGATATTTATCAAATCATTTTACAGCAATTTGCAAGAATAAAAGAAGTAAGTAATTTTATGTTATCCCAATTATTTGGAGTTAATAAATTTGAGTAAAGGATGACAAAGCAATAGATCATTTATTAAATTAATATCTTAAAGTGTCAATTTTGACTGGTTGGTTAAAGAAATTATACATAATCACGTTATATGGTATTCGTGAACTGGCTCTGCCGTTTCGTTGCCTTAAAGATGTTTTAAAAAACCTAGCGTGATTTCTACTGTATAAATTAGGCTCTGGTATTCGTGGACTGGCTCTGCCGTCTCGTTGCCGAGGTATTCGTGAACTGGCTTCGTTGTTTCGTTGCCTCTTAGTTAGGACATTAGAAACTAACCAGACAAAAGTTTATTATACCTCTATAAGAGGAACTTAACATATATTTTTATATCTACTTGTCTTTGTCGTTCTAAACCCTCGAACCATACGACCCCGATAGAACCACAACATCAGGTACTCTCTATACTCATCGCTCATTTTCATCATTTATATTTTACCAACTTTTTACCTATTTTATTTATATTTTTGAATTATAACAGTCTTTTTAGAAGGGTGAATCTAAAATAAAATGAGAATCATTTTTTACGAAAATGCCAACAGCATATGCATTCTATAAAAATCGTAATTATAGTAAAATTAATTTCACTAGACAGTTGAATTTTTTTTTTTAATTATGATAGATTATATACTTTACTCCAAATTCCTCTATGATTTACGAATTTTTGTGATTCAATAAAAATTCGAGCAAAAAAATTATATCATATTACATATAATAATGAATGTATCGGTAAAAATTATATTTAAACCATTTTTAAGTTAAGAAATATAAGCAAAAAGTAAAAAAAGAACTAAAACAAATTGCCAACGGCAAGTAGTGTTCCCAAGCGGTCACCCATCCAAGTGTACTAACTACGCCCGACGTTGCTTAACTTCAGTGATCGGATGATAACTGGCGTATTCAGCGTGTTATGGTCGTTGGCGTTGAAGGGTATTTTTTGTAACATATTTAAAATTATGAAATATTAATGTTTATTCATTCATCTACTTAATATAAATTGAAAATTAAATGATTGCACGTCACATGTTTTACACGTTAAAAAGTATTAAATTGTTATTAAGATCTAATTATTTAATTAATTAATGTATATTATTAAACACGTTTTTTCTAATTTTAAATAAAGTTAACAGCAATTAAAAATGATTAATTTCGATGATGAAGGAAAATGTTTGAAATTATCAATTTGATATATTATATTAAAAATATAAAAACTATGCATGTAACCCTCATGAACATGTCTGTAGCTTGAGAAGTTTGACTGTGAGGGAATATAGTCCCTAACTATATTTCAAACATTTATATAAAAAACCTAACAAATACTTATCCACCAAATTGCTTCTACTTACCCCTCCCACACCCAAAATTATATTCTATTGACTTGAAGGGGATCCCATTGCAAACTACGCTACTACTCATGAATAATATATACGATTCTTGATTAAATACCTGTGTTGTGAACTGGCTTTTTGCTGCCTAATTGTAATTGTGTAATTTAATAGAATATATATTAACAATGGGAACGGAAGCCTTTTTTGTCTTGTATATAAAATATTTACCAGGCAAGCATCTAGTCCTTCTATAACAGGCATGACCAACGTACGGCCCGCGACACTGTTCTATACCGCCCATAGTATAATTTAGAATTTGAATAAAACAGTAGAAAAATTTGATAAATGCTTTATTTCAAATATTTCAGAAAAAAATTTAAATACAAAGTTAAAATCAGTGTGAAACTTGAGGTTGTTTTTGTAGCGCTAACTTCTTGATGTCAGGTTCAAATTTTGTAGTGGCAGCCCTTAGTAAGTAATGAAGATGATCATCTGTAAGGCGAGATCTTTCTTTGCTTTTGATACATTTCATCCTTGAAAATGTTTGTTCACACAGATATGTCGATCCAAACATTGAAAAAACACGTTGAGCCAGTTTTTTTAATTCAGGAAAATTATCGTCATCAAGATTTTTGTAAAAGTTTGGTAAATTCGTTCGATTTTCTTCGTACAAGTCCTTCTGTAAAGTATTAGTTTTCAGTTCTATTATTTCCATTTGAAAATTTTCCTGAACTACAGGTTCATCCATCTGAAAAGGATTTTCAATCATTCGAAAAAATATACTTTGTTCTTTAAGTTTTTTAAACCGTACATGAAAATCCGTTTTTAATTTTTCCAACAAGTCTACAAATTTTACTGTTGAAAAATTAAAAAAATTCCTTTCTTGTATTTTTTTACAGTAATTAAAGTATACAGGGTGATTTTTTTATCATAACCCACTCAATTACTTGCAGAATAATAATAATTTAAACATTTTCTTTTTTCATTATCTTTAGTTACACATTATTCTTGAATTTTTAACTATATAATACTTTTTAAGTTCATCCCTTATGCCTTGGAAGGGGGTCAACTTTGTTTTTTTAAATGGTAACACATATTTTTAATTTAATAAAATGTTTGAGTTTTTAATTTAATAGTAAATGGCATTTGAATTTTTAATATAACTTTATTAGTTTATTAGATATAAACATTTAAAGTTTCAAATTTTTGAATTAATATACATGTATAATACACATGGGATTGTAAATACAGGTAGCTAATTGGATTTTTATGACATTGCTGTCTCAGTCACGGATTGTTTATTATCAATTATGATTATCAATAGATATACTTTCTGTATTGTCAGTTAGTGTATTTATAAACTCATAACAATGTGCCTTACTACAATTGATAATAACAATGCTGTGTACCTGCTAATATCGATGTTATAAAAAACCAATTAGCTACCTGTATTTGTAATCCCTTGTGTATTATACCTGTATATTAACTCAAAAATTTGAAACTTTAAATGATTATATCTAATAAACGAATTAAGTTATATTAAAAATTCAAATGCCATTTACTATTAAATTAAAAACTCAAACATTTTATTAAATTAAAAATATGTGTTACCATTTAAAAAAACAAAGTTGACCCCCTTCCAAGGCATAAGGGATGAACTTAAAAAGTATTACATAGTTAAAAATTCAAGAATAATGTGTAACTAAAGATAATAAAAAAAAAAAAGTTTAAATTATTATTATTCTGCAAGTAATTGAGTGGGTTATGATAAAAAAATCACCCTGTATACAATTTTTATTTTCAATTTGTCTACTAAATAGATTTAGTAAAAAGCGGATNAAATAGATTTAGTTTCAGCTCAAAAGCGGACACGTCATTTAAGAGTTCAAATATGAATTTGCCCTGTGTCTGTAGTTTTAAATTTAAATCATTGCAGTGACTAGATATGTCGGTCAAAAAAGCTAAGTCCCAAAGCCACAATGAATCAGAAAGTTGAACGAATGTTTTTCCTTTCTCCGTCATAAAAATCTCTATCTCAGCAAGAAGATTAAAAAAGCGTGATAATACTTGGGCTCGGCTTAACCAACGTATCTGGTTGTGGTAAAGAACATCGGAAAATTCACTACCGACTTCTTCCAAAAATGCTTGGAATTGCCGATGATTCAAGCCACGGGAACGAATAAAGTTCACAATGTCTCTAACAACATTCATGACGTGGTCCATTTCGAGTACTTTGCAACATAACGCCTGCTGATGAATAATGCAATGAACAGGCAATGGCTGTTCTAAATTTTGAGTGGCCATTTGATGCAAAATTTTTGTGACTAATCCATTTTTTGAACCAATCATGCTTGGTGCACCATCTGTTGTTAGTCCGCAAAGATTTTTCCAATTTAAATTCAACTTTGTTATGCACTGCAAAACTTCTTCAAAAAGGTCATCTACAGATTNCTTCAAAAAGGTCATCTGCAGATGTGCGGTCTTTCATGCTCTGTAAAGATGCAAGCTCTTCAGTTATTGTAAATTCTCGATCTATTCCCCGCACAAAAATGAGTAATTGCGCTGTATCACGATTGTCCGTGCTTTCGTCCAAAGCCAAGGAAAAAAAAGAAAACTGTTCTGCTTTTGTTTGCAACTGATCTTGTAAATTTTTACCTATGTCTTCANGTTTGCAACTGATCTTGTAAATTTTTACCAATGTCTTCTATGCGACGAGTAATGGTGGGCCGAGATAGACTTATTTCTTTGAATGCAGAGCATTTCTCAGGAGCGATTTCTTCAATAGCTGCGATGATGCACTTTTTAATAAACTCGCCACTATTAAGCGCTTGTTGGTCTTTCGCAATAAGATTTGCAATCTTATAACTTGCTGTAACGAGCTTATCCTTTCCTTTTATNAATCTTATAACTTGCTGTAACGATATCGTCCTTTCCTTTTACTTGTCGCGAAAACATACTTTTGACAGCGCTTGTCTCGTCCGCGAATTTTTTTTTTAATAACTCCAATTTAGATTCGCGAGCCTTATCTTTAATACTTTCATATTTTGATTTGTGTTTGGTTTCATAATGCCTCTGAATATTAAATTCTTTATAAACAGCCACAGATTCACGACAAATAAGACAAGTTGGTTTCTCGTTGAATTGAATAAAAGTATTTATACATCCAAATGTCCTGAAAATGACGATTTTCTTCGGAAATTTTACGTATTTTTTTTTTTTTGTTTCAGACATTTTTATTAGAGTATTTATCACAGAGCTAAAAAAAATTATTTTTAAATAATAAATATTCGTTAATAATGATAAATTTTTATTTATAATGAATAAATTTTTATTATCAATAATTCAATGCACTTAAATATGACTTTCACTGGAATATAGTCGCTTTCACATTATAAGCAGGAAACTAACTGACTCAAGTGTGCAAAGGACGCATCAATTAATAGTAGGCAAATGTTTGTGTTTATATTTATTTATAGTATCAATGTTTTCTATCACCTTTAATCCCGCTCGTTTATGACCATATTTGGTAATGTTTACAATCTAAGTAGGCTTTTGATAATGTTTACAATAAAGGTAGATTTTAGATAGATAACACATTTAATAATGTTTATAATATGGGTAGATTTAAGTTAGATTATAAAAAATTTTTCAAAATGTGAATTTTCATAGATATGCGGCCCATCTAAGTTTTGTTGAAATGACAAATGGCCCGCAAACTTAAAAAGGTTGGTCATGCCTGCTCTAGACTCATGAGATGGAAGTTAAAACTAGCTGAATATCAATATGAAATAATCTACAAGCCCGANTGAAGTAATCTACAAGCCCGGTGCGGCTAATACAAACGCAGATTCCCTCAGCAGAATAGGACAAGTAATGCTATCTCGATCAGTTAGTCCTCAAAAACACATTACTTTTGACGAATATCAAGACATCGTCACCATGTCAGTCATACTAAATCTTGCGATACGCGAGGAGGAAGGACAACTTTTCGATGTTTCTCCAGATGTACATCTCGCCGTTTGTATTTCAAAAGATCTGAACATGAGACAAGGAATGGCCCTTTTGTTTAACCGCCGTTTCCCGAACTCTGATCGACTCCGCTCTCAAAATCTCCAAGTGGGGGAGGTCGGCTATGTTAAAACCGACACTCGCTACATCTTATATTTAGTAGTCAAAAATAAGTTTTGGAATGAACCTACAGCAGAAGATATGTACAGAACACTGCAATATCTTATTTCTTTATGTAAAGAACTTAAAGTCGAAACATTGGCTATGCCTCGTATTAACAATAGAAGCGACAACTCGGACTGGCCCAATATCCGCACAATGATTCGGTTTTTATTTAAGGACGCCAATATTAAAGTTTTGCTTTTCAATGAATTTGAACTAACCGAAGAAGATAAACAAGCGATCATCGCCGAACATCACGATAGTCCATTGGGAGGACACCGAGGTGTTTCACAAACTATCCAACGTATTCGATTACAATTTACTTGGGAAAACATCAAAGCGGATGTGGAAAACCACATCTCTAAATGTCGTTCGTGCCAAATTAACAAGCACGACTCTCATAACTCAAAACAGCCTATGGTAATTTCTACAACAGCTACGGAAGCCTTTGAGAAAGTATTCATAGACGTCGTTGGGCCGCTACCCCGCACGGATACGGGTAATGCCTACATCCTGACAATGCAATGTGATTTAACTAAGTTCTCAATCGCTGTGCCCATGTCAAATCACGAATCAAACACAGTAGCGTACCATTTCGTAGTGTCATTTGTATGTATACATGGTCTACCTCTTTCCCTAGTCAGTGATCAAGGCACCGAATTCCTCAGTCGCGTGCTCAGCGAGACGTGCAAGCTATTTAAAATTCAAAAGTGTAATACTTCTCCATACCACCCTCAAGCTAACGGTGCTCTAGAAAGAAGTCATCGTACCCTGGGCGAATATTTACGCCACTATGTCGACAAGGACCAGCGTAATTGGGACCAGTATGTACCCTACGCTATGTTTACATACAATTCTTCGATCTACTAAGAAATAACCATACGAATTGCTATATGGGTGTACTTTAGTCGTCCCTACGTCTCTCAGCAGAGCAGTGGAACCACGGTACAACTATGATGATTTTCATGCCGAACTAAAACAAAAACTTCAACTGAGCCAAAGTATAGCACGTGAAAAGCTCTTAAAACAGAAGCACAAAACCAAGGTTACGTATGATCAAACCATTCACTCACANAACAGAAGCACAAAACCAAGGTTACGTATGATCAAACCATTCACCCCGTAGATGTGCATGTGGGCGATCAGGTCTTACTTAAGGACCATGCCCGAAAGGGAAAATTCAGTGCTAAATGGCAGGGCCCATTCGTTGTGATCGAAGCCCACGAAAATGAGAACGTAACGATTCAAAAAGGACGACGTAGTGTTAGGGTCCACAAGAACCTGTTGAAAAAATTTGTGAATTAAACCATCTTTTTACCAACCCCCTGTTGGTCGGGGTATAGAAGGCCATCGGTGCGTCCTGCCTGTCGTAAAAGGCGACTAAAGGTGACGGGGAGGGATTTCTATCTCCTAAACTTTTCGATTTATCTAGAATCGTTCTTCCCATCTTTTTACCAACCCCCTGTTGGTCGGGGTATAGAATAGGCCATCGGTGCGTCCTGCCTGTTGTATAAAGCGACTAAAGGTGACGGCAAGGAACTACAGTGACGATACACATCACGTTTAATCGACACTGCCTTTTCCATTTTTCTAAANTCGTCATTGTAGAGCCTTTTCCATTTTTCTAAGATGACTATGTCATTCATTAATTCGTTTACTACTTCATTTCCTAAATCATTTACTATCTCTTGTATTAATCTGTTTAATACTTTGTTTACTAACTCATTTACTATTTCATTCAATATACGATTTACTAATTCGTTCACTTTTTCACTTGCTATTTCGTTACTATGTGATTTAATATTTCTATCTTATACATGATTGGATCAATATGATTTATTTGGAAACAGTTCCGCGCGAACAAAATCATAAGCCTCTCGCTATACTGTTCGTTAAGTTTTAAAGCTTAATCCACAATTCACTGGATGACACACCTGTTTTTTCAATGATTTCTGGAAGAAGATATATTTTTTTTCATTTTTGTCTTTGTCCTTCATCTTTCAGAAAACTGACTTCATATAAATAATTTAATTTGTTGTCATTACCTTATCCATGTTTTCAAGGTTACTAAAAGTATTTTTGGATATCCCCAGACCTTTTTAACATGTGGCGACGTGTATACTAATCGGTTACAGCAAACTAAGTATTACAACCTTAAGAAACNCAGCAACCTAAGTATTACAACCTTAAGAAACTTTCTTCTCCTATTATCCTTATCCTAGCATCAGTAACAGCCACCCTTATAGTGGTCACCATTTGTTAGGTTAATATTTGTCATGTAATTATTTTTAAGAGAATTTAGATGAATGGGTAAATTGTTTTGGAAAAATTAGTCTTACTCAATCATTACTGTATCAAACTTCTGTATCCCGTAGACGTAAGTTTAGAATTAAGATACTATCATCAAAGCGCATGCGGCGGTATTGTAACTAGCANAAGATACTATCATCAAAGCGCATGTGGCGGTATTGTAACTAGCGCACCCGTAAGTTAAGATATTGTACAAAACTAGTTTAAGTTAGATTTAGTCGCAGGGACTGCTCAGTTTCACTCCGGGGGTATGTTGTGAACTGGCTTTTTGCTGCCTAATTGTAATTGTGTAATTTAATAGTATATATATTAATCATGGGAACGGAAGCCTCTTTTGTCTTGTATATAAAAATTTACCAGGCAAGCATCTAGTCCTTCTAGAACATTCGATGCTTGCTCAGCCTTTTTCAATGTATTGGGCCTACGGCCGCCGCCGCCTGAGGCGACGCGCCAGTAGTAGTCAGCTACTCGTTCAAGAGTCATATAGTTCATAGGGTCGAACCTGGACGACTCTCCACTGAATCTTTTGTTAATTTGCTCACTGAATCTTTTATGTTAATTTGCTCACTGAATCTTTTATGTTAACATGTTCACTGAATCTTTTATATTAATTATCAACTAATTAAAGTCGAGAAGTTAATTATAAGTGTAAACATATTTTTAAATATAATAAATAGCAACTAATTATCAAACGCATTATCTTTTCATTTTGTCTACCGTACCAACCCGGTCAAAACACCTGTATGAGTTATCATTTTTATCGGCATATGAATATTATCTTTAATATAATTAATATCTTTTCGTAAAAATAAGAAAAATCAGTTACACTTAATTTTTTTAAAAAAATGACATAGTTTTCAGTTATACTTTTCCAGTGTCTTAAATTTTAATTGTACGCAGAAATTTTACAGAAGTAATATTAATTACCGTGATATCTTCTATAAAAAAGGTTATTTGAGTTTTTTTCGAATTATGAATCCTTTCCAAATAAAAATTTAAAACAACTACGAAAACGTGTTTTTTTTTTAAATTTTTTTTTGCAAGTATGTTCTTTTGTTCATAAATTAACAAATTTTCTTAGTTATATTAAATAATAAAAAATTATATTTAATATTTCGTTTTTAATGCAATTAAGATATAAAATTATCCTACATTTTCATTCAACCGTTAATACTATACTATTGGGCCACCTAACCTCCCCAAACACGCCTTTATTCTTGAGACTAATAAAAAACAAAAGATGTTCAGGATTAAAATCAATATGTTTTCTTCCTCATAATCAGTTTTATTTACAATATTTTATTAAAATATCTTATTTAATATTTTATTTTATAATAATAAAAATTAAGGAATATAAAATACAATATGGACTCTTTTTTTTTAGATTTTAATGATTTCCTAAATCTTTATAATACAAATTGTTAAATATAATTATATTTGATTGCTTATTATATTTTAAAAATAGCAATTTAAAATTTAACTTATAATTTTTGTTCAATTAAATTAATTTAAAATAATAAATCAATTGGATACAACTAAGGTATAAGGTAAATTCTATTTTAAACTATTTTTGGTACTGTAACAAATAATTGTTAATTTATTACTGTATAAAAGTAATTTATTAAAAACTGATATATACTTGAAGGTTATAATTACACAATAAATTTTAGTAAACAAATGCTAATAAATCATCAAAGGGAATAAATCGACTCGGTGACTTAAGCATATAGATTATTTTAACTATTTTAATGATATTAAAATTTAAAAAAATGTTTTCTTTTCCACAATCAGTTTTATCAGCAATATTTTAATACAAAATTTTATTTAACATTTTATTTGATAGTAATATGAACTAAGGAAATTTAAAATATAATACCGACTCTTTTTTTTTAGGTTTTAATGAACACTTATATTTTTTAGGTTCAATGCGAAGCTGAGAAGCTCTTCGCATTAATTTTACTATAATGAGTTTTTTTTTTTTGGTTTTACCACTTGTTCTCAGTTCTCGCTGAACCGATTTTGATAAACAATATGTCAAAAGATCACAAATCGTATCTAGTCAAAGACATTACCCTCAAAAATTGCAAAAATTTCCCTCGTTCCCCGTAAATGGGCGAAACCTCCAAAAAAATTACAAATTTAAAAATCGCTAATTTTCGAAAGTTTTTTAATTTTTTTTACTTTAAACTGCCTTAACTTTTTTAAAAATGACAGTTTTATATATATATTAAATTAAATCTAATGTAATATACTTTATTACGAAAAAAAAAATTACGGACTTTACTTTATCTTTATGATGAAAATGACTACCAATTGTTATTTTTGTGTGAAAATTCTCGATTTTATTTTTTACATTTTTAACTTTATAATGCTATAACTTTTTAAAAAGTGTATGGATATACACAATTTTTTATGACAAATAATATTTATACTCCTTTTTCATTCGACAAACTTTATCTTAATCAGAATATAAATAAGGAAATGGCAGATCATGTAGCTTTTGGAATAAAGCACTTTATGCCATATTATTCGTATATTGAGTAAAAAAGCGTCGGGCTTTTTTCACAATAATACTAGTATTTTTGTTCATTATTGTTTTATGCTTATTTTAAAAATTATTTTTAACTTTTTAGTTCGATATAATTAAAAATCGTGTTTTTTTAGTTTTTAAACTATATTTTTTAATAAATTGGAGGAAAATATAACTCGAGTGGGTCTACACCACGTACTTGTGTATGTGTACTAGGGTGGTCCTTAGTTATAGAAGAAAAATTTTTTTTTAAGAAATTAAGAGTCATGGACTCAAAATTTCGTTAGGTTTACTGAAAAAATGAAACTGGTAAAATTTGAGTACAATAAGTCAACCCCTTCACGTGCCTCGAAGGGGTTGAAGATCTTCAAAAATGGGGTGGATTATCTTTTTTTGAGTGTACGCTCTTTATTTTTGAAGTTATTTTGAAGTAAAAATTGAAACTTTAAAAATATAAAATCGAGAATTTTAAAACAAAAATAACTAGTTTTTTAAATGTGGTTGACTTTGTACATAAAAGACAAGGAGACAAGACAAATTGTTCAACTTCAAGGTTATCTAAAGTTATAAATGTGTTTCTGAAAATCAATATTCTAAATACGAATTAAAAAAAAATACATATATTTATATTTAATTCGACTTGAATTATATACAGGTGATTGATTTATCGTAAACAACTCGATTACTCACAAAGTAAATAAAATATTGAAAAAAATTTCAATTTTATAGCTTTGAAGCGAAGCTGAGAATTTATTAATTTTACTATGATGTGTTTTTTTTGTGTCTGTTACTACTTTTTCTCAGCTCTCACCGAAATGATTTCTTTCAACGATACGTCATAAAATCTGAAATCGTATCTAGTCGAAGACTTCACCCTCGAAAATTGAGAAAATTTCCCTCGTTCCCCATAAATGGGAGAAATCTCCAAAAATCCTTACCTGCCCACGGGGAGAATTCAAAATGACAACATTTTCACAAAAAATTAACTTTTGTAAAATGTTCCGGAAATACAGACACTTTTAAATATACCTAAAATAAAGTTTATATAATATACTTTATTATGGGAAAAAAAAATTTCTGATTTTATTTTGTCTTTACAATGAAAATGCTATTTTTGTGTGAAAATTCTTGCTTTTATTTATTACATTTTCAACTCAATAATGCTATAACTTATTGAAAAGTATATGGATCAATACAATTTTTTTATGAAAAATAATATTTATATCCCTCTTTCATTCGACATCATTTTTTTTTAAATAACATCATTTCCCTTTATTTATATTATAAATTAGAGATGTGAATTATGGTTTATCTAAGTAATCCGATTCATTCAAATCAGGTCAACTAGAAGATCCTGTTCAAAGACCCGTTCGCGATCTAAAAGATATTTTAAATCAATTGAATCGAACATTCAGTATAGTTTTGGTTCTTTTACGGTTCTCGATTCGCGATTCGGATCAGGGATGAGACGTATAAACAAATGACATATGAATATGTTATCATTAATATTTGGTAAGCGATCGAATCGTTTCAGTGTGATTTATACGTAAAAAAATTAGGTATTTGGGGGACCGGATCACTACGATTCGGCGATCTGAATCATTTCGTTCACTATTTTAATCCGTTCAATGCAACCCGTTCGTTCGCGAAGGACTCATCTCTATTTTAAATATATATTCATATATTACACTTATAAATCATAAAACTTTAAATCAGGATATAAACAAGGGAATAGGAAATATAAAATTTATAGGGATCATCTTTATTTTTCAATTGGCAAAATACATACTTAAATAGCTTAAATAGATAGTTAACAGGTCTAATTGAAAATAACTGATTAATAATAACTTTTGGACGTTTACCTATCAATAATACTTGATATTTACTTTTATTACCACTAGTGTCGGCTTTTGTATACTAGGTGAAGGTATGACCTTAAATATTATACCGCTATTTATAGGTATAAAAAATTGCCAAATTAAATATAATAAAAAAAACACATTTTATTATTTTAAAGGTCGTAGTAGAAAATAGAAATGAAAATACTAATAATAACTATTATTAGATTATAACAACCGTTAAAGACGAGCGTACACGTAATTAATTCTAAAAATTAATTACTCAATAGAGTAATACGGGTTACGGAGATTGCCACGAACTGATAATGCTCCGACACTGTAAAAAAATCCTCCGAATACATTTACTCTGACAGTAATTACTACGAATACCCGGTTAAAAAAATTTGGATTTTACTACGACGATGAATACTTCAAATAAGACTATTAATTGATTGCTCCGAATGAAATTTGCTCCAAATATCGATTATTCGCGAAATCGATTATAAAATTATGAAATTTCGAATTAGATGAATACCATAGCAATATATTATCTGATGGAAAAATATAACCCTTATCACTAATTAATATATTAAAATAGCGTTATAATTGATTAGTGTCTATTAACGAATAATTATTACAATAAAGGTCCTCGAAACGTATCAGACTTTTGATAAAATAGGTACATAAAGGTAAGGAAGGAGGCTTTGAACTAAAACAACTCCAGTTATATAACTGGTTTGAGCCCTTAATTTTTGTTTTTTTTTGAGAGGAAAGAAGAGCGATTCCAAATTTCGGACGTAAAATCTTTTTTGACTCTTTTTATTAGTGCCTATTATTATAACATTTAATTAGTTCAGTTAAAATATATAGGAGTACGTGCCACTGATGATAGAATTCGTCATTAAACTAGCTATTATTATTAACACTACACTATTATTATTTGTCTATACTTCAGTGAATAATTTTTCACTTCTATTTTAAATATTAGAAAAAACCTGTGTACACGATAAAAGACAATTTATTATGTGCGTTTGAGAAGCGATAAAGATTTCCTCATTAAAATTTAGACTAGGTATAATTTTAAAATAAATGAATAAAATATTTTTACTAACTAATAGTAGTGATGATACACAAGTTACAGCATAAAATAAATGAATAAATTATTTTTACTAACTAATAGTAGTGATGATACTAAAATAAATTAAATGGACTAAACATCTTTGTTACTTTATTAATAACAAAGAAAAATGTATTAAATGTTAGATTACAAGTGATAAGTACATATTTGTAAGGGGAATAACAATTATTTAATATTATATAATGTTTAACTACTGATAAATAAAATATCAAAGAATAAAAATTGAGAAAAATAATGGAATGCAATGTAAAATAGTTACGGCACATTTTAGTAAAAAAAACCAAGCACAGTGGGATCGCGGCACAGTGGTGACGTGGCATAGTTAGATCAAGTATTATTATATCTGACAGTGATTAAAATCACTATAAAAAAAAACGCTTCGATGCAAATCTTTAGATAGTGTTTAACTTAAAAAAATTGGTGGATTATATCAAAAGCAACATGATCTGCTAGTTCGT
>NW_026099576.1:16663611-16699128 GCF_025091365.1 Daktulosphaira vitifoliae
CATATCTTATCACAAAATGTGTTAATTGTCTGCCTGAAGCCCGTCATATTGGCTCTACTTAATCTTCTAGACTCGGCATTTTGTTGCTGCATTTGCTGCAAACGAGCCTTTCTGGCTTGGTCCGATTCCGAGGCTCGGCTTTCAGCCAAATGTTGCAAACGAGCCTTTCTGGATTCCTCTGATTCCGAGGCTCGGATCTCAGCGATATTCTGACGCATTTTCTGCAAACGAGCTTCTTTGGCTTGCTCCGATTCCGAGGCTCGGCTTTCAGCCAAATGTTGCAAACGAGCCTTTCTGGATTCCTCTGATTCCGAGGCTCGGATCTCAGCGATATTCTGACGCATTTTCTGCAAACGAGCTTCTTTGGCTTGCTCCGATTCCGAGGCTCGGCTTTCAGCCAAATGTTGCAAACGAGCCTTTCTGGATTCCTCTGATTCCGAGGCTCGGATCTCAGCNTAATGCTCGGCTTTCAGCCAAATGCTGTAAACGATCTTTTCTGGCTTGCTCCGACTCCGAGGCTCGGACCTCAGCCATGTGCTGACGCACTTGCTGCAAACGAACTTCTTTGGCCTGCTCCGATTCCGAGGCTCGGATCTCAGCGATATTCTGACGCATTTGCTGCAAACGAGCTTCTTTGGCCTCCTTTGATTCCATGGCTCTATAATTTTTCATATAAAGCCTTCTTTTCTCTTTTTTTTTCTCTAATTCCTCGCTTGACAGTTCCGCAGTTCTTTTGACTGACTTTTGACTACTTTTCTTTAACGTTTTAGTTGTCTTATCAGACAACTTACTTCCTGTAACATTATACTCTCCAGTAGCCAAGTTGCCCACTACTGAAGAGCTGCAGTCGCATGATAACGACGCCTGCGAGCCTGCTTTCTCACCCTGACCAGACGCCGATACTGGGACTCCGAATCCCTGCATCGTAAAGTACTCATCACTTGTACTTGCCATGACGGCATACACGTTGTTAACCCAGGAACTTTGCCAGATACTTCTGTTGCCCACCGTCACCACGTGGAGGTGCCCTGGTTACAAACACAAGCTACTAAGTCTTAATGTGCATCATTCTTTCAGTTTGCAATAACCGTAAAACTAGACCGCCGTTGCCTAACCCTTGACTGGAGCTGAGTCATGATGCCTTACTAGTTTCTTCTGCGCAGAGAGATAGTCTGAGAAACCGCTACACGAGGTATAACTGTATTTTGTGAGTTGGCAGTACGCGGGGGAAACTATACGTGTGGCATATAACTAATATTTAATTATATATATATTTAATATAATGAAACTTAAATACGGTAATGTATCATACATGAGGTATAGCTGTTTTTTATGGGTTGGCGGTGCGCGGGGAAAACTCTATAATTGTGGCATATAACTAATATTTAAGTATATATATATATATATATATTTAATATAATGAAACTTAAATACGGTAATGTATCATACATGAGATATAGCTGTTTTTTGTGGGTTGTCAGTGCGCGAGGAACACAGTAAACATGTGTCATATTCGGCGGCATCGTGGATAGAAATAGATAAATAAATATTAATATTTAAGTATATATATTTATGGGTTAGCAGTACGCGGGGAAAACTCTATAATTGTGGCATATAACTAATATATATATATATATATATATATTTAATATAATGAAACTTAAATACGGTAATGTATCATACATGAGGTATAGCTGTTTTTTATGGGTTGGCGGTGCGCGGGGTAACTATACGTGTGGCATATAACTAATATTTAATTATATATATATTTAATATAATGAAACTTAAGTACGGAAATATGTCATACACGAGGTATAACTGTATTTTGTGAGTTGGAGGTGCGCGGGGGAAACTCTATACTTGTGGCATATAACTAATTATTAAGTATATATATATTTAATATAATGAAACTTAAATACGGAAATGTATCATACATGAGGTATAGCTGTTTTTTATGGGTTGGTGGTGCGCGGGGGAAACTCTATACGTGTGGCATATAACTAATATTTAATTATATATATATATAATAATGAAACTTAAGTACGGAAATATGTCATACACGAGGTATAACTGTATTTTGTGAGTTGGCGGTGCGGGGGGGAAACTCTATACTTGTGGCATATAACTAATTATTAAGTATATATATATATAATATAATGAAACTTAAATACGGAAATGTATCATACATGAGGTATAGCTGTTTTTTATGGGTTGGTGGTGCGCGGGGGAAACTCTATACGTGTGGCATATAACTAATATTTAATTATATATATATATATATATATATATAATAATGAAACTTAAGTACGGAAATATGTCATACACGAGGTATAACTGTATTTTGTGAGTTGGCGGTGCGCGGGGGAAACTCTATACTTGTGGCATATAACTAATATTTAAGTATATATATATATATATATATATTTAATATAATGAAACTTAAATACGGAAATGTATCATACATGAGGTATAGCTGTTTTTTATGGGTTGGCGGCGCGCGGGGGAAATGTTATAAGTGTTTCATATAATTAATATTTAATTATAAATATATATATATATTGACAATTTATTATAACTGGGTGGGGAATTCACTGCTGTCGGGTTGTGTGATTAAAGTAACTCGTTGAAGAGGGAATGTGAAGGAAACCTAGCTGGTTTATTTGAAAAATAAAATTAAAAAAAACTAATATAAGCGTGTTAATAAAACATAAGCGTGTTAAAATCAAGTCAGCAAATGGTCTTCTTACCTTGATCCAATGTAAGACCGGTTAAGATCCTTACTGGGGAAACAGTTGACACTACTTACGTCATAAAAATGTGGTCGACACTGGTTTTGAGGATAGAGACCCGTGGGCTGTTTATTAATGAGCAACAACAGGTTATTTCAACGGAAAATAAAACAAACCTAATAGATGAACATAATAATAAAATAATCTTCGCATAATATCGCGGCACTTTCGCTGTCATCGACGACGCGTTGTCCGGCGTAATCCTCTGGCGTCTACAGGTTAGCAGCGATGATGTCGACGGTGCGCGAGTGCGGATCGATTCGTGAACGTTGTCACTTTGACAACGTGAAGAAGACTACGGTATCAATAGCGGCGGGACGTCGTCGGGCATGCGGCACTCGCTGGACTTTGCACCTCGGCGTATAACGCGAGATGTTGGTCAGTCAAATACTCATAATAAGGCGACGGCTGATAAAGGTGGCATGAGTTGGGGGGCATCGTGTATAATGATGCGACGCGGGGCTGTGTCAGTCAAAATAAAAATTTGTTATATATATATATATATATAATTCATGACACGCACGTGTATACGGGTATGAAAACCAAAAATAAAATTATACAGAAAAATAGTGTAGTCGCCGACTGGTGAGCGGGGTGGGGTGAATGCGCTACGACGGTCTAGTCTCAAGGTCATAGACGACGGGATACGAGACATAATAACACGTGCCGCGTGGAGTTACAAAGTTACATACAAACAACATACAACATACAACATACATGTGAAACTAATAAAAGCGTGTTAAAAATAGCCACGCGCCTGCTAAAGGGTTAAGGTAGGCGTCCATAAGTACTCATCGGACAAATTTTATGAAACAAATCAATTTGGGGTAGTGCGTCCACTGTATCCGTAGCAATCAGACTGACGATGCGACGGTCGAATTTTTTTTAGTGACATTCACATTTTCGACGATCGGAAACCGTATGACGTCATCCGCACCAGTCGGAAAAGTTAACCTTTCGATCAATTTCGTGGGCGTTACCATCGGTCCGATACGTGCGATCCGTCCGCTGCCGGCCAATGGACGCATATGTATAACTTACTATACTAATAATTCTAAAATCCGTTTCATACGATTCGTCCGATGCGTACCTATAGTCGGTCCAAGTTTTATTTTAAAAAATATAAGAAAACTAAATGGATAAAAAATGTCCTACCTAGTACCGTGTATACACGATCTCATATTATAATACATTTACGCTGATAAAAACCAATGGCTAAAAATAAATCAGATTATAGATTATTTTTATTTATTACTTTGTGATAAACCGTAAAAATACACGTTGTACTAAAAAATATATTTACCAACTATTACGAGGAATTTGAAAGAAAGAGAATTAAACGACATAAAGTGAAATTGTGAGTTTAATTGGTCTATTGATGTCAACCAATCAGTACGAAAAAATCTAGAACATCTTTGGGATCAGGTTGGATATATAATAAAAAAGGTTTATGTTGATATGAGTGATAAACGTTTTCGATTTCTACTACAATGTGTTGAGATTTGACGATATAGATGATCGTATTCATCCACGTAAACTTGATAAATCAGTTCTAAAAGAGGACTTTTTGAATAATTTGTTGAAATCTTAAAAAAAATTTTTGTCATCAGAAACGTGATGACTGACGAGGAATTATTCAACTTTATAGGTTGATTCCCATTAGAAGTATATTTATTAAATAAATCTGTAGTATATGATGTAAAAATATTNAAATCTGTAATATATGATGTAAAAATATTTATACTGGTTGATGCTATATTGATATATATATGGGTAACCTAAAAGTATATTGTGCAAAAACACTAGAAAGCCCCTATAATTTTTTTAACTTTCCAAATGACGTGGTTATGCGACTAATGAATTCGAATTTAAAAAATTAGGCTACAGATAACTGGTATACTAGTATTCCATCGACAATTGAAAAAAAATATTACTTTGGTTGGTGCGGTTCGAAAAAATTAAAAAAAAATTCTAGCGACTTTTCTTTTGCACTATTCAAATAACTGTAAGCCGTATAGTATCATATTTGGATTTCAGAAACACTTTACTCTTAAATCTTATAAACCAAAACCTACTAAAATAGTTATACTTTTATCCTCAACGCACAATTTCGGTCTTATTGACGAATCAACATTTGCTAAGAAATTTGAAATAATCATAATTAACAACAGCACTAAAGGAGTCAAACCCACACACACTACTCAGCCCACCCCATCTGTTAAGAGGGTTCTCTTTAGGAGAAAGTACCTCTTAAAAAAATAAAAATATATTATACAATTTTTTAATTAGTTTATTGAGTAATTAAAAAAATAAATTTAGAATGTATATACAAATAAAAACTATATATATAAGCATTACTATATATTTTTTTTAATTCATGAAATCATTATCCCAAACGTCAATTCACTTAGTAGCATGAGTAAGGCCTTCTAATTCATATTGTATAAATCTTTTTTATTTACAAAATTGCTATAATTTTGCATCTTAAACATTACAACCATATTTGTAAGTCAAATAACATACAATATAAGAAATTATATCGGAAAAAACAAAATCAATATAAGAATAACTATTATAATAACTAGGAAACACATATTTACTAAACAAAATATTTAGTTTCAATGTTTAAAAATTTACAAATCATTTAACAATCTAAATATTTTATTATTATAAATAGAATACATATATTCATATACATTTTGAAATGACAATATAGTGATAAGCACAAATAATTTATAATTATTATTATTTCAGTTTATATCTAGTGTGACTATAAATTTTATACTTTTCAAGAAATCTGTCAGTATTTGGTTAATATACATAATCAAAAATATTTCCAAACAATTTTTTATATAACTAATAATAATAAAATAATTATATTTTTCTAACAAATAAGAATATAATATAATTATACAAATTTAAGTGTTGAATTTACAGTGTACTTTATTAATATAAATCATTCGATTTTTCTTAAAAAAACAACTATTATAAAAACTTGATTTGGCATTTTTAAGTTTCATATATGTTTTATAAACATTAAAAATTGATAATTGAATATCGTGTATCAATAGTTACTTTATTTAATGTCAACAGTGTAAAAAAATCACAAGTATCTTTTACACAACGGTCAAAGTAATATGTCATATATTCTGCAAAGCTTACCTTATAATTTGGATTATTTAACATAGCTTGACCGTATTCAAATGTATATGAAGATAAGTGAATAATACTGTTTGTATAAGAACATGAATTTTTTGAAGAATTACAAATATTTGTAAATGATTTATCTAATGTTTCTTTCAAATTACTTTCAAACATATCATCATCTTCAGGTATTGGCATATATATTATTGTAAATAGTTTCGAAAAAAATGTGTCAGTAGAAGTTGCTTCATCTTTACCATCAGGGAATAAATTTTTAAAAAACATTGCATACAAATAAAGTCTACGTGCTAATTCTTTAAAAACATTAATTTTTATTTTAAGCAAATCCCTTATTTGTAAGTTAATTTCTCTATTTTTTGTTCTTATTTCATTATCATTGATCATTACATAATCACTATTTATGTATGACAAAAATCGATTACAGAACCTAATTTTTTCCCAACACTTACATTTTACAAATTTAAAAATTAACTCTACCTTTTTTTCATAATTGCTTGTATTAACGTGCACATTTGTTGACGAAAGTAATTTAACAGGCAATTCAACAAATTGTGTATTATTCTGATGTATATTTATATTGTCGTTAATATCAAATATTTCATGAACTAGAAATCTTAGTTCTCCATGTATAACTGTTATATTTTCGAATTGTTTCCATATGTCCACATTCGCAAGTATTTCATTAAGACGTTGAATTTTTTGACATTTTTTGAAATTGGTTAACACAAAATTAGACAGTACTGATTGAATTAAAATAACGATTAATACAAAACAGTTTAGAAAATTCATATTTAACAATATAAAAGTTTTAATGAATAGTATCAATTTTTATAAATCAAAACTAATGAACACTAACACACAAAACTTGTACTGAGATCTATATATAATGTAATGCCATTTTTTAATTGTCTTTAGTTATTTAAGTAGGAATATAAATGATTTATAAAGATATTTTTTTATTTATATTTCAATTTATTTACTTAAATTTTAAAAAAAATTTATTTCAAAATACGTTATTTATAACATAAATCATTCGAATTCGTCGCTTTGTTTAACAATGAAGTACTATAAAAATTTAACAAAAATAAAATTATAAAGTGTGAAATTCAAATATTATATTTATTACTATTCAGTATATTATTTATTAAGTATTTTTTTATTCATCTCTAATACGTTACAGGAATATTATTGTTTATAATACATATATAACTAGCCTATGAAATAACACATGATTTAATTAAGAAAATTACTGGACGATTACTACTTTTGACCCAGTAATATTTGCTATAACTACATTATAATAAATATTTCATAATTGATAAATCGGGGAGTATATTAAACTAGATAATATCCAAGTGTTTTTTATTAACTTAATTAATTTAATAAAAGAAATCAAATGACTATTTTAAAAACAATTATGTTTTTTACAATTACAAGTGTTAGAAAAAACAATCATTGATTTATACCACAAAAGACTAAAATACATTGAAGTGTAAATAAAATTATAAATATTAATAATTGATAATTCAATCTTATGATTTATTCTAATTTTTTATTTAATGGTAATTGTGAAAACAAATCATACGTGTCTCTGCAAAAAAAGTCGAAGTATTCACTCATATATTCATTAAATTCTACAAATTCCCTCTTGAGATCATTGGATTCTTTGCTATAAGTTTGCTCGTGGGGAAGACTATTTGGATAAATACACAAGTTCTTTGAATAATTAGAAATATACAAAAATTACTCTTTTAATGTCTCACAAAGATATATTGCAATATTGAAGGTTATAATATTGCTAATACTTCAGGAAATAAACTTTAAAAAAAATTAACTTAATTAATTTAATAAGAGAAATTAAGTGCCTAGTTTACTAAAAATTATGTTTTATACAATTACAAGTGTTAGAAAAAAACAATCATTGATATTTCTAGTATTTGTATATCAGAGGAATATATATTAAATATTGTACTTTTTTGTGCTTGAGCAAAAGAAATCTTGCAAATTGTAAATTACTATTGTGTTTAACTTTATGTATTAATTTTCTTTTAACATTTTTATACTGTAAGATTTATCATTTTTTATCGGCATATGAATATTATCTGTAAATTATTTAGAAGAATATAAACTTTGGCCATCTGGAAATGTAAAAA
Organism: Daktulosphaira vitifoliae; assembly: GCF_025091365.1. Taxonomy (NCBI): domain Eukaryota; kingdom Metazoa; phylum Arthropoda; class Insecta; order Hemiptera; family Phylloxeridae; genus Daktulosphaira; species Daktulosphaira vitifoliae. The sequence goes on from NW_026099576.1 coordinate 16,671,719, forward strand.
TCAAGTAGTATATTTTTTTAAAACACACATAGATGGCACACTTTATTATGTTAAATATTCATATATATATAATATACTAAGTCAAGAATTGATTCATAGCTGCAGATGTAAGGCTAAAAAAACTTTTTTTTCTTGTTTTATATTTATGATAAACAAGAAAATTGTATTGTATTTATCTTTTTTAACTGTTATAATCAATAAAGTTCATTTTAGTGGCAATCGTTAAATTTACTTATTAGCTTATGATTTTTTTTTTCATTACAATTGTATAATACACTGTTTACTGTAACTATATAAATTAATCTGAATAATACTTTTCTATTTATAGAAAAGTATATAAGGCGGATATTTAGTTGAATTTTTTATGAGGGGGCTAGAATAATTCTTAGCTAAGTATAATAAAATACAACATCGATTAAATATAATATAGTAGTTTTAAACATTAGTGGAAAAAATTTTTTCCTCTTAAAATACACACAAATATTAATCAAATTAAAAAAAAAAAAATTAAAAAAAATTTTTTTTGGTTTACTTAAGTGTTTGTAGAACTTAACCATATTTTTAAGCTTTTTATGGACTTTACGCAATCAATTTTGGACTTACAATTTTTTTTTCTAATTATTATTATTCGGTATTAAAAAACGAACAATTTAGATGTACTAAGTAAGAAATTTGAACAAAAATTGAATAAATAATGACATTTTATGTTTTTTTTTTTTTAGTATTTTTGGTCAATTTTCTTAAAACGTGTTGAGCGACTGTAAAAAATTTTTTTTTAATCTCAAATTTTCATAAAATGTTTATTTTAATGTATATAATACATTTATGAGGTATCTCATAAACATTTCGAAGATCGATTTTTTTGAGCCACCCTAATATACATATATATTAGATACATATATATATCTAATATATTATTAAAAAAAAATGTATATCGAATGAAAGAGGGATATAAATATTATTTTTCGTAAGAAATTGTATTAATCCATACACTTTTCAATCATTTATAGCATTATAAAGTTAAAAATGTAAAATATAAAATCGAGAATTTTCACACAAAAATAACATTTGGTAACTATTTTNTAAAAATATAAAATCTAGAATTTTCACACAAAAATAACATTTGGTAACTATTTTTACCGCAAAGACAAAATAAAATCCGAAATTTTTTTTTCCATAATAAAGTATATTACAGAAGCTTTAATTTAAGGTATATATAAAAGTGTCAGTATTTTTGGAACACTTTAAAAAGTTAAATTGAAAAAGTTAATTTTTTGTGTAAAAGTTTTCATTTTGAATTTCCCCCTGGGGGCAGGTAAATGGTCAAATATTTAAAAAAAATATATCAAATAATAGGTAAAGACATTATGCATCTATAAGAAAAAATTATATTGATATAATCATTATTGAAAAAGTTATGGCAGTTTTAAGTAGAAAAAATTTCGAAAATTAGCGATTTTTAAATTTGTAATTTTTTTGGAGATTTCCCCCATTTACAGGGAACGAGAACATTTTTTCAATTTTTGAGGATGAAGTCTTCGACTAGATACGATTTGAGATCTTTTGACGTATCGTCGAAAGAAATTGGATCGATAAGAACTGAGAAAAAGTGGTAACAGACACAAAAAAAAAAAAAAATAAATAAATGAAAATAAAATACACATAGTAAAACTAATACTTTCTCAGCTTCGCATCGAAGCTAATATAGTAGTTTTTTATCTTATTATCAAGTGAAAAATAAGGATAGAAAATGAGTGTTTTACCCAAAATCTATACTTCTGTACTTTCCAAATATTGTGTAAAACTCGACATTTTATTTTATATTGTGTTTTAAAATACACCACACCTTATCAAATTATTTTTAACGTATGATAATTTTTGAAATTATTATTTTTAGTTTAAATAATTAAATTAATACTCCATTATTAAATTTTCGCCGTATAGATAACTGTCATCAATTTTAAACAATATATGATATTGGATTCAATGTTTATATACACAGTTATTGTTGCCAAGGTAAAATACATGTTTAAAAATGAATGTCTTTATATACATTTAGAATAAAAATGTTACATGGGAATATCCAGTTATGTGATACAAACTTTGGTATGTGACAATGTGTTAAATATAATATTAAAATTATTCTTCTAAATGAGCATTCAGTAATTTGCCATAGCTTACTATACGCAGATTTAATATATAGTTGCTTATAATAGCACTAACATTAAAATACATGTATAATTATGTTTTGGTTTATTATTATTCATTATTTGTTGATTTTTGCTTTTCAAATCAGATTCTATTTAAATGATTTTATAAAATTTACTAGATATACTCTAAAATTCACTAAAAATCTTATAAAAACAGACAGATTAAACTATAAATTGTTGAGTTTATTCTTCTATAAATCATTTAAATATTGCCAAGGTAAATAAGAGCGGACACGCTGAAATTAAAAGACAGTTGCCCCCAAAGTTAATATTAAATCAAATATTGTCACTTAAGTTGTATGATTTTGAAAAATAATTTTAAATTAGTCTAAATAAGTAGAATAGTTAAATTATCGAGTTCAAAAAGGGAACATATCNGAATAGTTAAATTGTCGAGTTCAAAAAGGGAACATATCACAAAAGGTAAATTTTAAAGAGACACAATCTAGTAACAAAGAACTGAAAATAATTTGTGTAGTTTTAATATATATATATATTTAATTACATTTATTTTATACGTGACTACAGGGTATGTATCTTTCTAACAACCAATATTCTTCAAAGTATAATATTTTTTATTAAATTGGAAGAAAATGTAACGCGAGTGGGTCTACACTACGTANTAAGTATAGGAACTTTATAGGAAAATGAAATACATTTACTAATAATTGGTCTTGTCCCTTTTCTTAACTTAACAATACAGTTGTTACAACAACTGTATTGTTTGAGTTAAGAATGTTAAAAATTAATAAATTACGTCATCATATATGACGATATTTTCAATCGCTATTTATACTTAAAATTAAATCCATAAATAAAATTGTATTTGACAGATAAAATTTATGTCAGTCTAAAAAAAATAATCAAACAAAATAGATTTGAGTTTCGAAAGCTTTAACAGGTAAGTGTTATTCTAAAGTAAAAACATGTTTATGTAAACATCTTATTTTAACTTTTAACTGAGTGACTTATAAACTACTGTAAGAGTTCTAGTTAAAATTAAAATTATGACGATCACATAATGTAGGTGGATGTAATATAAAGTCTGTCAAGATTGCAATGTTATTCTTTTGAAGCTCTTCAGATTTAAATATATATTTTATAAATTTTATTTAATTAATTAGGTAATTAATTCTAAGAAATAATAGAGCTTTTAATTTTAACTTAATTAAAATACGAAAGAAGTTTTGATTCTGTTTATATTTCAAATTAATAATGATATTTAATATAAATATATTGTTTATTAATAATATCTTTTAAAAAAATAATGAAATTTATTTCAATCGAAAAATTATTATAATATAATTGGTTGCTAGAAAAAAATAAAAATATTAATATTATAAGTATGTTTAATTTTAAATCGATATAAGTCATACTTATTCAGTATTTTTGATCATAGAAATTATGATTAAAATTAAATGACATATTATTAAAACTATATTTCAACAATTAGGTTTGCAAATTATTAAGCTTTTGATATATGACTTAACGATCAAGATTTTCAGATTAGACTAAATTTAACTTTTTAATAGAGTTAAAGAATGGCATGAATTTAAGCAACCATTTAATCACAAATAAAGAATCGATTCAAATTTTGATTAAAAAAACAGTAAAGTTACATAACTTGAATATTAATATATTTTGTATTTATTTGGATATTATAATAACTAAATGAAAAACTACCAAATTAAAAAGAAAACTTTGTTAACAAATGTTATGTATCAATTAGTATGATATCAACATAAATAATTAAATACAAAAATTTATACTGATCATCAGACATCAACGAACAAATAAAATTCCATTAGAGAAATTTCATCGATAGATTTTTTGAATTGATCATTAAACACTTATGACCTAATCGTATCTATAGAATAATTATACCTTTTACATAGATAATTATATCATGCGCAATATTATAAGTCTATAGACTTCAAAAATATTTTCATTATAAGTAATTATGATGTTGTCAAAACCAAATGAAATTGTAATAAAATTATAATTAACCAGTTGTTGTACTTCTAGTCGACTACATCATTGGCTTATGGTTCATTTTTGATAACGATTCAAGTAATTAAAATAGCGTTTGTATTCAATAAAGGAAGCATATAGGAAATTTATTACAAAAATTAAACACAGATGAAAATTTGAAATAGTATAACATATATTTTATTATTTAATTTCAACAATATATACAATAATATTAAGTAATATATAAATTAAATGGTAGTTGAACTAAATCTATTTTTGATTAGTTACGTTTGCGATAGATACTTTATAAAATATAGATAAGGATAAAATAGATAATATTAAATAATAATACGAATAGTATGTAATGTTATACACGGAATCAAAGAATGTGTATACAATTTATACTACTTAAAAAACATTTTATATAAATCTAGAACACAAGTTTTGCGTATTACATTTGGTCACGACTAAACACTACCACGTGTCTATTACCTAATTTTATCCAAAATAATTTATAAAAATAAATTTTTAAAGGCAATAATATTGTTTTCAAAAAATAGGTTTGGTAGGTAGTCGAAATAGAAATGTTCATGATTAAAATTGTAATGCTTATAAAGCAGAAAGTTTATTTTTATATTACATTAGTGACTAGATAAAATGATTTTTCTATACATGTTTATATCAATATAAAATAAATGGCTAATTTTGATGAATTATATGTAAACTATAAGATGATATCAATGCATATATTCATTTTTAGCACAATTCACGTTCATTTTAATAGATTTTGAAATACATAATAAATATTTTTTCAACAAAACATGATAACAAAGTAAAAATAAAAATGTTACCGGAGTTACATTGTTAAACAATAGTTTTCCGATGGCTATAAAAAAACATTTTTCTTGCAGATTTAATAGGTATAATCGAAATTGTATGGCCATCTTAAAGTATTACAGTTGTTAAGAAGACTTCGGGTAGTAAGTGTATACAAATTTACCGAGTGTACTTAATTAAAATTAAAATAACAATAATAAAGATAATAATAATAGTAAGAGAAAACAAAAAGTAAAAAATTCCAAATACATTATACGTACTTTCGAGGGACAGTGATTCGCGGGAGTAACTACTGGTAAAAATATAGTAGATCAGTCTTACAAGATGGCCATCTAGTCTTTAATTTACGCATTATCACTTATGATTAAAAAAAAAAAAGATATAATTCAACAAATTTAAAAATCATAAAACATTAATAAAATATACAAATATGTAATGATAAATTATTTTGAATAATAAACATAATACAGGGATTATTGACAAAAACAAAGTGGATATATCCCCAACATATATTATTTTATTAAACACTTTTATCTAAATCTACTATTCTAATAAATGTTGTTTATAGGATAAAAAATGATTGTCAGTTTAATGAAATAATTAATTTTTAAAAAATGATGGCGTATATAATTTCTATTCGTGTTAAAACTAATTTACAATAAATACTTATAAAAATTCAAAGCTTTTATATAAACAAACGTAAACTTGATTTCGATTGAATATTTTGTGAACAATTAGCTAAAACGATGGTTGCGACATTCACACGCGGTCATGCACGTCGACTAAAATAAATGGTAGCTATCGATAATCCAGACGACAATCTCTCAGATGTATTTTTACACTTTTCTTTAAAAAATATGAGTCTTCTTCTAAAAAAAAAAAAAAAAATTTAAGGCAAAATTAAAAGTTTATAGCTTAGGAAAAATGTAAAAAGATTTATTATTAAAATTTTATTCGCTAGTTGTGTAAAGCACTAGTAATAATATGTATTGAAAGTTTTAATTATAAAAATGTTTTTTTATTATTTTCATTAGTAAGTGCACATGTTTGCACAATAAAAAACACACGTCTCTTGAAATATTCAATGTAAGATGCGAATAAAACAATGAATATTACTAACATTTGCATTTATTACGTCATAAACGGATACTATTACCAACATTTTTGACAATTTTACAAGTAAACATTGTTTTTGGCACTCATACAAACTAAGCTGATTACATAAATTGGCTCAAAATTATACAGCTAGCGGATGCGATGCAATTATTTTTGACCATTTAACCTTAAGAGTGTAAAATTATTTTATCTCAAGTGTTGCACATGATAACTACATTAAAAGATTTAAGTAAATTATTTACATTCTCAGAGTTGTATTGACATTTAACGTAAAAAATCAAATAAATTCATTAAAAAAGTTCGATTTTGCTGATAAATGAACAAAAAATGTTTGACATCGTAGTTAAACCATTTAGAAACGTGACACTTAACGAACATGATAATTTCAATTTAAAACAAATATTTTTCATTTTCTATACCATTGATAGTGCTTACATTTTAGCCATTTATTCAAGTGACGTTCTCTCACCAATATGTAGTATATGTATCACTTTTTTGTTCCCGCCATATACTGCTCCATGAATTCTGTCTTGATTGGTCTCCAAAAAATGGAACAGGCGACTTCTGTTCGAATTCGATTAAAGTAGGCGACGGGGAAAGCATAGGACTGGGGCTCGTGGTTTGTGAAACTTGATTATTGTTGATTAGACAGTAGTTGGCTCCATCATTATTATCCCAATATTCAAAGTCACCGCCCTTGTAGCATACAGCAAACTCCATAGATGTAGCGTTACCCGGCAACGTCAAACGAAATGAGAACGTATCATAAATGGCCGTAACATTTTGCGCTGAACCCGCCGTACTATTTGATGATATTGTGTTGTTCTGGACGTATGTGCACAGCGTGTCTTCAAACGTTGCCCATTTGTCATGCGTACACCGTACAAACACCTCTTTGTCATAAGATAAGTTGCGTACCTTCACAGTGCCGACTATTCGACGATCTTGCGATTTTACTATTACATTTTCTAATGACACACCGCTTTCATCTAGTCTTTTACGGAAATCTAAATAACTGGATGCTGGTTGAGGAAATCGAAGTTGCCATTGATCAGATTGTTTGGGATTGTTAGCTGTTGACTGCAAAACACTTGGTGACTGGTTCAAGTACGGGGCAATGCCCATCAGTTTTGGAGGTTGGTTCGATGGCTCGTTCATTAATCTTACCTAAAAAAATATGCACATATTGAGACACGCGGTGCTTGACTGATTTACTGAAAACCGTGTCTGTTACACCGTTGGGTAACAGTAAAAATGAATCACTTATCATTTTACTTGGCTAATTCAATTGCTATAACGTAGTCTTATCGTAATTTTTAGGGGTCATTTAAAACATTAAATTAACAAGTGATACCTAAATATCAAAATTAGAGCCCGGATTTATATGCATTTTATTTGAGATATTTTAAGGGTCCAAAATTTGTGAAACTTTGTCATAGGACTACACAACAGTGTAGACATATCTTTCATTTCAGAATGGATAACCCTCTCTCCTAATCCCTTAAAAACTATGACTTCGGTAACAATACATTACTTGAGTTAAAGAAAGTCCTCGATCATCAGCAAAAACGACTTTCTTTTTACTTTTAGTCGGGCTGGTTGGTTCATTTTCGTCAGATGATGACCCTGAAGATGATCCTATGCTTCCATCCGAGTCCGATCTAGTGACCAAACACGGGCGTCTTGGCTTATTCGGTGATCCCGCTCTGTCTTCAGTGTTGGATAAGTTTGAGGGACGATTCAATCGACGCATAGACAGGGGTGACTGCTGTTGCTTTTGTGTCATAACCAGTCTTAAATTCTGGTATAGTACAGAAAGTTCGGATTGTGAAGAGTGAGGTGTGAATAATGGTGGGCTGTGAGCCACCATAACGTCACAACAATCAGCCAACATATTTGTCGTTGTCGTCCTTGATGTAGGTGTTTGACACGGACTTTGGTACCTAGGCGAACAAAATAATTGCAGCAAAAACGTTAGTTGATAATCCATAAAAAAGAGCATAATTTTTTTTTCTTTTATTATAACCTGCGCACAAATACAGTAAAGGGTGTGGATATAATAAAGAATTTGAAAATTTAAACCCTTAATTTTAAATAATTATTTAATAATTACTGAAATAGTTTGTGTTTGTTATAAAACCCCACGTGTATAAGTAGTGCATTATATTGATGTTATCGTTCAATAATCCACAGCCCCTGACAGAAACATAGACTATTAAGGAGAAATATAACATTTTTATTTTATAATGCATAATATGTATTATTAAATTTGTTTGTTTAAAAAAATGATAAGCAAATTAAAATAGTTACAATAATAATATTAGATAAAATATTGAATCCAAGCGGTTCTTTCAGCCCTTTAATAAATTACTAATTTCAGGTTAATTGCAAAAAGAATTATTTTAGGATAGTTATTTTTATCAGGTATTAACTGTCATTGTTAATATTTGGAATATTTAAAGTATATCTAATTGCTTTTTAAAAGAGTTGTTATATGTTTAAGAAAAAAATTGTATTATGGAAAATTTTTTTTATAGTTTTGCTTTAACAAAAATTAGTTAATGTCAAATTATTTTATTTGAAGCTCATTAAAAAGCTATTTTTAAAAAATATACAGGTTGAAAAAGTGTTTCTTCTCGATCAATAAAAGGTAATTTAAAGATGTATATATATATATATATAAACTATTCTTCATTATCTCTATTCTTAAAGTATCGTTCAAAGGTTGCGCCAAAATTATCAGTTTTGCTATAAGCACGTAAAAAAGTAAAAATTAATTAATTTAAGGAAAAAGAGTATTAACATTTTTATGAGCAACATGACCTTGTATGATTTATTATTTTAGAATAAATTAAATTTTTATTTATGTTATATTAACTATGGATTTTATTTGATTACTCGATAAGAAAGTGTTAGTGACAATTTGTACAAAAAGGTCACCTTTAACTGTCTGTCACGTTTTCTCATAAGATTAAAAGTTCAAATAACAATATTATGAACTTGGCTCTTTGTTATTTTCTTTGCTATAATTTTCATATCATAGGTGTACGTTTTTTAAATTATTTACACAAACAAATTGAAAAAAATAGTTATTATTATACTGACAGTTAAATTAAATAAATTACATTTTATTTGTAAACATAATATTATTTGAAGGGGTCAATAAATAAAAGTGTTAACTTTACGTTTTTTCGAAAATGCAATTTAATTACATTAAAAGAAATATAATAGTGTATAAAAAACATATCAGCCTAAAGTGGATTTACCGAAATAATAAATTGATAAAGGCGTTTATGAAAAATTTACCATTAAATACCATACCATTATATAGTTACAAATAAAGTTTTCTTGAACAATTTCAAAATTATCAATTAACACTATTAATTTTACTCACTGAATTAAGTTTTCTGATATATGATACCGCGAGTCAAGTAAATATCCGGACATAGTCTAGAAAAAATAATTAACTTTTTGTATTGCCATCGTCCTTTGAGTATGGTCAACACCGTTAAAAAAAGGTTTGAACGTTTGATTAAACTATACTCATTAGGCCTGTAAGACGATGTAATTCAGGATGCAAATTATTTTTTCTAGACCATGTCCAAATATTTACTTGACTGACTGTAGATTTATTTATAAAATTAGGTCACGATATATATATATATATATATATATATTAAATATTATAAATAATATAATACTATTGTAAATTATTGATGAAATTATAAAAATATTTTTCATTGGTTCTTATCTGCAGTGATAAAGCCAGCGTTTTCATAAACATTAATTCTTAAAATTCAATAACGCAACCGAATTAACCAAAGAAGTTGCCAAGAAAAAAGATAACCGCAATTGGACCCAACAAAAGACTATTGTGTGTATTTGCAGAATCAGCATGCTCATAATAATTCTAAAATTTCGTTTAGCACATGCAATATACTAGGTAGTATTTGTCATGCAAGATAGATTCCGATTATACAAATAATAGAGATTAATGGTTACCAGGCAAAGTTGATGCTTCTTACGTAAAACAAGAAAGTGTAAATCATAGATGTATAAGTATTATTATTTCAATATTTTTCCTGATGCTAAATCAGAACGAAATGCCCAACCACGTCTGTGTCCGTGAATCCTCACAGAGGCGGAGGACCATCGAGTCCAGAACCTAGAGCCGAGTACTGGACACGCATCATGTTTTTCCGGTGGTACGTGTCCATTGCTTCTATTCTACCATTGAATAACAACACTTAACCGGTGACCTGTTGAAAACCGACCTCGAACGTTTAAAAGAACAATTTTGTACAAACACCAAAATGAAAGCATAGAGTTCACCAAACATTTCCTCTAATTTTTGCCCTTTTTTAAGTAACACCTTAGGTTACCATAAAATAAGTCATTGTTTAATTCGTCTCTTTTATTCCGTCTCTCCGACCCCGTAAAATATCTGCACATTTATACCAAAATGACGTGAATGTAACACCTACGTGCAATCGTCTTCGCGGTCAGTCCTTCAAATAGAACGAAGAGACGACGACCCAAAAATAAACTTGGATGATGGCCAATTAATTTATATCGTGAAATATTTTCGGCCAAGAACCGCCTACTTAAATAACAAAAACAAAGCTCGACAAAGATTAGATTTTTTTTATGTTAGTAATTTCACAGCTGATAAAAACTATTGTTTACGGTCTTACACTTATCAGCTTATGATTATTATTATTCTATTATTAAAATTTATTTCCCTTTACTGAAATAATCAGCCCGACAAGTATATTTACAGGGAATTTCCTGAGAGTCGTGTAAACTCGCTATGTGCAATTAATTCTGATCAGTTAGATATAAACAATAAAAACAATTATTTGAAATTGTTACTTACTGTTGTACGGGTAGTTCGGCCGGATTGTAACTCGAAGTATCGCACCACAGTTTGGACGTTTTAAAGTTTACACACAAGTTACAACAAGAAATAAAAAATGTTTATTTTCAACAATAAAAAACGTTAAAAATTCAATTTAACGACAATAATATTAAAAAATAAAAACTGGTAACTTAAAAATTGTTATGTATTTATTGATGTGGTAGAGACGTAGGTCTTCTGTGAGAGCCGTACGAATCAAACCGCTAGGCCACAAAGCATTAGACGAACCATACCGCGGATGGCTCAGAAGTCAATATCAATAGACTTACAACCTTCTTCCCGTGTGTACACCGACTGAACTAGTACTGTTAACGACTGACCGGCTGGCTTAGCTCGGTAAGATCGTACAACGGCTCCCCTCTTTCTACGCCACCACCATTACCTTTGGCACCCAACATAGTGTCGGAAACGGCGTTTGTATTTGTTATCACTCATGGTCGTTTTATTGTATCACATCCATTTCTTGTTAACGAGTACATAACAATTACGTGATAAAATAAATCATTAAGTATTGAGCTGATTTTGTGATGGTCACGTTTTAATACTCCCGAGATCCAATTTTCCAAATTTATACTATTTTAAATATTTAAATTATAATTCTTACTAGAAAGTGATATTTATATAACAAGCCACTCAATTTCTCATAATATAATTATTTTTTTTAAAAATATATATATATATATATTTCCATTTATCCATAAAAAACATTTTTCATGTTCAACCCTTATTTCTTATAGGAGTGTCAACTTTCTTTTTTAAATAGTAACATACATATTTAACTAGTTATTAACAATTTAAAGTAATGAATAGAGGTGAAGTGTGGGTGTTGCTATTTTTATCACTAGACGTATCTCGGCCTCACTTCTCCCGTAAAGGTTAAAGAGAAAAAAAAATTCACAAAAAAATTATTATTTTAAGAGAAATCAAAAATTAATACGCAAATCATTTTATAAATAATAAATCAAGTTTATAAAATATTTTAATTTATATGCCTTTTATGTCGTCTTCAGATGTAACATTATTAATAAATAATCGTTGATATTTATATTTTGAAAAGATAGCATAAGAATCTTTATAAAATTGTAAATATTTTTTTGAACTATAATCAAAAAAGAAATTTAATTCATTATTATAACGTAAATTTAATAAAGCTGAATTATTTATCATTTAATAGTAAAATGTTCGTAATTTTAAATAAGTCTTATAATTAAACCCATCAATTGTAAAAGTTGAAAAAACTGCTTAAATTAGATGTTAATTGTTTTATTTTTAGCTATAAATTAGTATGTATCAGCTTGTTGTAATTATAATTATTTTTAACACTATAATAAAACAATAACACCTATTTAAATTAATTAATTAAACATATTCTTATGGACTGATTTACTACTTATGAAAGATAGATAACGTTTTTGCATAAATAATTATCAATATAAACTATTTTATGTTCTCACCATTCATGTTATTTTTTGTCTTATGAAATTTTGTATGTATTTAGTTTATTTCATACTTTTAATTTTTTAAATACAATGATTTTTTTTTTTTTTGTCTTTATTTTAATACGATAATATAATTATAATATACAATATGATTTTACATTTATTTTCATCATAATCCGAGTTCAAGGCATAACTGGCGTGGTTTTATTTTTATCAAACTAACATTAACATTCAGTATCAGTTTAAAAGGCATGACCTTAAAAAAAACTTAATATATTCTTAGAAGATATACATTATGTATAATTGTTTTATCTAAAGTTTTAAACAAGTAAAATAGCTATAATATTTTTATGTGTTAAAAAATTAGGTATTAAGAAAAATATAACTGAGAATAATGGACAGTAGTTTAATAAATTAATACCTTATTAATAAATGTCGATTGATAGGAAATTTCTAACATTTTGTTGAATGCTACGTAAAAATAAAATTACTTATTTATTAGAAAGTCATTAGTTTAAAAATAAATTATATTTTTGTTTATTAATTTATAACACAGGTAATTATGAACTAGTCACGGAGACAAAAAAAAAACACCATAATCGTCTAAATTTGAGTGTTAAATCCATTACTAGTAAATATAAATTATTAAATTATGTTTTTTTAACTTTTAAAATTTTAAACATAAATATATGTATTATGTTAAGTGATTAAAATATTTTAGCTATGTGATATCAACTTTTAAATTTAAAACTAAATAATCCCATTTTTATATCATCAATGAAATGGAAAATAAAAATTCAACAAAAAATATCGATAATTTTTCAATAAAAATAAATAAAATACAGTATTAAAAACAAATAAACCAATGAATTAGGTCTATTTGGAAATTAAATTATTCCTTGGTGATAACAGTTAAATAAGATATGATAATGAAGTATAAGTTATGAAATAAAATCCATTTTTATTAAATTATTAATAACATAGATGCTCCATTTCTGTATACTGTTGTCTGATAACCCCCAGTATTTTACTTCCTAATTAGATTTTATTTTTAATTTTCAGTCTTGTGTATTTATTGCATATAATCAGAATAGAATGTAATAGAATAGTATGTATCAATAAAATTACGATAATATGCAATGTTAATGCAATATGTCATAACCTTTTTATTAATTGATCATAATTTATATTAATATAATAGTTTAATTTTAGAAACACAAATATATTTGATTTATAGAATTTTATTGTTAAGTTATGTCATATTACATTGTGTAATTGACAACGAGAAAATTTAATGGTTTGTTGTTAATTTAGTTAATTGTTGCGTCATGTAAAAATTAGATTGAATTATTTGTCTTGCTGTATTTAACATGATAACAAAATGTAATAAATCAATTGAAATGTAAACGATTTTTTATTTTAGTTTAATGAATTTTTTGCTAGTTTGAAATCATTAAGAATCGTTTAATTAAATTATCTAATTAACCAAAACTATTTTTGAATCAGATCATAGTTAATTATAATACTGCAGTTGATTTTAATTGAAATCATTTATTTTTATGCTTAAATTAGTTTAATTTATATAAATCCAATGTCATTAATGTTATTGAAATAAAAATAAAATCAGTAGTTCTTAATAAGCTTTGATAAGCTTTAGTATTTTATTAATTTTATCGTTCAACTAATATTTATAAATTATTAAGTATTATATTAATAAACATAACCATTAACTTTATTTAGATTAAAAATACCTATAGTGAATTTAATTTACAACTTTATTCAATTTTATTATTAAAGTTTATAAATTCATATGTAAAATTAATTGGGATTTTACGTTGAGTATTTTTATGTTAATATGCTCAATAATTGTAATGCAGATAACCAAACATTCTCAAATTGAATGCAATATTCGAATAGTCAACAATATTATAAAAAATATTTTATTTTATTGAATTTGTTTTTAAAAGTTCATTGTAATAAACAGAGTATACTACCAGGTTTTGAAATCTTTAATAAATTTTGATTCAATATATTATGTTACTTTTTTATATAATCTTGTAGTTTTTTTTTTAATAGTATTTTGAACTACATTAAAATATTTTTATTGTTTATTTTTAATAATAAAAAATTATTTTGAAATTTTACTATTTTTTAGCTTTTATCTCGTAAAAGATTTTGATGGATTGATCAAAAATGTATTACAATGTTTAAATGTTACAAGCATTTTAATATACAACATATGTAATGCTTTCGAAAATTTTGTTAGAAAATATACAATAGTACGAGCTTTAAATGCTTATTTTATAAAAAGTACTTATCCTAAAGTTGATATCGATCTATCAACATTTTGTGTAAGAAAAGAGCTAAAAATGGCTATTTGAAATTTCAAATAAGTAAAAAAAATGTATTAAACATAAATATATATATATATAATATAATATATTTTTAAATGTATAATAATTAAATATACATTTTTAATGTTGTCTAAAACTGTAAAAGTTTAAAAAAAAATTTACGCAAAATATTCACTGAATCAAAAGCTGTTAAAGGTGTTAAAATTTATAAGTACATGCCGTATAATAATGCTTAGAGTGTAATGACAAAGCGATCATTTTACTTTTTTAAACAGAATGTTAATATGAGCACAAAAACCTCATATGTGCAAAATTTAAAATTAGATAGAAACCTACTAAATTAAATGTCGAGTGTTTTAATGGACCTTTCTGTGGTTGGCAAATCGCCAGTTATAGATTATTATAATCATAATATCGTTATGGTGTTTAAAAATATATAAGACATAAATAAATTTTACATATCCATTGTATTATACAAACAGTCATTAAAAATACTTTATAAATCAGGAAGTATATTTATATCGGTTTTGAGCTTCATTCGTAGCTGTTTATGAAATTAAAAAGTACTGCATGTGCGATATATACAATCACATTAAGCATTTATATCGTCGTTAATCGTTTAGTAAAGATTGTTATGCATACAAGACTATTGATTACTAAATTTCTCCTAAAATAATAATAGTTTTAAGATTTTTTTTTTCTATTATTTAGTAGTACTTTTATCTCGATTTGTAAGTGGTAAAATATTTTTAGTTCCATCCTTAATTGGGGTTTTAACTTTAATTTTTTTTTTACAACTGCACATATTTTATAATTATACTAAACCTCAGAAAATGATTCAACTGAGAGAATAAATGGTTGATAACAATTTTTGAAGTAGTATTCCGGAAGTTATGATTATTTTTATACTACGGTGGGAGTAGGAGCGCGGCAGAGTGATGTATGATAGCAATAATATAGTCCACACCTTGCCTTTAGTTCATATTTTAAAAAGGTAATAACTTTCGAGAAACTGGTTTAAAAGCTATTGTCAATCAATTATTTCTTTAGTTAAATGATTTTCAAATATTAAAAATGTTACCATTAAAAAAATATTGTCCATACCCTTTGTAAGGAATAAAGAAAGAAACTAAATAATATTATACCACAAAAAAATCTAAAAATAATTATTACCAGCTGGGAAAATCAATTTCAAAATTGTTAATATTTTAGAAAATATTTAGTAGTTAAATAAATCAACTCTGTATATTTTTGGTTAGAACTCAGAAACTTTAATTGAATATAATAATACATAATTATATTTTAAAAATTAAAAATTTCGATTAAATAAAAAAAATTAACTTACTTAAAAAATGTATTTTTATCCATGTTCGCAACTGTGATTACTTCTTATTAAAACTTTATTTAATTTTAAAATTAAAAATTATTTTACAACATATTATATTTGAATTATAAAAATCATATTGTAAAACTAAACACTCATGTTGAATAAAATAAACTTTATTTAGTTACATTATGAAATGTTTTTTAATTAAAAAAAACGTTTAGATTTCAGCTAATTATAAGTCACGCAACTATTTATAAGTGATTACGTAAACAGGATGTCTCTACGAAAAACCACGTGAATTGACTAGAATTTTCGTTTAATGTCTTTAAAATATATAAATTATATTTGGTGAAATATTATTAATCTCGATCGTTTTAAAAGTCTTCTCCGATATCTATTATAACTATTTTGTCACATTAACACAGTGATGTTTAATTAAGAGATATCTGAATATCAAGAAAATATTAATATGTTAATAGGCGATGATTATACATATTTAAAATATCAAACGTTATGTAAATGCCATAGTTTATGTTCCGTTGTATTTATATTTGTCATAACATAAATATACTTTAAGTTATGTATTGTTCCATTGAGTATTTATCCTAAAACGACGTCAATGTTAAAGTACAACATTTAATTTAAAACAAATATAATATTAATTATAAATTAATCAAATGGACTCCCTGAATATATGTCCAACTAAAAGAGTTACACTTTGATTGATTGCAGTTTGGGTAATCTATAACGAATCTTAATATTAGCCTTCTTATATTTAAAAATTCACTATATGATATCTTAAGTCGCCTATGTAACAACATGTGTATTGATTAAAAGTATTGTTTATGTATGTAATGTTAGGATGTTCTAAAAAAAAATGTAGTAATACCTAACAATTACGTAGCAATGATTATTGTTGGGAAGGGGCTAAGGATCTTATTTTTTGCTTTTTTAACTTATTAGATAGTTTTACAAACGCTTAAGTTATGCATTATTATTAGTAATAATTGACCCAATGGGGACAAATATAGCCCTTTTAGCCACTTTGACTATGCCATCGATACGTAATAATATAATACCAATGTTATGTAAATCGCACTACTATTTAAAAAATTGAAAATATTTAAATTAAATAATGTTAATAATGTCTACTATTGTAGACATTATACATATTTAACTTTTGATTATAAAGTATTTGTTATTTCGTTTCTTTTTCTCGAGCGCCTGATTTTTTTGCACTAGTTGGATGTATATTTTTCTAGTCATTTAATTTGGGCATTCATATTATAATAAATAAAAGAAATTGAACGCAATGGATTTTCTACAGTCACGTGTCTTTTAGTACGTTGTTTCTAATATTCTTCCAGTGGTCATGTGCCAGTGTCATGTTCCCATGTTATCTACCTATGTAAAATATAGTAATAAATTATTATCTCAAATCAACTGTGTCTAATGTACAAATAGATCTAATGATCTAAATATACAGAAATTGACTTGATAACGAATAGTATACTTGAATAAATTAAGCTAATAGTATTTAACTTAAATATACAAATTTACGAAGTAAACATCAATGATATTTTAAAATACAATTTTATCATTTCATTACACATAAGTGACTGAACGAATTTTTTCAAATTTACATAATACTTACCTTTAGGCAATTAAAACGTCGAGCAATGGATAAGTTCGGAAAAGCTCCATTACATTTCTTTATAAAGTTAATTACATCAATAGATATTGTATGATTATTCGACTACGTTCTAACAAATTAAGAATTTTTCAAATAAATCATACGCACAAATATCTTTTTCATCTTTAGATTGTAGGGGTAATACCAAGTCCATATATTTAGATCTATTAATTTTTTGTTTTTAAAAACTAACCTATTAATGTATAACTTTGTATTTTATTGTATTTGATTATAATTAGTTTAATTATAATTAGGTATGATGTAAACAGAAATAAAACTTACATTTATGTATAATATATTTATATAACATATTTTATTATATTTTTAGAATAATAAAATTATCTAAAATACATAATATTTGAAAAATTTACGACTTTAAAATTAGTTGCTTACAACGGTTTGTAGTATTTTATTTTCGTGTAGAATAAATTTTAAAAAATACAAGTTGAATAATACATAGTTTATGACTTTTCCATAATACATAAATTATAAATTTTGAAACTTTATAAGTGTTGTTAAAATTATATTCTTTTAATATTGCTAAAAGTGCACAATAAAAAAATTGTCAGATATAAGATGGAAAAGGAAGTGTGATAGTATTAAAGCAATAAAGCTTCATGTTACTTTCAAGAAATTATTGATGAGTTAGATGTAATATTAGATACAACACATGATCCGCTAATTAAAAATCAAACTAATTCATCAATTTCGGAGATAAGTGAAAAAAATTCCTCATGAGTTTACATATTTGATATACAGTATTGAGTGAAGTGAACATCGTCAGCAAAAGTTTAAAAAGTTCAAATGTGGAATTCAATAATTCTTCAGAATTATTTAATGCACTTGTCATGTTTTTTAAAAGTTATAGAGAAACTATATTTAATACAGCTAAATTGAAAGCTCAAATACTCGCCATTATATAAAAATAAAGAGCAACTTAGATTTAATTCTATGGATTTGGTATTATATTTCCAATCTGAAGATGAAAAAGATATTTGTGCGTATGATTTATTTGAAAATTTCTTAATTTGTCAGAACATAGTCGAAGAATCAACAATATCTATTGATGTAATTAACTTTATACAGAAATGTAATGGAGCTTTTCCGAACTTAGTCATTACTCGTAGGATTTTGTTATGAGTGCCACAATAACTTAATCTAGTTATATAATATAAAATTGTATTATAATATATATAACATTTTGTTTCACAGTGATAGCTTATATGGATGTGAAGTTATAGACTCTAGAACATAAGGTGTTTTTCATGTTTTTAATAATAAAAAATGCACTATCTGGTAAAAAAACAATAAAAATAAAAATTATATTTGTTGTCAATGACTTTTAAGAAGTCTAGGATATAAATTTCAAAAATTTTTGAACTATAGCAGCACGCACATTAGGTGATTTCACATAGAATGACCCTTCATTAATTTTTATATTGTGGACGATTCAAAAGATTCTATTTATATTTCTTTTATATTAAACTAGTGTGCTTTTTAACCATTTAGTAATTTTGGTAATAATATCTTTTAGATTGAACAATTATTTTCTACTTAGATAGTAAGATTTGTTAAGTGTATTTATTTCAATTTTCAAATCAATTAAAAAAATTTTGTTCAAATAAAAATTAATTTTTGTAAAATATACACTTAAATTTTGTTGATCAAATTATAAAAGAATCGTTTGTATTGACAATTATTTAATGTCTGTTATATATATATATATATATACATTTTTCTTTTTAATAAATCTTCAAATCTTTTATATCATCTTAGTGTTTTAAATATATAATTATTTTGGTTTCAATTTATTATAAAATAATATAATTAGGTGTTAAAACACTGAATTACTATTATATATACATATATATGTACGTTAAGAAATGAACTTTTACCATATTGTTACCTGTTGGTTCACATCCAATAGTCTATTAAGAAATCTTGTTTTACTTGATGTATTAGTGTAATAATTCCTGAGTAATACGTTTCTTTGTTCAGCACTTGGCATGGACCTATTGCTGCAATAATTTGCCAAAGTGATTTATAAGCTTCAATAAAATCAGTAAACGTATTAAAACTTTTTTGTACAAGTTAAATCTAATAATTTTATGTATGTAAAGAAATGTATTTTTAATTTTTCATACATGTAGTTATTTTTATTTGACTATGACATATTAATTTACTTTAAAAGTTAAGAGATGTAGGTGATATTTATTTATACTATTTATTTTTATATTTCAATAATATTGTCACGAAATACAAAAAAATGAGAGGAAAATATCTTATTAAAGAATAAAATAATTAGTCTTGTGATTTATTTTTGCGATCACGTGAATATATGTAGTTTTATTAATTAAACTAGTTGATTGCAATTATCTATCCAATAAAATGCGCGGTTTTTATTCTTTATAGCTTAAAGGTTGTGTAAAAGTGCAATTATAATGCTTAACAGTTCTTTAACATATTATCTATCATTTAATTGAATGAATATCGCTCAAACGTATAGAAATAAATTAAATTAAAAACATGAAGTTATATTGATTTCTGTACATAATTTAAGATCAACCACATGCATAAACTATAGGTGTTAACTTTTGAAAATGTTATTTTTACTGAAAATTTTTAAAGGTTGAAATTTTAAATAAAGTATGGTTTTAATGACAGTTTTTTTTTATAAATATTTGATATGATTACGTTTTAATCTATAGTAGTATTATTGTATTGCTGATGTGATAAATGTTTGCTGCATTCCTATTTTAAATCAATTAAATATACATTAATTTTTCCTTTAATTTCAGTTTTGTACTATTAAATAAACTGAACCAATTTATTTAATTTTAGGGCTTTAGAATGTTTTTATAATGTCACAACTTAAATATTTCAAATTGAAATAACAACAAAATTGTTCAAAAAAAACTATAACCACATTAATATTTTATAAGCCTAATATTAGCATGTAAACTATAGAGTTACTATTATATTATCTTAAAAAAAATGAAAAAAGAAAAATGATATGTTTAAATAACATTATAAAAAATACATTATTAACATTGTTTATATTAATAGCGTTATAAAGGAATAGTTTATGACGTTTATAGCTTTTAGACTCATGATAATCATAAGAACCATAATAGTTTATATAGCATATAGATACTGTCTTAAAAACTTCTTTTTGTACTTACCTAATGTAAAAATACATATTTACAATCATATCAGTTTACTTTATACATTACTAGGGTCACGATCAGTTTTATAATACATTATTTTTATACTTCATTATTCACACGTTATCAAGATAGCTTAGAAACAATTAATTATTTTATCAATGATAATCAGAAGCGATAATTTAATTATTTATATCGATAATATATCAAATTTATTTATTTAAATGGTTAGGAGATACACACAAATTAAAAACAGTAGCTCTATTTATTATAATCTTTTATTTAATTAATATTAACAATCATTTTTAAAGTTTTTCTAGTTAAATATTCAATGAGAGCAGAGAATTTTTATGAACAGATATAAAAAAAAACACACCGCTCCACAAAACCAATAACTTTTTAATTTTGCATAGAAACTAAAAAAAAAAAAACAATCAAAAAATTAAAAAATATACTGAATTAAGCTTCATCTAACAAGTGATTATAATTATAAAAATTAATTGTTAAATTCAGGTGAAACTCAAAATAATTTTTTTTAGAAATGATTTATACAGTAACAGTTTACCAAGATATTGGCATTATTATAGAATGGTAGAAGAACACATAAATAGAGTTAAAAAATTAATAAATAACAAAGTAAACTTATTCAAATTTGTAGTAGAAACATATTATCCATATCAAACCTAATTCGACGATAAATACTTTAAAATCATTAGAAATTGATGTTTTTAATCGTTTATATGGAGAAAATGGATTAGCAAATTTTATTTGTTAAAGGTCAAATCATTTTAAAGTTTCGAGGGTAATATCTTTAACTAGATATTAGTTGTGATCATTTGACGTATTATTGAGAAAAATGAATGACAGACACAAAAAAACCATATAGTTAATATTTTAATATGATTAAGAAATTCTTTCTCACAAAAAGAGACTACGGTGGTGGGATCCTTTATAGACATTGAAGTTATATAATCTAAATGAGATAAATATCAAACGAATTTTGAATTTTATTTCTATCTCAAAAAGAATAAAGAAAAAAAATGCAAAAAAGTTATTTCGACGTGTGGAATTCGACTTTCGTAGTCCGAGCGTAGAAAATTGTAATATACTCGACGCAGACACCGTACATTACATAAACTTATAGCTAAAAATGATAATTTAAACTAGTTTATAAGCAGCTTTTCTTAACTTTGAGGAGGCAAAATAATCCAAATAAGTTTAAATTTATATTTAATGTAATTGTCGCCAGGACAAAATTTTTTTTTTGAACTTATATTTGAAGCTCGGAGTATTTCCGGAACATTTTCAAAACTTTGGAAAACATCTTAGGTTTCAATAAAAAAAATTATTTTGGTTTGTTCATTTTTCAACAAGTTATGGCAGTTTTAAGTATCAAAATATTAATAAATCAAACGTAATTCTTTGGGGATTTCTCCCATTTACAGGTAAGGAGGGAATTTTTTTCAATTTTTGAGAGCAATGTCTTCAACTATATACGACTTTTGACTTATCATTGGTTTAGTGAGAGCTTAGAAAAAGTGGCGACAGAAATAAAAAAACAAACCCATTATGGTAAAATTAATTCCTTCTCAGCTTCGTATCGAAGCTAAAATTATTATTACATATAAAAAAAATATTAATTCTAGAAGCATAAGTTAAAAATTGAAAGTATTTTCAATATCATTATTAAATTAAAGTTGTTTTTAAAACAAAGTTGGATGTTTAAATTATCCATCCAAAATTAAGAAGTAATAGTCCTATTACTGATTCAAGAAATGGGTGAAAACAAAATAAACTGTAATGTAGCCATTAGTTTAAGTTACAATTCTGGCTTATTCTTTAATAACAATAACAAATGTAAAAGGAATAGTCACATTTCATATCCTTTATATTATAACGTTTACTACTTAAATAGGTTATTCTACTCGCATTATTTTGTTTTTAGTTAAGTTAAAAAAACAATCTATTAAAAACCAATTGAACTAAATTGATAAACATAATTAATTTAAAATCTTCAAAGATAGTAGGTGTTAGAAAATGTTTTGATTACGTTCATTCTTGATAATAATAAAAAATATTAATCAAAAGCTTCGTACGTCATTAATTAATAGTTATAATACTTCTTTCGTAATAAAAAACATATTCTTATTAAGTTATTTTTCATAGTAATCTGTGTATAGTTACATATTGCTATAAACATTTTTTGCATTTTACTAGAATTTATCTATTTATTCTACAAAGAAATAAGAAGTTATTCAGCTGATGTAAGAAATATTTCATTAAATTGAAAAATCCATTTCGAGTAACGTATTGTTCAACTTTAATAAACATGTGACCAAATATATATTTTTATAAATTTCGTAACACAATTATTTGTTTTATAAAATAAATCATTTGTATAAAAAATTTAAACAGCAGACTTAGGTTGGGCTTAATATCTGATAGCTATGTATAATTAGTATATTATTTTTAGATTATATGATTAATTTTACTTGACTTTAAATAATTACACAGCTAAATATTTTATCATTTTATATATTCTCTCAGTTCATTGAACTTTTTAGTAATTATAAAAAAATAAGAAGACTTATGCAAATTTAACAATACAATATTTTTTCAGTCGATAAATTTAAGATTTTTAAAATTAAAAATTAAAAAAATCTAGTTAATGCTTGTAGTTTAAAATCCGATTTTTTGGATTGGTCAATTGAACTCATGAATATTATATATTATAACATTATTATAAAAAAAATTAAGGCCCATTGAAAACTTTCTGGGTTTGAAAATGTATTATAACAAAAAATGTGTAAGTTATATTTAATATTACTAAAATGTCTTAAACAAGCGATAGTCTCGTTTAGGCATTTAATGTTTACAACAATATTTAGGTTCATAAAAATAAATATAGTGTAATCTATGCTCATTAATTATTGCAGACTTTTCGAGCAAAACAAACAAGCACATTAAGTTGTTGTTATTGCACAATTAAGTACAACAAATTAGAATTTCAAAAATTATCTAATAAATCATTAATTTATTAATTTTCTTAAAGATTAAAGAATTATTATTCAGTTAAAATAACTGTATTTATATTTGTATACAAACGATATTTTTATAAAATCACTCAAGAAGTGCTTTGTATGCTGATATTAGAACTATTAAAACTCTAAAGTGTATAACATACATAAAATAATAATAATACAGATTGGAACAGATTGACATCTCTTAAAACTTTTGTAACCATTAAAATATTTCTGTATTATTTTTAGACAATTTTTGAATTTATGAAATACACACAGAGAATGTTTGTTTTTATTTATTTTTAATAATAAAATAACATTTTTTAGTAAAATTTCTTTTTTTAATTTTCAAAATAATTTTTTTTTAGATCATTTATTAAGAAACATTTTTATGGGTCTATAACAGCTTTAGGATAATTGCTTATTGAGTTACAAACATTTTAATGTATAGAGAAATATACAGTGCGGTCGGAGAATGCGTTATAAATATACATCAGTACGTGCTCACCTACTCGCGCCACATACCTACTGTTATCAGCTACATCTTTTAGTTAGATATTCAGTATACAATTATTAAAAAAGATGTTTTCTTTGAGAGAAATATTCTTAAATTTAAAATCTATTAAAATTTAATTTTAAATAGCTATTTTTAATCGTCTTTCTATCAAATAATGAATAATTTAAATATTGATAATGAATACAATTTTTTCATTTCGGTGTAAATGTGAAGTTTTATATATATATTATTCACAGCCTTCACTAGACTCAGCTTTAGACATGACCATTGCGCGCACGTAATCATCTATCTCATGAAACGGTTACCCATACTATTTAATAATGTTATTAAGTGAATATGTTCTTGGTAGCATCAAGAAAATATTGGTTCTGAAATTACCATTGGATACCATTGGATACTTCACAAAAATATTGTATGTACTTTGCTCTGAAACTTTTAGAACAATTCTCATTTTTAAACTTCTGTAGACATAAAATTTACAATTAAAAAACTTAACGTCCAACTTCTTGAAAAATATCTGTAACTACTTCACACACTATGACTTAACAGAAAAATGTATTTTTAATAACAGATTATATAATTTGATAACTTAATAAATAAATGCTGTGAAATGTAAGTAATTAAAAGGTTAACTACTAAGCAGAATGATTATCTACCAAATATATTACAGCAATGCGATAATTTTGGCAAAATTGTTTAGTTTATTAAAGGAAGATCAGAGTTTTTAGTCCCTTCTGATCAAAGCAATTTTATAGTGCAAATAAGCAAAACATGAATGAGATCTAAAAAAAAAATAGCTAGTTATTTTGAGGTGAATAAACATTGTATATTATACAAATATAGAAGTATACTACACCTGTGTATATTATATCGCACACCCATATCAAAACAGTATCAACTCAAAAAATTAGTGTTTTTAGTTAAACGTATATTCGATTTCTACAAATGAAATTACATTAAATAACAAAACAGGTTTATCTTTATCTTTTATAATATTTGATAAAAAAAGATTGAAAGACTGAATCTGAACTTGCATAGACTAAACAATAGCTAAAGGGATTAGTTTATTTGTTGATATTTTGTAAGACTTTTAAGTTTATGTTTTGTACAAGATTATTTTATAAAAAATAAAAAATTGATTTGTATTAAACCATTTTCTTATAATTCAATCTATAGTTTGAAACAAAATAAGAAACTACACTATTTTTAAATAAATAGTTATACTTTTTGAACAGATAAAAGTGAATCAACTCAAAAAATATCAACAAAATAGTATCAAGTTGAAATAATGAAAAAAATATAAATAAAATATTTCATGCAAGACTGTTGCAACTCAAAAATGTAATACAAATCGACTTGATTGAAACATTTAATGTTTTAACTATCAAACTTACACTAATATGCGTTGCCTAGTTATGAAAAAATTGTTTACTTAAATTTTTTTACAAAGCTGACATGACAAACGGTTTTTTGGCATTCCTGAAAAAAGTGTTTTTTTGAGTTGTAACTGTTTTGATATGGGTGTGCGATATAGTATAACAATTTTTAATAATAATAAAAATTGAACTATATTATTTAATAACTTATACAAAATAATCTAGATATTAATTTAATGCAATACCACAAATTCAATTAAAAAAAAAAAAAACAGTAAAATTTGAGTCACTGAATATTTTACAAATTCTACAAAAGTAGATAAGCTTATCAGAAAATTTTTTAAAATTTTTTCGGTGATCTATTCTTAATTTTACTTAATATTAATATACTTTAATATTAATATAATATTAATATACTTTTTAATATTCATAAAAATTCATTTTTTTCTTAGTAAAATTTTTGTGTTATGATAGAGATAACTTTAAAATTTTTAAATATCAATTATCATTTATAATAAGGTGGAGTTGACAAGTTGATTTAATTGACAAAAATTGAATAAGAAAAAAAAATTTAAAAAGGTATATGTGATCGAAGAAAAATTGTTTCGTTGAATGTACTGCAATTTTTCCTGGAAAAAAAAATAATATTTATTATTATATAACCAACCATTGAAATTGGTATGCCTAAACTTCAATAAAAGTAAAGTTTTTTATTTGAAAAACGCTTTAAATATGTCATTATATTGTGAACATTGTGTATGGATTAAGTGATGAGGCAAGGGGAGGTTAAAATGACTATTACCGGGGGAGGGACATTGTCAAATTATTATAATGATTTAAAATTTCAATAGTTTTGACTTAGGCACTAATAAAAGCATGTTATCAGCAAAAAAAAAAACCCAGCACAGTGGAGACGCGGCATAGTGGGGACGTTGCATAGTTGGGTCCAGTATAGATTTAATCTGACAGTGATTAAAATCACTATCATAAGAAACGCTTCGATGCAAATCAGTAGATAGTGTTTAATTCTAAGAAATTGGTGGATAATTACAAAAGCTACATTATCTGCTAGTTTCTTATTAATACCCTGATTAAGATAAAGTATGTCGAATGAAAAAGGGATTATTAAAAAATATTATTTCTCATAAAAAAATTGTGTTGATTCGTACACTTTTCAATGAGTTATAGCATTATAAAGTTAAAAATGTAACCAACCCAACCCAACATCAACTCCTATTTCCTTAATTATATCCAGATTAGTAATTATTTTAATTATATATTATATAATTTTTATAATTAATTATTTTCAAATTATTATTGATTTTTAATATGTTAAAAGTAATCATTTTGAACCTACTTCTTTTTGTTCTTTAAAGTGAAAGTTTTAATAAAAAAAAAATGAATTTATTACCATAACTTTTAACTCAACTTGCAAGTTTGAAATAAATATTATTAAATAGAAAAAAAT
>NW_026099576.1:16702003-16708690 GCF_025091365.1 Daktulosphaira vitifoliae
AAAAAAAAAAAAAAAAAATAAACACATCATGGTAAAATTAATACCTTCTCAGCTTCGCATCGAAGCTAAAAAAAAAAACCCAGCACAGGGGGATCGCGGCACAATTTTTGAGGGTAATTTATTCGACTAGATACAATTTGTGATCGTTTGACGTATCATTGAAAGAAATCAGTTCGGTGAGAGCTGAGAAAAAGTGGTAACAGACACAAAAAAAAAAAAAATAAATAAACACATCTTAGTAAAACCAATACCTTCTCAGCTAAAAGGGTTGTTGTGTAATAGATATTTAGCACTTATAATTTTATTTTATTTATATTTTTATAATGATGATTTTTCTAATAAAACACATTATTATGGGAGATGATATAAAACACCAATACCCGTATGTAACATCAACTTAAAATAGTAGAATAATAGGTTGCGCACGTGTCCCTTTAAGTTTAATTGGCTAACCAATAAGAAACGTTTTTCAATTAAAATCTAAAATATCAATTTTCCCCCTCAAAAACGGGCCTATAAAAGAGCAATTTCTAGCTCATTCGGCACCTTTTTTTTTCTAAAAATCTGGTCATGAAGCGTCTCTGCATCAGACTGTTTCGCGATTGCGCTCTCTCGGACTTGGAAACTCTTTTACACTTGGTGTTTTTCATCTAACTCTTTTATAAGTAATGTAATTTAAAAAAAATAAGTTAATTTTTTTTTTATTTTTAGTTTTAAATTTTTAAGAATTCATAAGACAATTAACTTTTTAATTTTGTATTTTATGAGTTGTTCCAATTAAGAATTTTTTTTTAATTCTTTAATTGGATCTTCTATTTAATAAGTTCACTTCGAAAATCTACCTTAGCACATAAAGCGGTTAAAACTGTTGGTAAAACGATAGTTTATGACATGTCACTAAGGAGATCATAGAGTGTATCTTAAATTTAGATAGATAAGTGTTTGATGATTGCATAAGCTACTGATGGTTGTTGAAATCATTACCCTAGCACATCAAGTGGTTGAAATTATTGGTAAAACAATAATTTGTGACACGTCACTAGGGATGGGTTCTCATAATTTATCTGGTTTTATAAATTTTCATTTTTATTTTTTCCTATTGTTGATTACTAGACATGTTAGTAGACCTCATAATGAAAAGTGATGAAATTTCAAGTTTTTAGTATAAATACATGGGTTAAAAGAATATTTTTAAGAAATACCGGTATTTTACAATTTCAAAATTTTGACAGGTCATAAATCTACTTCCACCTAAAATTTTTTTTTAAATTAAATACTAGGCAACTCGTGTGTACAATTTCAAAAAATTTAAAATGGTCACGCGCACCACTCTGGATGAAAATGATTTTATATATTATTAGTTTAAATAGCCTTAACAGCATTATTGTCGTAAGGAGACTAGAACGAAATACATGTAATCACACTCTACTTTTCGTATTGCATTTGATGAATACATTAATACCATCGAACTCTTGTTTAAACGCTAGTTATGGACTACAACCTCACAATTAACTACATTAAAACATCAACAGCGTCGTGCTATAGCTGGAGCGAGTCAATTGTCAAATGAGGTGCAAATGAAATAGTATTTTGTTATTTGATTTTTTGAATGAATATTAACTAGAAAAGATTTATGTAACTATGTAAAAGGATTATTGGTCTGAGCAAAAAATAATATTATTATTATGACCATATGTCTTTTGGTTCTGGTTTTTGGAAAATCAGTAGTCAATCATAGTAATTGACCACAAATTTATAGCTACAGGCCATACACGTATGGGATGCGTTTCAGATCATATTAATATAGAAAAAGCTTGTAAAAGCTACTCAGGTTCTATAAATTATCCTAAAAACTGGACAGGTATGATTTGTTGAGCAGAAAAAACATGTCTATGAAAGAATGATTAAAAGTTATTTGTATAAACAATTTAATAAACACCAAATACAAAATGGCAAAAAAAAAATACAATCGTTGATACTTTATGACTTTTTATTATATGCATGTTAAAAGTAGAACACTAAATTATTAAATATCACTTTCATACTAAATTTAATTACAACATATACCACTAATACATTTATTAATGTATTATACTTATAAATAATAAAACATATAATCTGGATATAAATAAGGAAAAGCTTTTAGTATAATTCAACAATTTCTTCTAAAAATCAAACACTATCTACAGAGATTCGAAGCGTTTTTTATTATAGTGATTTGAATCACTGTTATATATATGTAATTGTACCAAATGTGCCACGTCCTCACTGTGCTGCGACCCAACTCTATTGGATTTTTTAAATTAAACTAGGTAACTGAATTATCATTGCCATACTATTATAACTAATTGAAATATTGTATTTATTAAATTACTTAAAAATTGAATTAAAATGAAAATTCATTTTTGTGCAATAAATTTCAACGACTAAGTACTCAATAAACGTTTATTTAATTATTCATTAATTTTTTCTATATATCTTATAAATGTTTTAATTATATTAAAATCGATATTTTTAGCACATGCAATGAAATTAGTAAGAAAACTTTTGGAATTACTCAAACTATAAAATTCAATGGTTGAGGGTTCCATTGTATTGTGCCAAGGCCTGGACAGCGCGTTGGGTAGCTCTTTCCCCGTTAAAAACATTGACTTAGATGCAACACAACCAAAATATTTACATGCTTTATTTAATTTTGCTGTTAAGAATGATATCAGTTTATTCGTATGATATTCTTTGTAGCTAGGAAGTTGTTCATCGTCTATAGAACCATCGTTGTGCTTTGGGATGTTGATCGCATAATGATTCATTAGGTCATGCAACTCTAAAATAACAATATCATCTTTAAGGCAAAGTCTAGTTGAAAACTCATTGATTAATGAAATCCATTGTTTTATAAAAAATTCAAAAAAACAACTTTTTTGATATTGGACGTACAAAAAATGTTTCCAAGTTAGTCGTAACATAATAATTTTAATAAATTCAAAAACTGATTCAAGATAGAACTTAACGAATTGTAAGTTATCTGCTGACCAGTTAAGAGTATGAGCAGAGTTATACAGTTCATCAAATTTTGCTACCATATTTGGCCATTCGACTTGTTCAAGATAAAAATATGTAACTCTTTTTATACAGTTCCATTTGATAATATTTCTCAAATATATGCTGTTTTTTGTGAACTTTACTGTTTCAATAATATTAAACGGTGTATGACCAAAATATCTTTCAATTATTTGATCATTTTTTTTATTATTGTTTTGAATTAAAATATATGGCTCTACAGTGTCTATATCATTGCATTTGTCGAGATTTTTATCTGTCGTACAAAATGTGTTATAAACATAACAATTTTCAATATCTTGCTCTTGAATCAATTTTAGTATTATATAGGCATGGGTATCTTTAATACTATTGAATAAGATAAGATTATTTTTCGAAATTTCTTTAAATTTATCAGAATCACCAGTAAAGAAACTTATAATACTAGTATAAATATTTACTAACCATAATGCTCCAATTTCAATAGTATCTATTCCGTACAATGTACTAATTTGTCTTCTAACAACATCGTTATACTTAGAAATGCTTGTGATTGCAGTAGATAATGTATAATGAGGTTTATCTAAAAGTATTTGCGAAATATTCATATGAGTTAATGCACTAGATAAATAAGTACATTTCATATATTTCATTCTAAATTCAATCGAATTATTATACTCTAAATCGGTTTCCAATCGTTTTGATGCAAATAATGTTGATGAAAAAATTAATAATAATAAATTTAAAATAATTACCATTAAATTATTAGGATACATTGTGTTTTTGATAATTGACTATTTTAACGTTTCAAATATTCACTGCACTTAATATTTTAGTTATAATATTTCTCTATTTATATTACAGTTTACTCAGTATTGACTTTTGAAAATCTCTTACTTGTTTTCACAGTTTGTGTTGAACGTCATTATATTTTATATTTAAACTTATTCTACAGGCAAATGTTAATAAAAATTATGTTTTATAATTATGTAATGTTAATTAAATTTAATATATTTATTTTATTTTATATTTTACTTTGATGTATTTTGATAAAATGATTAATCTATTTTGCATTTAAACAGTATAAAATTAATTATTATTATATATTGTAATTTTTAGGCTCTTTAATACTCAACTAATAATTGATTGAATGTTTGAAACATTGTCTCATTGCATTTTCGAAATAATTTTTTCAGCTTACTTTGGATCATTTTTTGAGATAAAATGCTCTTAAGTTATATTTTTAACTTTGATGTAAAACTGAGAAGGTTTTGTTTAGTGATAGTGTGTGTGTTTTTTTTATGTCGTCTATGAAAATTCTGAGTTCTCATTAGGTCGTATTTAATGATCTTGAATTTTGTTCATTTAATTTAAAAGTTCATGGAAGTGTTTTTTTAATTTCTCTCGATATTTAAGTCACTTTTCGCCTGTAATTTTCATATTTTTCATTAGATCTAAATAATATAGTTGAACCAAGAATTTTAAAAGCATCTAAAGCTATATTGAACATTACTTTCAATGGACGAACTTTAATATTTGATTTGCCAAATCGCTGAACAGAAACCGGTTCTATTGATACACCCAATATGTCAGTACATTAGATACAAAGAGTAGTCACCATATATATTTACCAAATAATCGTTCTTGTGAATATTAAAAATTTGTTGACCTATTTTTTGAAATGACGATTTATATAAAATACAAATATCTTAAATAAATATTAATATACACTGAATGATACGCCTACTACGTCTCACGTAATATTTTGAAAAATACGATTAACAATTTTTTTTTAATCGTTATGGATCTTTGATGCACTGTTTACAAGAAAAGTAAAATTTCAACCAACTCCCTTATGCTTAACACTTCAGATTTTCAAATGGCAAATATATTTGTTTTTTACATTAGATTAAGTTAAATAAAAAAAATTGTGACAACTAGCCCCGATCTTTCCTTCTATTTTATTTAATATGGTGTCATGTTAAGTTGAGTTAAAGGTTAAAAATGTTATTAACTTTACTTAAATCAAATCGTTTACTATACAAAATGTTATTTGAATGTCCCTTATAAGAAGTAGATGTTTCAATTCTCTTAATAAAAAATATCACATTTCAAACTACTATAATAACTATAACTTCATTTTAAATGAACTCACAAAGATTCACATTCGATAAATCCAGCACGTTTTTTACTATTTCAATGTAAAAAAAAAACCCAGCACAGGGGGTCGAGGCACAGTGGTGACGTGGTATAGTTGGATCAAGTAAATGATATCTGACAGTGATTAAAATCACTATCAAAAATAAACGCTTCGATGCAAATCTTTAGATTGTGTTTAATTAAAAAAAATTGGTGGATTATTCCAAAAGCTACATGATCTGATAGTTCCTTATTAATATCCTGATTAAGATAAAGTATGTCGAATGAAAAAGGGATTATTAAAAAATATTATTTCTCATAAAAAAATTGTGTTGATCCATACACTTTTCAATAAGTTATAGCATTATAAAGTTAAATATAATATTAAAAATAAAATCGAGAATTTTCACACGAAAATAGTATTTGATAGCCATTTTCGCCGTGAAGACAAATCCAGAGGTCAAATTTTTTTTTTCAAATTAAAGTATATTACATTAGCTTTAATTTAAGATATATATAATAGTGTCAGACCTTCCGGAACATTTTAAAAAGTTATGTTGAAAAAGAAAATTTTTTGTGAAAAAGTTGTCATTTTAAATCCCCCCCTGTGGGCAGAATAAGTGTCAGATTTACAAAAAAAATATACCAAATGATAAGTAAAGACATCAAGCATCTATATAAAAAAAAATTATATTGATATGTTCATTTTTGAAAAAGTTAGAGCATTATTAAGTTAAAAATATAAAAAAAAATTATTTTACAAAAATCGTAATTTTTTATTAACTTTGATGTCAACTTTCACCACGAAGACAAGTCCAGAGGTCAAATTTTTTTTTTTCAAATTAAAGTATATTACATTAGCTTTAATTTAAGATATATATAAAAGTGTCAGACCTTCCGGAACATTTTCAAAAGTTAAGTTGAAAAAGTTAATTTTTTGTAAAAAAGTTGTCATTTTAAATCCCTCCTGTGGGCAGATTTACAAAAAAAATATACCAAATGATAAGTAAAGACATCAAGCATGTATAT
Organism: Daktulosphaira vitifoliae; assembly: GCF_025091365.1. Lineage (NCBI taxonomy): Eukaryota > Metazoa > Arthropoda > Insecta > Hemiptera > Phylloxeridae > Daktulosphaira > Daktulosphaira vitifoliae. The sequence continues at coordinate 16,708,211 of NW_026099576.1, forward strand.
AAAAAAAATTATATTGATATGTTCATTTTTAAAAAAGTTAGAGCATTATTAAGTTAAAAATATAAAAAAAAATTATTTTACAAAAATCGTAATTTTTTATTAACTTTGATGTCAACTTTCACCACGAAGACAAGTCCAGAGGTCAAATTTTTTTTTTCAAATTAAAGTACATTACATTAACTTTAATTTAAGATATTTAAAGCAGTCAGTCTTTCTGGAACATTTTCAAATGTTAAGTTGAAAAAGTTAATTTTTTGTGAAAAAGTTGTCGTTTTAAATTCCCCCCTGTGGGTAGAAAAAAGGTCAAATTTACAAAAAAAATATATTAAATGATAGAAAAAGACATCAAGCATCTATAAAAAAAAAATTATATTCATATGTTTATTTTTGAAAAAGTTACGGCAGTTTTTAGTAAAAAAAATTGAAAAAATTTCGAAAATTAGCGATTTTTAAATTTGTAATTTTTTTGGAGGTTTCCCC
>NW_026099576.1:16708895-16736119 GCF_025091365.1 Daktulosphaira vitifoliae
AAAAAAAAAAAAAAAAAACACGTCATAGTAAAACTAATACTTTTTCAGCTTCGCATCAAAGCTAAAATAGATTTGTAGTACCACCTAAGCAAAAATCATTGCTACGCCACTTAAAAAAAATAATTACTTTTATTTTATTCATAAATTAATTTGATTTTATATTAAAAACATTATTAATGGTTAAAAAGTAATTTAGATTTTAAAAATACAAGTAATTTTCATAATTTTAGGGGCTAAGCACTCAAGACTCCCTAGATTACATCTATGAATATTTTCATACATAACATAAAGAAAAGTAATATATATATAAAAAAAAATATTGATTGCTTATCAAAATACATTTTTATTTTACTTAATTTAAATTGAAAAAAAGAATTTAAGTTTAATTATGATATTAAATGTCTGTAAATAACAAGAATACCTTCAAAATTACAAATATGCAAAATAAAGATTCAATTTTTAAATTCTACATTATGCAAGTTTGGATAAAATGTATAATAATTCATAGGCTAAATCTAAATATTTACCTATTACATAGAAATATAATAAGTTAATTACTAGAATTTGAATTTAAAAAAATATAAGAAAACTAAGTTTAATTCATTATTGATAATATATATAAATATATATGTATAATTATTCAGGAATCAAATTTGAAGAATATTTATACCAGTAAGGAAATTTTAATTGAACTATACTAGTGCATTATAATGTATCTGAAAAATAATTATGAACGTCTTTCAAAAAAAAAAAAAAATATATATATTTGATAAATCTATGTTAAAATTCATTAAGTATAACAAAGATTAAATATAATTTTTATTATTTGTATTATGAATAATAGAATTATTGCTAAAAATAATAGGAATAAATTCTTATAATCAAACATCATGAAGTAATATTTTAAGTATATCATAAGTACAAAATTTAATCACCTTGTTTAAACTAATTTATTAATCGATTTAAAGGCAAGAATAATTTCGTAATGCATTGAACAACTCAAATGATTTTAGTGGAAATTATGAAAATAATGGATATGTAACTGTTTTTCACTGATAAATTTAATTTGACAGCATTATACATATTTAACTACTTTATATAACAGAGAATGATCCAAAATGAATGATTTTTAATAATTTTTGAACCAGTAATCCAGGATTTATAAACATTTTTATACCTAGGTGAGAAAAGTTATGCGACATAGTGATGAACCTCATCTCTTCCCTATATTTAAAAATTTTATAAATTTCTGAATTACTGATTCAAAGTTGTTATTAATCGTTCATTTTTTAAATTATTTAGTAAATAAGCTGATTAATATTTATGTATGTTGGCATTAAAAAAAATTAAGTTGATAGTATTATAAAGGATAGTTTAAAAAAATATTTAACCACTTAAAAATTGAGAAATAAATAATAATAAACAAAATAAAATTTTTTTAATTATTACTATTTTAGAAAAAAAAGGTCAACAATAAATCAATCACCATTTATATGTAAAAATTAACGTTCAGGGTCTTTTTAAAATTATTTGATAGGTAATAAATAAAAATTAAATATTAAACATAAATAAATTACGAAATCAAAATAGTTCTAGGAAATATATTAAAACTAATAATATTTTACTACTATAGCAGTTATCACCAAATAATTTAAAGATTTCTTTTATCGTTAATAGTTAACTCAAATAGTGTACGCTTGATTAAAATAAATGAGATTTCATATTAACATTTGTTCAACAAAAATTTGTTTCAGAAATGTATACTGTGATTTAAATGTTTAAATACTAAAAAAAAAATTATATTTATTTAAATTCATAGTTAGGCCAAACATGTGATCAACTTTAGATACGTATGTATGCAAGACGTCAAAGTATGTGAAAACCAAAATATTATGAAAGATACGTCAACATTTGTATTAAAATTAGTTAGAAGGTACAAAAATAATTCTTGTTAAGATACGCGCTGTCATCATAAGTTTTTATTTTGTGTTTGCTTTCCTCACAACGATATTGATGTATTTATTGGTTGGAAATATTAATTTGGAATATTGTAGTTGGTTATCATTATATTTAAACGATTTCATTTTTTTAATATTTTATGATTAATATATTAAATAGAATAACGAGGATTAACATATAACGTTATCATTACGAAATGTAGTTCACGGATATGCAGTCACAAAATACGGCGTATACATTAGATTTCCAGAAGCACATGTTTCACCGCATGAGGTTACGTTTCTCTTTTAACAGTAGTTAGGCGACTATAAAAGTTTCTCGATTAAAGCAGTACACTGTTTTTATAATCAATTTTCATTAGACTACACTTGAAAAAATGTATGCAGTATCAATTTACTAATATTGTAAAATAATGGCTATCTGAATTAAAATTTACATTTTTTTTTTTTTTTTTTTTTTTAGCTTCTACAGGCCATTAAGGCCTTTCGCTGCTTCTACCAAACCCCTCCATCGGTCTCTATTGTCTGCATCCTCAATTCTTGCCGTTTCATCTACTTGAACTAAATCTTTCTTTATCCGATCCAGCCAACGCTGACGTGGTCTTCCTCTGGGGCGTGTTTTATTTAGTTTAGATACCAAAACTTGTCTCATTAGACTGTCCTTATCTCGCCATATGTGTCCGGCCCATTCCAATCTTTTTGATACAAGATATTTTTGGATATTTGGTCCGTTAAAGATTCTTTCAATGTCTGCATTAGTTCTCCTTTCATATTGACCTGTTTCCGTATTATATATGGGACCATATATTCTTCTAAGAACCTTTCGCTCAAATGTTAGTAGCTTTGTCTCGTCCCCTTTAGTTGTTGACCACGTTTCACAACCATACATTACTATGGGCCGTAAGTAGGAAATATATAGCTTTCTCTTAGTTTCTCTGGAGAGAAGTTTAGAACTGAATATTTTGCTCATTGCATAATATCCTCGATTTGCCGCATTCAGCCTCAACCTTATTTCGTTATGCATATCATTCCTATTATTCAAATTAACCCCCAAGTATTTAAAGTCTTCTACTTGCTCAAATGTATATTCATCTACGGAGAGATTCTGTAAAATTCTTGGACGCCTGCTCATGATCATATATTTTGTCTTGCTCTCATTTATATTGAGGCCCATTCTTTTACTAGACTTAATTAATTTATTTGTACTTTCTTCTACTTCGACTTGAGAGTCTCCAAGAATGACAATGTCGTCAGCATATGCTAGCAATGTTCCCTTACCATTTAAATCCATTTCTCGGGTTTCATTCATATCTCTCACTATTCTTTCCAATGCTATATTGAATAGAATCGGGGATAGCGCATCCCCTTGTCTTAAACCAGACTTGACTTCGAAGTCCCCTGACTCCCTTCCCAAGAAACGCACTTTGCATGTAGCATTAGAATTGCAGCTTTTAACTAGATTTACAAGTTTTTTGGGCAACCCAAAATTCTGTAATGCTATCCATAGTTGTTCTCTGTCGATGCTATCGTACGCTTGTTTAAAATCTATAAATATCATGTGTAAGTCTTTGTCAAACTCATAATACTTTTCCATTGTTTGTCTGAGCGTAAAGATATGGTCACTGGTGGATCTTCCTTTTGTGAAGCCGCATTGATATTTTCCTACTATGTCAAAAGCGAATGCTTCTATCCTTCGTAAGATAGCTATTGAGAGCACCTTATACGCAGTGTCTAATAACGAAATACCTCGATAATTATCAACTTTTGTTGGGTCCCCTTTCTTAAAAATTGGGCAAATAATTGATGACGACCATTCTTGCTCTATTTGTTCGGTGTTCCATATATTCGTTATAATTTGGTGTAGGTTAATTAGTACCTCTTTTCCTGCAATTTTTAGTAGTTCAGAATTTATGTTACATTTACATAATTTAAAATTTACATAATTATATTTATTCATTGGATACGTCAAATTAAAATTAAATGCATTTTAAAATATATACAAAAGGGTGATAGATTTAGTATAAGATACACATATACTTAGTGACTGTTGAATATTTTTAATTTTTGTCAAGGAAAATATTGTTTGATTTAAAAAGATCTACAATTATATGTAGTTAAATAATATTTTTTTCATTCGCTTTTTTAAATTATTTCATAGAAGACAGTGGCTAAATTCTGTACTTAATTCATTTTCAAACAATACAGCATTTGTTAATATTTAATCCGGGATTCAGGAAAGAATATAACAAATATAAAATGGAAATAATACTACATTTTAATGAAATTTAAGATTTAACAATAAAATTACTGTTTACTATTCTTTAAGTATTTTTAGAAAACGCAACACGAAGGCCAGGCACACAACAATACTCAGGCAAAATCTGAATGTCTAACAGCTGGCTATTATATATATTTTATATTTTATGTATATAGTTACATTTCATTTCAACGTGTTCCATTTTTCTTTAATGATTTAAATACATGACGACCTCAACAACATGATACACCATGATGAAACTAATGAAAATAATACTACATATTGTGGTCGCTTATGGGTTCTATGAACACAGACAACCAGTTATTAAAACGAAAAACATTTATTCTTTATTTTATACAGAATATAATACCGTTTATAACAGGAAGTAGACCAAAAATCAAGTTTTATTCTATATTTCACGAAAGTTCAGATTTTATTTATACTATTAAGTATAAAATATTTGTTATATTCAATAATTTCAAGAGTCAATTATTATTATTTTTTGGAAAATAAGGCCTAGTCATTCTACACACGCTTAAATTTACTGAATAACAGCCATTTTGTTATTTATATTATTTTTCTGAAAAATTACCATTAAACTCAAGTTTAGATGTCTATATAAACAGTTAAACTTGAAGAATAAGCCTCAAATTTTGCACATCATTTTTTAACATCATCATATTATAATAGAAAATTAAAATATATATATTACATTTTTTTATAATTTAATTGTTTAATTTTATCTAACTACTAATTAGTAATATCTCAAAAACTAGATACGAAGGAAAAAATCTAAAGCCAGATTTGGAATCAACCTTGATATTATATTCAAAATTTTCCTAATTATAATAATCAAGATAAAATGTTTTATTATTTGTTGCCCACTGTTATTAAATTAAGAGCACGATTATTTCTAAAATACTACGTTTGTATAATAAAAGTACTAATTATTATGAATTCTACATATTCATATTCACTTTTAATTAAAGTAATAAAATTACTAATTAATTAAATTTATTATAAAAACTGTAATGCTATTACAATGCATTTGTTAGTTTAAAAAATGAACAGCATTTTTCAACAAATGAAATGTAAATATTTAGTTAAATTCAGTCAAATCATTATTATATTATTGATTTTTTATACTTTTCTATGCTTTAACATTTATATAATACTACATAATGATTAAGTATTTTTTTGCAGATTAACTAGATAAATACATTATACTTAACTTGTTAATTTTGCTAAAAATATTTTTATTATATCAAATTGAAATAAAAATATAATTATAGAATTGTGATTATTTTGTTTACATAAACAAAATATTTTTACGTAATAGTTAATATTAAGTATATTAACTACGATAGTAATGACTATTTAATTAAAATCAATTGTAAATCACATTGAGTTACGCGTGATCGTCCACATTATTTGTGGTGAAATNTTATGAATAGGCAATTTGAAAATGTTATATACAACATGATATTTTTACACATTTTTTTTACCAAATAATATATCTAAGTATTAGTTAACAATCTATAAAATTTTTTTTTTATTGACTATTTTGAAAAAAAAAATTATTTCAAAAATTACTGAATGTTGTTTTTCTTGAATTTAAAAAAATAACAAGACTTATATCAAATCATGTTAGCTTCATAAATTATCAGTCGTACCTATTATTAGTATTAATGATTTAGTCTCTATTCATATATATATAAATAACCAACCCATCCTTTGGTAGTTATAGACATGATTCTAGGAATTTTATAATTCAAATCTGAATTTTTAAGTTTTTTCATTTGTTACTGAGTATATTCAACTTTACGAGAGTTAGAATGTGGACAATACATTCAACATAGCATTAAATTATATTCGAACGATTATAAGTTAAATTTTTGTTAAGAGTACTGTTATTTCAAAAATTTGCATATGTTTAATATTGTCNACTACAAAAGAAATAAGTATATGTAAATTAAATCGCAGTAAATAACATATGCGATAATAATAAAACTTAATTATCAAGTATTTAATAAAAAAAAATTAATACTAACCAATATTATATTATTCTCAGTGGAGAGAGGATTGAGTTGAACACTTGTAAGAATTTCGAAATGTGTACCAATAAATAAAAAAAAGGTAGTTTTAGAAATTACTTAACTTAATTATTGAATTATTCATGTAAAATTACTTGTGCTTTTTTTGTTTTTTTTTTTAATTCGCTACATCATAATTGTTATGATGTAACATTTTTTGTAAGTACAGCTATACAAGGTTATCTGTGAATCATAAACCACTCAATTACTCATAAAATAATAATGTTTAAATTTTTTTGGTTCATCCCTTATACTTTACTTTTTATTTTATTTTTTTAATGGTAACATACATATTTAACTAGCTTATGAAATATGAAATTATTTAATTAAGGTATTGACAATATTATATCAACTTTTGGACCAATAATTTAAAATTTATTAATATTTTTTTACTGTCGAGAAGAGGGTAATGGTCGATAAATATCTAACGATAATAACGATAAATCTGAAACCTCACTTTTAGTCTATATTTTTGTAAAATGGTAACAACTTCCGAATTAATGGGTTAAAAGTTATTATCCACGAGTCATATAATTTTATTTTATATTATAAGCTAGTTAAAGATGTATGTAAAAAATTCGATTTACTTTTATAAACCCTAATAAATAAAGTTATAAATAAATAAGTAAAGTTTTTTGAAAGAAAAATTTATTCTAATGGTAGATTTTAGCGGTAACTTAAGAATGTTAATTTGGGAACTTATTAATATTTTTACCATTAAATGAAAAGTGGTCTATATAAAATTATAACGGGTCCATAAAAAGTTTTGTAATATTATTTTTTAAGTTAAAGAAATTTTTAGTTATTAAAAAATCCTTATTTAACAAAAAATTGGTGAATTATTCCAAGAACAACATAATATTTCCTTATTTATATCCTAATTATAAATTTTATGACTTTTAAGTGTAATATATGAATACATATTTATTATAGCAATTAAATATAGTATGAAATTGATATTTAATATTGTAATTTTTTACAAAAATCGTATATTTAATTATCAACTTTGATATCTGTTTTCTCCATGAAAACAAAATAAAGTTCGATTTTTTTTTTCATATTAAAGTATATTACATAAGATTTAATTTAAGATATATATTAAAGTGTCAGTATTTTTGGAACACTTTCAAAAGTTAATTTTTTGTGGGCAGGTAAATGGGTCAAATTTATAAAAAAAATATACAAAAATATAGGTAAATACTTCATGAATCTATAAAAAAAATGTATATTGATTTGGTCATTTTTAAAAAATGTATGGCATTTTTTAGTAAAAATTTTTTAAAAAAATGTCGAAAATTAGTAATTTTTAAATTTGTATTTTTTTGGAGATTTGCCATTTACGGGGAACGAGGGAAATTTTTTCAATTTTTGAGGATAATATCTTCGACTAGATACAATTTGTGATCTTTTGATGTATAGTTAAAAGAAATCAGTTTGGTAAGAGCTGTAACCAGTGGTAACAGACATACAAAAAAAGAAACACAGTAAAATTAATAACTTCCCAGCTTCGCATTTAAGCTAAAAATGAACAATTAAAAATATTAATAATAATACAGCCACACAAATAAAACCAATTTACGAGTTTGGAAATCTAATCATATTTACTATATGTTTTCGAGGTCGCTGAATCTGAGGTCGAAATCACCCCATCGGGCCAGGGTTTCTCATAACCTCAAAAAACCCATCCCTCCATCGAGTCATATTAATGTCAAAATACAATTAATTATATATTTTATAAACAAGTTGTGCTGGCCTGAAATGTGCAATTCTAGTATCAGTACCACTGTTATTTAATAACACTATTATAATTTGGTTGATGCATGAAATGTATGTATGTTAATAAATTATAACTTATAACTCCTCCACAAGCATAGATTTTGGGGATATAAATTAACCATAATATATTCTTAATTAATATTAATTCAAATTAATTTACTTGTGATTAAAATATATTAGATTTTTTAATAAGATAATATTATTTTTAATATATATTTAAAAAAAATTATAAAAATTTTTTTTTAAATATTGATATTTTAATAGAATTGTGTTACAATAATATAATTCATACAAAAAGTAAAAATTCCACCTATTTTTTTTTTAATTTTTTTACTAGTTTACTCATGCGAATCCTAACTTGTATACAGCCCTAATATAAATTATGTAAGACCCAACATTTTTTCATATTTTTTATTTATGAATAGGCAATTTGAAAATGTTATATACAACATGATATTTTTACACATTTTTTTTACCAAATAATATATCTAAGTATTAGTTAACAATCTATAAAACTTTTTTTTTATTGACTATTTTGAAAAAAAAAATTATTTCAAAAATTACTGAATGTTGTTTTTCTTGAATTTAAAAAAATAACAAGACTTATATCAAATCATGTTAGCTTCATAAATTATCAGTCGTACCTATTATTAGTATTAATGATTTAGTCTCTATTCATATATATATAAATAACCAACCCATCCTTTGGTAGTTATAGACATGATTCTAGGAATTTTATAATTCAAATCTGAATTTTTAAGTTTTTTCATTTGTTACTGAGTATATTCAACTTTACGAGAGTTAGAATGTGGACAATACATTCAACATAGCATTAAATTATATTCGAACGATTATAAGTTAAATTTTTGTTAAGAGTACTGTTATTTCAAAAATTTGCATATGTTTAATATTGTCAAAGAATATAAACATCTTTTTTTGTGCCCTGGAGGTGACATGTACTATCACACTTACCCAGTAATACTAAGGAATTTTTCAAAGAATATAAACATCTTTTTTTGTGCCCTGGAGGTGACATGTACTATCACACTTACCCAGTAATACTAAGGAATTCACTGGAATATAAAAGAAAAATCAAAATTGCTGTTGAATAAACTTATTTAGAATTACTAAAATAAAGCTTATTGAAATGTTGACAATAACAAAAGAAAATTAACGATAAAAATAAAATCAATAAATATCATCTTCTTTATATAAAAAGTAAATTTAATTATTATTCTGGTATGGTTTGTATTTTACGGCCTTTAAAATGTTCACATTGTGTCAATATCAGATTTTCAGGTTTTGATATTAACGACTAATTAGTATCTAGATCGTAAACAAATCCTAATTTGATATACTTTTCTTATGTTATAATAGGTGTATTTAATAAATATTTTAACGAATAATATAAGAAAATATATAACACTTGAGTATTAATAGATGTGTATTGTTATAATACATACACTACTCATAATTCAGTAGCCTATAAATTATTGTCTATTAGTCATCAAATCAAATATATATTATTCATGTCAATCCTTTAAACTATTCCAAGAAATATATCTAAAAATGTATTGATACAAATCTAATGTAATAACTATAAGAAATTATAGTTGTGACAAATCATCTATTTTACGTAAAATAATATGTAATAACTAACACAATTGAGTAATAAACAGATAATAGTAAAAGGGCGTGACACTTCTTACACGTATAGATGATTTAAATTTTATATAAAATGGCATACAAACTGTCNATACAGCCACACAAATAAAACCAATTTACGAGTTTGGAAATCTAATCATATTTACTATATGTTTTCGAGGTCGCTGAATCTGAGGTCGAAATCACCCCATCGGGCCAGGGTTTCTCATAACCTCAAAAAACCCATCCCTCCATCGAGTCATATTAATGTCAAAATACAATTAATTATATATTTTATAAACAAGTTGTGCTGGCCTGAAATGTGCAATTCTAGTATCAGTACCACTGTTATTTAATAACACTATTATAATTTGGTTGATGCATGAAATGTATGTATGTTAATAAATTATAACTTATAACTCCTCCACAAGCATAGATTTTGGGGATATAAATTAACCATAATATATTCTTAATTAATATTAATTCAAATTAATTTATTTGTGATTAAAATATATTAGATTTTTTAATAAGATAATATTATTTTTAATATATATTTAAAAAAAATTATAAAAATTTTTTTTTAAATATTGATATTTTAATAGAATTGTGTTACAATAATATAATTCATACAAAAAGTAAAAATTCCACCTAAAATATTTTTACACATTTTTTTTACCAAATAATATATCTAAGTATTAGTTAACAATCTATAAAACTTTTTTTTTATTGACTATTTTGAAAAAAAAAATTATTTCAAAAATTACTGAATGTTGTTTTTCTTGAATTTAAAAAAATAACAAGACTTATATCAAATCATGTTAGCTTCATAAATTATCAGTCGTACCTATTATTAGTATTAATGATTTAGTCTCTATTCATATATATATAAATAACCAACCCATCCTTTGGTAGTTATAGACATGATTCTAGGAATTTTATAATTCAAATCTGAATTTTTAAGTTTTTTCATTTGTTACTGAGTATATTCAACTTTACGAGAGTTAGAATGTGGACAATACATTCAACATAGCATTAAATTATATTCGAACGATTATAAGTTAAATTTTTGTTAAGAGTACTGTTATTTCAAAAATTTGCATATGTTTAATATTGTCGCATATTTTTCAAAGAATATAAACATCTTTTTTTGTGCCCTGGAGGTGACATGTACTATCACACTTACCCAGTAATACTAAGGAATTCACTGGAATATAAAAGAAAAATCAAAATTGCTGTTGAATAAACTTATTTAGAATTACTAAAATAAAGCTTATTGAAATGTTGACAATAACAAAAGAAAATTAACGATAAAAATAAAATCAATAAATATCATCTTCTTTATATAAAAAGTAAATTTAATTATTATTCTGGTATGGTTTGTATTTTACGGCCTTTAAAATGTTCACATTGTGTCAATATCAGATTTTCAGGTTTTGATATTAACGACTAATTAGTATCTAGATCGTAAACAAATCCTAATTTGATATACTTTTCTTATGTTATAATAGGTGTATTTAATAAATATTTTAACGAATAATATAAGAAAATATATAACACTTGAGTATTAATAGATGTGTATTGTTATAATACATACACTACTCATAACTCAGTAGCCTATAAATTATTGTCTATTAGTCATCAAATCAAATATATATTATTCATGTCAATCCTTTAAACTATTCCAAGAAATATATCTAAAAATGTATTGATACAAATCTAATGTAATAACTATAAGAAATTATAGTTGTGACAAATCATCTATTTTACGTAAAATAATATGTAATAACTAACACAATTGAGTAATAAACAGATAATAGTAAAAGGGCGTGACACTTCTTACACGTATAGATGATTTAAATTTTATATAAAATGGCATACAAACTGTCAATTCGACTCACAACTCCTTCACTTTATAAACTTTCAACGAGTGCAAGAAGTGGCTTGACAAAATATGATTGCACATAGAAGATTCAAGTATATTCATTTTTTCAACCTTACTCTTGATATCATTAAGATACATTCATATTTCACAGAAGATTTTTAAGATTAAAAGTTAAGTATAATGAGTACATAAATTAAGTAGGGAACCAGAAAAATAAAGTGATCTCTAGAATAAATAAATATAGAAAATCAATAACGTTTGCACGAAGTTAGCCAGTCTAGTCCAATCTTTGAATGAGTTACCCTTGTGATCAATCATAATAAATTTCTCTTGCAAAGATAGTGAACCCATTTGTGGTTCCTATACTACTTAAAATATTTATTGATACGACTCACAGTCAGCACAAACTTATATAACTACTGGTACGAGTGGCGTTGTTGATAATGCGATATTCATAATAATTATAATAATCATAATAGTTTATATTTCAATTTATTATTATATTAATAAATTTTCAAACATCACTTTGTTTTTCTATATTTTACATCTTCACATGAAATCCTTGTATTCATATCTCGAGATAAAATTATATTATATCATTTTATTCAATAAATATATAGTAGCTCAATTATTCCCTTCCTTATATAAGACCAACAAATAACTAATTTTGTACAACATTTTAATCATAGAAACTACTACCAACTACATGTAACATTTTTGTTTTTGAGTTACTATACTTCAATGGACAAATCAAAAATTTTATTATTTTTTTCATGAAGGAAATCATATAAATAGTTCTTCGGTTTATTGAGAGGATTCGTTTAATGATTTTCTTTTAATTGAGTCTACATTTATTCAAAATTTATTGGTACTAGTTTACAAAAAAATAATATCTGAATTGAATTTATATTTTCTTTCTGAAAAAAACTGATTACAGTAGATTAACATATTATTACTGGAAATTGGATTATTTTGTGATATTGCTATTATCTTTATATGTATAAATATTACTTAAAATATAACATATGTACCAAGTTTTATACAATGAGTTAAAATGAAAACTTTCAATAGCATCCTTGGCGCCTTTCATTTCCCTTGCTATTAGAACTAAATCATAAATAGTGTCTAAAAAAATGTTAGTACAAATGTACATATTGTTATTTTTATCTTCTCCGAAAGATTTTTTACAATATTCAATAAATTTAGTGATGATGAAAAAAATTTTCTTTAAAACATTACCATATGTACATGCAAGACACAGAGTTGCATGAACTATATGAAGAATACCATTTTGTACATCGATTTGTATTTTGTTAAAATTCTTTAATGTAGTTTTTTTTAAACATAGAACGTTTATAATGTCGTTGAAATTCCTCTAATATGTTTTTAAAGAATTTACTTAATATTAATATGGTATCCAAAATTTAGAATGATCTCTGTGCAATATCCACGATAATAATTGAAAAAATAAAAATAAAAAAGTTCTCCTTTTTGATTACATATCAAATTTTTGTAAAAGATTCTCTTTTTTCTGCCTTTATAATATATTTTCTAAATATTGAGCATTTATGTTACACATTTCCCATATTTATTAATGCAACAACATAAATAGTGTTTACATTTAAATGTTACTATGTTTACATAGTAGCGTCAATCGTGGATAATATGAGAAAAAATACACATAGATGGTTTGGTTATGTTATGAGGAGAGAAGAATCGGAAGCTGTTATTACAGTTATAGAAATGAATGTTGAAGGAAGAAGAAGTAGAGGAAGACCAAAAAAGAGATTGAGGGATGTTATTGAATGCTATATGAGGACAGCTGATATGAGTGTAAATGATGTGGAAGATCGTGTCAAGTGGAAGTTTAGGATAAGGATGACCCCAAGTAGTTGGGATTAAGGTGAAGAAAAAGAAGAAGATAACCAGAAATACCGGTGGCAATTGATATAATATAATTGTTGTTTGGAAATGTACAATTTAGCGTTTGGTTGGGTTTAAACAATATAGCGTTAAATCAATTACCTACTCTATCGGTTGTATCTTAATATCTACTACACTTTAATACACACACATGCATTTATAACATTGTATCTAATGTAAGTATAACATGATAAAAAGTAAAAGAAGACATAAACATATGCCGCCTAGTGGTCTAAAACCTATATTTAGCCTACTGAAACTACTATTTCTTAAAAACAAGTACTATTGTTTTTAGTTGTCACGATTGGATTTAGGGGTTGAGCGCAACAGTGTGGCTTAACTCTTAAAATTTTATAAATTGAGTTAATGAGATAATTTTGTTTAGAATAAAAAAAAATTATATGTAACATCGGCTTATTTTTGTTTTTTTAATTTTACACTAGAAACACTATTTATGTTGTTGCATTAATAAATTGTATATACTTTCAAAGTATTATTTTGATAATGTAACAATGGCCTATATTCCATGAGTAAAATAGGCCACCATTGTTATCATTTTATATTAAACTAGTTCGATAAGGCATTGTGCTATCATTAGTTTTATTTCACGTGTTCATCAAGAGCATATCCTCTTTGTAATGTCAAAAGGTAATATATTGTTTGAGCCCACTAAAAGAATTATCAATCTAGTACATGTTCACCTCTAGTTGGTAATACTGGATATGGTGCAATACCCACTTGTACCGTTGTTATCAGCTGCTGTTGCTATTGTCAGTATATTTTAACGTTTCTGTGCTTTCAAATATCAGTGAGTGTTCTCTCTAATCTGCAAGCTCGTGGATTAGTTTAACGTGCTCTACGTACTACTACACACCGTAGATAGTTAATATGTATGCTCATAAAATATGAATACTCGATTATTCATAATTGTGCTTTCAAATAAAACCCACATTGTTTCTGTGAGGAATATAGATACTATTCTACAGTTTAAAAGTACTGCGGTCTCATGCAGAGGATTCAATGGAGTCGAGAATGTTCATTAAAATATATACATTAATCATTTAAAGGTTATATACTTTATTTTAGGTAAAGTATTATTATTGATCCACATGATCCTTATATAAGCTATTGGCGCCCAACCATTAATTTAGAAGTGTCATGGCGCAACATATATTATATTACCTTTAGAATTGAAATCAACTATTTGTGTACTTGTACGAGTATTTAGTATTCGCCTTAAATTTGGGAAATAGACAAGCAATGGGAACCCAGTTTAAGTTATGATAATGTTGTTCTTTTAAAAATAGGTTCGTTTTTTTTCTAAACTTTAAATAGATATATCTCATTGAAAATTGAGTAATAAATATAAATTTTCTTTTGACAATTGAATAAATTTGATGTTATAAAAAACTTCGGGCTTGTCATTTGAAAATCGAAAGTTGATATAAGATAATAATAGAAAATTATTTTTTCGTATAGAGCTCAACAAAAAACCATTATTATTTTTATTTTTATATAAAAGATAAAGTAATAGATAAGCTGTAATATTTTCAAATATATTTAGTGAGGCATAGTTAAGGAATTACTCTGTATATTATAGAACCTTTTGTTTCTTATGTCGTGAATAAATAAATAAGTTGTGTTCTGTTAGGTAATTAACCTTTACTAAACAGATTAATAATATAATAACAGTAGAATAGTCATAGAATTTTAGAATCAAACCATATTTTTTATGTCTGTTACGGCTCAAACGAGTTATGTAATGCGCTCTATGCGCAAAGCCGGCACCTAAAAACTAGTCCGAATCGCATGGCCGGACTACATTCGATTTCTCCACCTTCTTTCTCTTCTCTCTGGTAGGTTAAGGAAAAGTTTTGAAACAAGAGTTATAAAGTGTATGTTTAATTTGAGTTCAGTGTATATGTATATTTTTGTTGAATAATTTGAGCAGATATTTCTTATAAAATTTTTATTATTTTGTTTTGAGTACATATATGTAATTATTTACTTTATTACAAATATAATAACAACACTAAATGTAAATGTAAATAATAATATATATTTTAATAAGTAATAACATATAACCTTACCGACAGGAGTATATGGAACAGACTAAACTATATTGTATATTATAAACTTAGATTACATAAGTAACATAATTACATTTACAGTATGACCTTACATATATATATATTAGGGTAGTCTTTAGTTATACTAAACAAAAAAAAAGTTAAATTATTTTCAATATCTCACCCTCCCATATTGTTCAATATGATGAGAAAGTAATTTGGGTAAAATTTTATCATGATAAATCACCCCCTTCACGTGTCTGTAAAGGGTTACAAATTGACAAAAAGGGTAGTTTTTTAGTTTTTTTTAATTAACTTCAAACCTAATGACTGTAGCGTAAAAACGTATACCAACTTAATTATTGTTCATTAAATCTTGCATAAAAAATAATATAATCAAATTTTCCGTAAGTTCATTATTTCCCGAAAAAAATTAATAAAACTGTAAAAAAAATTTTTTCCCAAAATAAATTTTTTTATGGTTATTTAATTATCTAGAACAAATTATTAGAGATACGATAAAATGTTTCATATGAAAGTTGTACGAAATTTAATTTCCTTAAAAAAATCATTTTAATTTAAGTGTATTGGCCATTATGATAAAACAAGTTGTCAAAAATCTCCAAATAAAATAGGACGATACCTTGTTATCGAAATCTATTTATACCAATATGCTAGATGTGAAGTGGGAAATTACTTTTATGGCTTATACTATTGATTACATTACAGTTGTCAGTTACATTTCAATTATATACACTATTTTTTAAATTTTATACTTGTATTTATGTATGCTTAATTAATTTCTTCCATTCTTAATAATGGCTACAAAACTTAGAATAAATATTTATTTAGTGGGGAATGAATCAAATCAAATAACTGGTGGTAAATTGCCATCTAATAGACAAGTATTTTTAGTTTTCTTTTATAATTTACGTGTTGTGAAATTAAATATGCGTCAAAGTGCACATTTGGCTATAAAAGAAACAATAATATTTTATTAAAAACTATGAAATTTGTATTAATTTATAATATTTTTAGATAACAAAATTGAGTTCATTTCCACATTGATCAAATGAAAATGAATCTGATATAGAGCTTGACGAAAAACTTTGTGGTCCATCAACAAGTTCGGCTACTGTTATAAGTGGTCGAGGGAAAATTGATTTTATAACAAACCGACTTGTTGCGGTTCTTGATCATTGCAAGATTAGCGACAGAGATGCTGTTCATCTTTTAATAGCTGTCGCAGAAGCATTAGGTCATGATGTGCATAATCTTATAATTAATCGTACCTCAATTAAGAATCGTCGTCAAAATATACGACAGAACGTAGCTGAACATATAAAAAAAAATTTTAATACTGAATCAAATACAGTCATTATTCATTGGGATGGTAAGTTATTACCCTCGAGCAATTTAATGCGTCAAGAGAGACTTCCAGTTGTTGTGACTTTTGATAGAACTGAACAGCTTCTTGGAGTTCCAAAACTAAATTCTGGAACTGGTGAACAAATTGCAGCATCTGTCTATCAACTANAGTGAACAAACTGCAGCATCTGTCTATCAACTATTTCTCGAGTGGAACCTTACTGAAAAAGTGAATGCTCTTTGTTGTGATACCACCGCATCAAATATGGGATTCAATATTTGAATTAAAAATGAAACATCATTCATCGATACAATTATTCAAACGATTTCAAATTGAGTGGAATAAAATGGATTTAACCAACTTTTCTTGTGGAGTTGAAGACGACGAGGTAAAAATTAAATTAAATGATGTAATTAGCAATATAAAAACGTTTTGCTCTCTTGAATTAGAACAGAATTATAGTAGAGATGACTACAAGGAATTTTTAGAGCTTGCATTAATTTTTCTTGGAGGAGACGAGCATAGGAAAATAAAATTCAAAACTCCTGGTGCTATACATCATGCAAGGTGGTTGGCAAAGGCCTTATACTCCTTCAAAATTTATTTATTTTGCAAACAATTTAAATTAACAAAAAATGAAGAAAAAGGATTACGAGATATATGTATATTTCTTATCCGCTTATACATTAAAGCTTGGTTTACAGCACCTTTAGCAATAAAAGCGCCCTACTAAGATTTTAATTTTTTGAAAAATCCGTCATCATATTATGATAATGAAGTGGCCCAAACTGCATTAAAAAAAATATGTGGTCATCTGTGGTACTTAAACGAAGAAACTCTAGCAATAGCATTTTTTGACAATGAAGTGCCGAATGATTTGAAAAAAAAAATAGTAATGTGAAAATAAAACAATTACCACTTAAACCAGAAGATATAAAAAATTTAATTTCAAAAGATTGAAGTTTTTTAGTATCGACTAACACTAACAAGTTTTTTGAACGATTTAATATTGATAAAGAGTTCTTGACATACAGTTCAGAAACATGGTCAACTTATGATTCTTACAATAAGGGCTTAGAAATAGTTAAAAATATTAGAGTTGTAAATGATACAGCAGAGAGAGGTGTCAAACTTATAGAGGAATATAATAAAATAATTACAAAACATGAAAATCAAACTCAATATCTTTTACAAATTGTTAAAAATTATAGGTCTCAATATCCAGATTGTAACAAATCATCCCTAATGTAATCGATGTCTCAGATTATGGTAATATAATATAGTAACATGCATTAGTATTTAAATAATCAATGTGATTTTAAATTATTAATTAAATATTTGAAAAAGAAATCAGAAAACTTTATACTGAAAAATAATTCCATTTTTATTCTAAGAAATTCTTGCTAAAATTTTACTAATTTTGTATAATAAAATAGTAAATAATAAATTGTAAGAATAATTAATATAATTTTTCTTTAGGAAGTTAAATTTTGTACAACTTTCATATGAAACATTTTATCGTATCTCTAATAATTTGTTCTAAATAATTAAATAATCATAAAAAAATTTATTTTGGGAGAACAATTTTTTTTTACAGTTTTATTAATTTTTTTCGGGAAATAATGAACTTACGGAAAATTTGATTATATTATTTTTTATGCAAGATTTAATGAACAATAATTAAGTTGGTATACGTTTTTACGCTACAGTCATCAGGTTTGAAGTTAATTAAAAAAAACTAAAAAACTACCCTTTTTGTCAATTTGTAACCCTTTACAGGCACGTGAAGGGGGTGATTTATCATGATAAAATTTTACCCAAATTACTTTCTCATCATATTGAACAATATGGGGAGGTGAGATATATGTATTTTGAATGTTGAAAAATTAGGACCACCCTAATATATATATATAAAGAAAAGTATATATATATATATATATACTTTACTTTTGTTAATAGTATAGTTGTTAGAAATTAAGTTAGATATATTGTTTATATAGTATAATTGAGTTTCAGGTGATGTAGTAGCTGGCCAGTGCACACACATATCAACGTTTCTCTGAGTTTCTTTTAACTATTTTTATTTATTTTGAGTATTTTTTCTAATAGTAAGGCTAAGGGTATACATACAAATCAGCTGAGTCCTGTTATGTATCAGTGGTCACATTGATCACCCACCAGTATGGGTGCATAGGTGATAATGCTTATGTATGATTATATTTATTGTTCAGTTCGTAATAAACGGTTATCGAATAAATATGCTCTAGTTGTTTGCTTCTACCCTACGTCCATACATAACAATATAGCGATGAGATGCGGATTGAAAACCACATGTTGAAGTGAAGAATGTAAAAAAAAAAAAAGAGATGATTGACCAAATTGTAGCATTTTTGCCAGAAGATGATTTTTGCGAGTATATGGAACAAATGGAACAATATTTCATTATAAATGAAATAAAAGAAGACAGGAAGGTGGCATTTTTGCTAACCTTGATTGGTCATGACTGTTATTCGACGTAAAAAAAAATAATGGTGGCGCAAAATCCAACAACAAAATCCTACAGCGAGTTAGTAGAGATACTAAAGAAGTATTATACACCTGATGTTAATGAAATTCTTCAGAGTTATAAATTTCATCAGGATGATCAACGTATGGGCCAACCGACGACGAAGTAAATTGTGGAATTGTAGACCTGTCTGTCTAATTTTTTTTTGTTGACTACTTTCTACATATTCCATACGAACTTTTTGTAAACCAAAAGTTGTAAAACCCAACCCAACCTAACCCATACGTAATGAACAACAGTCAACCATACCGATCTTTTGCTACATTGCTGCGCATGGAATAGCATTTGTCTCTTTACTATGATAAATTTCGAAACTAACTATTTTAGCATACGAATAATTTATCTTTAAATCCCAAATCAATGCGATCTTTGTTCCTTTAGGGTGCGCAGTGAATTTTGGAGCGGGCGGTGTTTTTTTCCAAATCGGCTTGGTCAATATTTGTTGTGCAATAGGCAACGGTGGCGGGTACCTGAGGTTTGATCTTCCCATAGATGGAAAATATGATGTGTTCTCAAATCATCGTGATACTTAAGAATCACTCACGCATTCCATTTCTACAAAAATATTATTAATCGAATCAAATATTTCCAAAAAACTTGAAAAAATTAATTGTCTAGTAAAATATTTTAGAACGTAAAATTACGGTGTGATGTTATTTTCTTAGAAAAAATGTTGATCATTTAATAATAAGTTACGTAATCATAGAAACAAAACTGCTTATAAATATGTGATAATTATTTTGGCCTATGAATATAAACACTTGTAAAATGTTCTAATTTTTTTATCTAATTTCTAACGCAAAACGAATTTTTAGGGGATTATTATATTAATATTATTTATACAATATTATATCAAATTAAAATATCATAAGTTCTAGAAAATTTTAGGCAATCTCGTATTTTACTAGTCTAGTCATGATTCTTTACAGATTTGAACAACATAAGTTAGTGATTAATGTTTGGATTACTTAATACTCATAATACTTTGAATCTAGTGATAAAATTTGTTATAATTTTTGCAATATGAAATGTTTTCAAATAATTAATTGGATTTTTTAATAAAATATCTTATTATAATTTAATGTGTTTTCAATTGTAGTATNAATATCTTATTATAATTTAAAGTGTTTTCAATTGTAGTATTAAATGTAAAATTAATGTGCTCATGTTAAGGAAATTGTCTTAATACTATAAAAATTAGTTTTCAAATTAATGCAATTATTTCAAAAATACATTTTCCTTACATTTTGAACAGTCTGTACATTGGTACAAATAAAGTGAGTATATTGTATAGTTTGAAAACTAAATAACTGTTCTAATATTCTATCTATCAATAGGATTATTTGTTAATTTACAGTATAAATAACTTTTATTCTCGTTGTTGCTCTATGAATTTTACGTGACGTATGTATTCATCTATACAGACAAATAATTCATTAATATTTTTTTTTATATTTTAAGTGGAATGATATTGTGATTTGTTTATATAAATTATCCTATTATTTTTTTAATAGATGGTCTGTGTCAAATCAACACTAGCATTGATTTTTTTCTATAAGAAGATCACCCCTGTGCGACGAAAATTTGTGATTGAATTCTTGACATAGTAATGGTATTAACAAGAGAGTAACAACACATATTTCTCATTGTGTTGCTGCGACCGTATAGCAGGCACTGACTGTTAAATCTTGCGATAGGATAGGAGATTTGTACTGAAACCTTGCAGAAAATAGCGTAAAAAAGAGCTTTAGTGAGGTACGAGTTTGGACTTTTAGATCCATCGTCCGTAACAATAATCAATTGTTTACGATTCACCAAATACACATTCACTATACTGCTGCTATCCCACGAACTCCTCCTCTACTAACGATTCCGTTGCGCCTAATCGGCTAATTGTAAATAACTATTCAGTTTGTGCTTTCTTAGACACTATATCAGTGCCATTTTGCAAAATTCCATCACGTATGTCTCGGCCATCTATACATCAGACAACGGTCGATACTCAATTGGAATAAGAAAAAAAAATTGTGTTATCAGAAATTATGGGTATTCCGGTCACCATAATTCTAGGGTTTATTCCAATGCTTTGTTTATATGGCATTTTTATTCTTTTAATGAACGTACAAAGTATACGTAAAGACATGGTGAAGGGATGAGCAGAAGAACAGAAAGGAAAGGATTTAGACAATAATGGAACCACTACCACTGACAAACGGCTTCCATGATAGATAGTGTTGGTACTTCGTCTTTTGTTTGAGCTAGGCAAGGTTAATGTACAATAGAGTTCGATGTGCACAGAGATTTAGTCGATTATTAAGATTTATTTAAATAAGATTTAAAATCTTTAAAAAAACTCATTTTGTTTATTTTTAAAATATTGTAAGTGTTAATAAATCACTTTATATACTTGGTAATTTAAAATATGTGATATTGATTTTATAAAAAAATATCAAAAGGCTGAATTTTTTTTTATTAAACAATATTACTTCAAAACATAACTAGAAAATATCTGTGATTAAAGCTTATAAAAAATTATGATCTAGTTACTTTTTTAAATATTTTACCTGTTTATTTAATTGTAACAATTAATGTAATATGTGATATTTATTATGTAATTAAATTATTTTTTCTTAAAATAATATAAGAAAATGTTACTCAAGATTGTCAAGTATTTTTTAGAAGTGTTATTTAACTACTACAGATTTTGATTTTAAATGTAGTACTATATTATAATCGTTATTTTAAATAAAAGTATAAATTTTATAAAATTTACATAAATTAAGATTGTTTTTATTTTCAAATTTCATCTATAAGCATTTTGTTTTTTTTTTTGAAAACATGATATTGCGCGAGAAAAAAAGTAGTCTATTCAACAAAAATTTGTTGAATCTTATACTATTTGTCTTAATTAACCCTATAATTAATTGTATTAACTCTAAATTTGATTCCTTAGATGTTGTTTTGTACAGAATGTCTTTAACAAAGATCTAGTAGACCAGTTGTTACAAACATAGTTGATTATATTATATTGTGTGACAGCTAATCTCTAACGTCTTGCTTCACTCACCCCTTTGCCCACCCAGCACGGCAAATCGATGACAGTCGTGTCAATTGTCTTCCATTTACAATCAATTGTCGTAAGTCAAAAAGTCAATATAATCAAGTCAATAAATGTGTTATTCTCTTCTGTAGCAAGCACTTTCGCTTGAATGGTAGATTGTACGGCCAATGTACGACGTTATTCTTTTTTTATTTGTTTATTGTACCCTTGTGCTCAAAGTGTTCGTGCCCTTGCACGCCACTAGTGATTAGACCTAAATATCTTTAAATTATCACTAAATATCTTCATTGCCATAGTCACTTTTTCGCTGTCTGTTCTCATTTGCCATTACATGTGTGGATCTACATTCTGACTCGTCATAATCAGATGTTCGACACCATTATCACAAAATCACATGCAGTCCACTCATCACTCTCAACAACTTCATCTATTCAATTGAGTTTATATTATTTTTAATGCTATTTATTGTTTGTTTTAATTGAAATTAACTATTTTGTTTTATGCCGCTTAATATTTAATATTAATATTAATATTTAAGGGCCCCCCGTTACCCCTTAAATTTAAGATACTCTCTTAAGAATTTCTTATATATGTGGTTATTTGTTATTTAATTATTGTCAATTCTCGTTACTTATTTGATGTACAGTTAGCCATCATCTCAAAGGTGACCCATTACCGCTTCAATAATAGCGATTTAAACAGGCTTAAGGTAAAACGGCTTTCTAGTACGGTGTACAAATAGCCGTCTTACGGTCTAGCTGTGTCGTAAAAAATAAATGTATTAGTATTAAATAATAATCGAAAAGTAAATTTATTTTGTTTGTAATACTGATTTTTTTAAAACTATTTTAAAGGACTTTATAAGATGTATTACACACATTAACCGTTTGATGACGTAGGACACTGTTTTGCTCAACCCCTAAAATATCTTAATGTTTTTTATACAACTATTAATAATTAGTAATATAATAATCTATTTGTATGAAGTATATGATTACAATGTTTATTTATAATACACTTAATAAAAAATTTTATTTTTGATAAATAAATTATGTTGCATAATTTACGTATTTATTATTTTAAGGTTAGGAATTATATGCATTTATAAATTTCAATGGTCCCAATTTTGTGCAACTTTGTCATAAGACTATATAGTAGCCAAGAAATTTTTTTTTGTTTTAGGGAATAAGCTTCTTGTACTCCATCCAAAACAATAACATCAGTTACATTACATTAATAAGTTTTCATGACAATTAATAAAGATTTGTATTGGCCCGTAGTGTGTTCAGAATAACTAAACAAAATTTACAAATGCATATAATTACTAGCCCTAGATATATTAATAAACATTCTATATTATACAGACGGTCTTGAATCTAACTGACAACGCTTAAGACTTCTGATACAATTATCATTTTGTTGAAAATTTTTTAAAAATAATTATTGACATCTTAGACTACGTTGAAAGAAATTTTTTTAATATTTATCATTAATTAGAAAAAACAATCCCTTCTTTTTCGAATCTTCCTATGACCTGGCCAAAACAAAATTCAGAAATATTTGTATCTATATAAAAATGTTATCAAGGCGATATTATGTCCCGACGCTGACGCTTTGAAAGGATGCGTCACAATAATCACCTAGACAAAAATATTTTAAATATACCCGTAAGTTTCTCTGCGTTGTCTGGTAGCGCGATGTTTGTTAAAACAAAGACATTAATGACGAGACTAGCTACCCAATAAGAAAAGTTCACAATAAAATTTTACTATAAAATATTATTCTAAGTTGGATTGATTTTATTATTAAAATAAAATAATTTAAAAAGGTTTAATGTTTATAATATTATTCGACATTTATTTACACAATAGTAAAAATAAATAAAACATTATTATTTAATGAACAAATTAACTTAAATTAAAAGATTTACCAAAACAAAATTCACTTTAAAATTTCTATGTGTCATTTAATTTTTTAAAAGAAAAATCATCTGAGTCCAAATTAATTAAAAAAAAAGACCAAATTCCAGAGGTTGATATTTTGAGTAGAGCGTCGTAGATTTTTTGTATTTTAATATTACCGATAGAACTGGTTTTGACGAGGGAAAATGGCTTTTTAAATTCATAAGGGGGTAGTCAAGTGATTCCTAGCGTGATTTTGGAAGCTGAGGCTTTCTATTCTAATTGGTTAATTATAATGGAGTTTTGCGTGTAGGCGTTACTTAAAAATGTATAGAATAAGTAGATTTTATCCTATAATTATCTGGTTATTTTGTATTTTAAATAAGGGAACCCTGTTTTGGTGATCTTGTATATACATAATATGTGACATACATGTACTAACGATAACATCATATTATATGTTAATATTATAAGTGATAATATAACATTAAATGAAATTATTTTAAGTAAATTTTTTTAATTGTTAGGTTTCTGTGAAGTATAAATAAACAACATAATAATTTTAGTGACTTGGTAAATCTTTTCGTTTGAATAATTATGTTTAAATAATTATTAAAAATCAAAATTTGGTATTTCGTTTAATTTATCAAGTAAATCAAAACGAGTGTTTTAAAAATAATTTAATAACGCTGAAGTTGATTCCTTTCATATTTTTTTTTATGTACTCTAAGTAAAGGTTAGTACTATTAACGTAATAATTTATTAAATGGTCTGAACTTTCCATCTCAATTTTCAACTCGTTATTGGTTTGAAATATTTCTAAATTGGTAGTAAGTTCAGTTATTCGTTCTTTGATATTAAAATTTACATCGGTAAGTTTATTGCAAATTTTTCTCAGAATGAACTTGATTTCTTCGATAGCTAAATGATTCCTGGCAGATTTTTTTTCCAAAGTCAGTTGAATAGCAAATTTTAGGTAATTGATCAAACGAGTGAAATACGCGTCATCACCTAAATCAAAGTACCGCACAAATTCAATTGCATTTTCTACCATCGTTTTTAAACTTTTATTTAGTATTATAGTCCAACGTACTAGATTTTTATTAATTACTATACTTGATTTATATTCTGTTAACTGATCATTTACATATAACAAAAATTTCCATAGCAAACGCAAAAATAATATTTTCATCAAATCAATTGAGTCTTGAATGTATAAGTTAATATGTTTAATTTTTTCACTAATATTTAGTTTATTATATCTTAACTGTGTGAAGTTATTTATCATTCTATCTGGAATCTCCATGTCCTCTATTTGAATGTCTAAATAATTTATCAAATCTGTTATTTTATCTTTGTTATTGAAAACGTTATTCAACATTAATCGTTCGTGGAAAAATAAAAATCTATCATTTATCTTAAATCCAAAGCGAATATTTGCCAATATAAGTGCTTCTATCATATCTTTATTACATTTCATTATTTTTAATCTCTTCACAATTTGTTTTGGATTTAATTCTAAACTTTTAATATCACTTTGATGATTTAAGCCATCCAGTTTATAGTTGAACACGTTAGCGTTGTTACATCGATCGTCTGTTCTTTTTTGCAATACCCGTAAAACAGCATCAATTTCATCTATGCATACATTTTTATCGTCATAAGATAAATTTTTGGTGTATGATTCTTTTAAAAAATCTTGTAGAGATTTCGTATATACGTGAATGTACCATATTCCTCTCATAGATGTTTGCATACCACTAGACCACATTGATGCTAACATGTTTGTTGTTTCTTCAACGAAAAAACATTTTATCAAATCATCTTCTTCGATTAAACGTAATTCGTGAGTATCTTCTAAAAGATATCTTACTAAATGGAAGTAAAAAAGTGCGCTATACATGTAACAACATTTCAATCTATCACCTTGACTTTTCATTTTTTCCATGAGATTGTTGGAATGTAATTTCCAATCGTCTGAATAACATGAAAAAATATCATTTATATGTTTATTAATTTAAGTCATGGGTTAATTATTATGAATTTGACTAACAATAGAGAAAGTTTGAAGTGTTATTTAAGTACATATATTATATCTGATAAAATCATACGATGATAATAATGATAATAATATTAATACATTAATAATAATTAATAGTAAACTAAACATTTAGAACACGATAAAATGTTTTCAACATAACAACACAGGTTTATAATGTATTCAAGCCTTAATCAACGCTTTTAAGAGGACGCTACACAGAACATAAAACGTATACAACGCTCCAGAGATAGCGTTGTTTTCCGTATTGGCGAAGACCACGCCCTCCACCATTTCAAAATTATCGCTGCGTGCAATTGTCGTTTGACTTCAGTGCTACATTCTTTCACCGACTTCCGTGTTATAGCTGTCGTCTAGCAACATTAGTTTGCGCTTTATTATTAACGTAATACTCGCGCCTAACTAAAAACTATTGCACTCTCTGTGGTCTTAACTCTAAGGAATTTGTTAAAAATAAACGTATTGATATATTTGCTAGATTTTAATTTAAATCATACAATATGAACGTTTACTCATGATTAAAAAATACATAATATTTAAATTAGTTAAAATATTTTAAATGTTTATTTTTTATATAAAAAAGATAATTATTACGTAAAACAAATACAATAAGGATAATTATATTAAATATCATGCACACTTCTTTCCACTTTTTTTTTAATTGCT
>NW_026099576.1:16736219-16799473 GCF_025091365.1 Daktulosphaira vitifoliae
ATTAAAAAAAAAATTATGAATATAATTAGAGATGTGAGTTGGTATTATACATGTGTATTATACGGTATGATACAAGGTATGATACATTTGTATAAAATTATTTTATACCGGCTGTATCAAAAAAAAAAAAAGCTTTATCAACATTTATATTCTTTTGGATTTTATTTTAATTTAATTAAAATTAATTCTTAGTACTCTGTGATACTAAAATTTATAATCGATAAGGTGCTTAAGTTATTTTTTTTAAGGTAACAAACGTTAATACAATTATAGATTTTAAGATTAATAGTAAGATGCCATATTTTAATTTTTTAATAGTTTATTTAAAGGATAGGATTTTTTTTTGTAGGGAAAAAGTAAGTTTTATTATTTTATTTATTAAGTTATTAAAAATTTTAAGTTTTTAATGTGGTAAAATTCTAATTGTGTATTTATACTTGTTTAAAAAAGTAGAGTTCTCAGACCTTTAACATCATGGGTGGTATCTTATTGCAAATTGACTATAGTTGGTACTTAGTTGATACTAAATCATCCTCTAGAGAGGAATTCTGGATAGAGAAATATCTTAGTTCAATACTTTAACTAATTACTCCCTGAACATTTTGTTTTCATCAATTTTGCTAAAGGCTTTTTCAGTAAGTACTTATTTATTTATTGAGTTTTATGAAAAATAATCACTCTAAAGTTTATTTTTTCCCAAATTTTAAGGTGCCACAAGAATTTATACGGTATTATAAGTGTATTATACGATATTATACAACAAAAAAATAAAATACCGTATTTTAACAACTCTGAATATAATACAATATTTCATGATTTTATTTGTTTACATTACTTTAGAAAATTTTGTGATTTTTTCTAGTTATTTTGATAAATAATTTTTAATTGTGTTTTTATTTATTATTATAAATATTATTTTTTGTTTATTTTTCGGAATTTATTTTGTTTTCACGGTGAAAATGGCTACCATATGTTATTTTTGTGTTAAAATTCTTGGATTTTTTATTGTATATTTTTAACTTTATATTTCTATAACTTTTTGAAAAATGTATAGATCAATACAATTTTTTTATGATAAATAATATTTATGTACCTTTTTCTATATACTTATTTTTAAATCGGGCCATTTTTGTTTATATAGGTGTGATTCAAAACTTATTATTATTTAATTTAATAATAGAAAATAATAATAAAAATGAAAACTTAAATAACTTAAAAATTTATTATTCACCTATAAATCAATTATACTATTTATTCACAACACAACTCTCATTAAGTTAAATTGCGCAAAAAATTAAAATTATATATTTACTTTGTAACTATATAAATAATTTCGAAGCAAAATATTAGTAATTTTAATATTAAAAAAATATTACCTTTTTTCGGCAAGGAATAGATTTCTTCAAGTTCTTTTGGAACTTCTTTTCTGTAACCTGTATTAATTTTTTGTACTAAAAAATACTTATCTGCTATTTCATGAAACTCTATTTCTTCTTCTTTAAATTTATTTTTTGACATAACATTATGCTCTCCCAAGAAAATTAAAGTCAAGAGTACTGTAAATTTTAAAAAAATATTGTTTTCAATTGTTGTGTATTCTTTAACTAGTATTCAAGAATACTGAATGTTTTGGTTGAAAACTTAGTCTAATACTATTTCTGGTCAAATTTCTTAAACTTATTTTATGGAATTATTTCTTTTTTAGAATATAATATTATTTATTTATTTATATAATGTATGATGTTACACTTGTTTAAAAACATTTCAACTCAATAATAATTTACAAATACTATCTATATTTTGTTGAAATTAATTAAACGATTAATAATAAAAAATAATTTGTCAATCAAGTAAATCACCTTAGTTACAAGAGGTATAAAAACGGATTTATTTTTAACTTCATTATTTGTAAATTATATGTATTACCAAATCATATATTGATTGATGAAAAAATATATTTAATCATAAATTTATTTATATTTTTTTGTAAAGCATTAAAATAAGGACAAGGCTTTTATTTATTTATTTTTAATTACTTACTGCGAAAATATATTATTCTTGACTTACTGATCATATTTTAACACAATAAAATAAAGCTTTTGTTTCAAAACCTGCATAAAAATAATATACCAATGAAAATTTGTTATATTAGGGTCAATTAAGTATAGTCAAGTTTGAATATGTTCTTGAAATAGGATATTGATTTGTATTTGATAAAATATCAGTATAATCTAAATTCCAGTTTCGAATTATCTGAACAATCTATGAGTAACAACATCCGATTTCATGGATCCTTCTTATATAATTCTTAATTCAAATTATAATAATGTCGAAGACTAAGTAAGAATCAGACAGGGTACTCGTAGAGTACGAGTTTGACAAATGAGAACACGAGGTAGGTGAAATGAGGAGATCAGTGACAATAAGCGAGCACTTGGTAGTAGAAAGTCTTAAGTATTTAGGATCAGTTGTACAAAGGAACGGTAGTATTGTCGATGATGTAAGACACAGAGTTAAGTGGGGAGAATCGTCTGGTATGTTATCTGATAAGACAATTTCAAAAAGACTGAAAGGTTAATTTTATAAGACTGAAGTGATATATGGTTCAGATTATTGAGCGGTTGACAAGAGAATAGAACATAGAATGAGTTTAGTAGAGTTGAGAACGCCTAGATGGATGAGTAGAATGATTCAAAATATAGGATAAACTATGTATTTAAATTGTAAAGAGTATCATTAAACAAAGTTATTTTAAAAGAATCTATGATTTTTTGATGACATGCAGTTAAAAAAAAAAAATACTACATCAAATTGAAACGGCAATTTACGTGTAAATAAAAATACGTAACATCAACATTATTAAATAATGTAAATTTAAATTTTAAATTGCATGCTTAATTTAAATTATCAGTAAATTGGGTATTTTTAACTAAAGTTATTTTGAATAGTAAATAAAATTAAAAATTAAAATATATATTACAATAAAAATAATAGTTTAATTAATACTTACTGAAGTAGAGTTGATTTTGATAAAAATAAAAACAATATCCCGTTTATATTGTAAAATTATGACTTGTTTAATAATATATTTTATACTATTTATTAGTGTTCGTCATCGATATATTTTTAGATATCGATTTCGTATTGAATTTCAGCGATATTATATGGCTATATTGAAAAAAAATTTATATTAAAAACTGAAATTTAAATTTAAAATGTTTTCATCATTTTTTTCATTTTCAAAAATACCGTTAAGTTACTATTATTGAAAAAATCAGACAATGGTATACTTACCAAATCAGATAATGAAATTAATATAAAAAATATATAGATAATATAGAGCTATATCTCATAACGATTTATATAATCAAATTACCTTTTATTATGAAAAAATAATTTTTTTTTTTTGTTAAAAGACTTAATCATTGTACAAAATTTTCATAAAGCAAAAAAACAGGTAAATTGTTACAAATAATGAGGACAATAGTAGACCGTTTCCTTACTTACTGAACACCCTGTATTGTTTATGTATTAAATGGATGAAACTGTTCATTATTGAATAATTCTATTATAGTTTTAGTGTTTTGGTTTTAAATAATAATAACAATAACAATAACAATAAAAAAGATTATAAGTGTTGTTTAATTTTTTCTATTGCTTTGTCATAACTGTAAACAAATTTTAGTCTTTTCAAAAATAAAATTTAAACAGAATTAAACATCATCACCTTCATCACTAATATCTAATAGAGATTTTTTTGGGGCTTAATAATTTCATTTTATTTTCCAGATTGAGTTTTAATCAGTTGTTGCTGTATATCTTCTAATTTAAAGAATTTTTTCTCTAATTCTTCTTGTGCCGTACTTTGTTCGTGATTGATTAAAAATAGGAACAACAAGAATGTCATAATAAAAAACCTAATCTAAGAATAGAATTTTGTATCAATAAATATCATTTTTCGTCTTATCTCAAATCTATATTTAATAATATACAAAAAATAATAAGGTTATCACGAACTATTTTTGGCCTAATATCAAATAATATATATTCAATAACAAAGTGACCAAAATTCAAACAGTGTTTTTTTATTATTGCGATATTTTAAAAATAATCAATATTGTGGGAAAAATAAAAAAAGTCGTCGATATCGATATCGTTGACAAACTCTATCTTTATATACCAATTCAAATTAACAACTTACACAAGTGTATAATACTTAATTTACCAAAAATTTCATTTTATATTCTTTATTACTAATAGTTGATGAAAATTTAGAAAAAAAAATTGTTTAAAAATATTACATATTATAAAATTTTTGTAAAGTATAGAATTTAAAATATGAATTTTTTCTAAAAATATAGATTATTTTGGAGTTAGAATGCCAGGAACTTGATGAATTTTCGAATTATTCCTAGGATTGTCCTTTTTTTTAATATAACCAGTAAAAAAATAATTTCTGCAAAACTTGAGATTTTTCCGCCCAATTACGTTAATACGTTGTATCTTATGTTCGAATTGTGCTAAATTTAAATTTTACAGAGTTTTTTTTTGGAAAAGTGATTACTATTTACAAAAACTTATCAAATATTATAACTAAAAAAAACTATGACTTAGTTTTTTTTTATATATATAAATATATATTAATATATAATATACATTTACAATTATATTTTTTTTATGTATATTGTACTAAATGGTGAATATTTTTTTTAGATAATTTATCAATATTTTATTAATAACAAGTCTTATTTATTTAATTTTCGTCCAAATATCTCCATAGAATTTTAATATCATTTCTTTTTACTTATTTAATAATTAGAAGACTCAAAGATGTTAAATATTATTGTGCCCTTCATTTCTGGACAGCTTTAAATGTGCTATGGAAAGTTAAGAAGTCTAATATTGTGATTAGAATTAATTAGTCACAATAGTAATACTCTATGCCTGTGTACTCGCCAG
The DNA here is from genome assembly GCF_025091365.1 of Daktulosphaira vitifoliae. Taxonomy (NCBI): domain Eukaryota; kingdom Metazoa; phylum Arthropoda; class Insecta; order Hemiptera; family Phylloxeridae; genus Daktulosphaira; species Daktulosphaira vitifoliae. Next base: position 16,741,179 of record NW_026099576.1, read on the forward strand.
CCTGAAAGCACTATGCCAATTACCTTCCGGTAATGTGCAGGCAGTTGAGATAAAGAGTAGTACTAAATTTAAGAAAGAATATTTTGGAAGTGTGCTGTTTCCATTGACAAGCTTATTCTAGAGCTAGTAGTCCTGATAGAGTTCATTATTAAAAATATAGCTTGTAGAGTAAAAAACTANTCATTATTAAAAATATAGCTTATAGAGTAAAAAACTACATCTTGGAAATATTCTCTGAAAATGTACCCGCCAGCCATAAAGGACTATATCATTTACCTTTTGATAACGTGTATGCAGTTGACGTGTAGCTTAGTAAGAGGTGAACTGTAATAATGTTTAATAAATGTTAACGTGGTTAACTGTGTCCGCGCCAGTTAAGTCCTTACGCTGAAAAACGTTGATTATAATTTGAATATAGATAGACATATTTTTATAATTCTATTTTGAAAAGTTCAGAGTTTTAAGAATATTAATATTGACTATAGAGAATTTATCGAAAATATTATTAGTAAAACCTATTAAAATATGAAAAGGGTTTGAAAATTATAAAAAATAATATATCATAATAGCTGCAGGTCTCATTGTAAAGAATCCTTTTGAAGTGCGTATTTTATGAACGACGCATACTGTCGAAATAATGAAAGCGCATATTGATGATTAAAATCTATAATACACACTTATCTAATTAATAGAAATAAACGTAAGGTCCTACAGACGATTGTTAACACTGAACCGAGAAGTTGTCATAAGATTAATTCAGACAACTACGAGAGGAAAGTGAGAATATTTATTTGCATATTTTATTCCTTAAAAATTCATGTAATAAACAAGAATAAAAGAAGATGAAGTAGGGATATTTTATTATTCGATAACTCAATAGAGTTTAACCACGAGATAATAAAAACTAATACATATTCCGCTCCGTCTTTAATAACCTATTTTTTTTGTTTGTTTATTACATTATAACTAACATATGCAACGATATAAGATAGAAACTCATACATTTGGACATTCAAATGGAGTGATTTGGTCAATAATTAACAATTAAATACTTTACTAAACGTACTGGCCTGTGACAATATAGTAGATTGGGTTTGATCATGGAAATTTTAAAATTATAGTTAATATCATTGAAGCCATATTTTGGCCTTGCTAAAACTTTTTAATAAAAAGTTATTAATTTTTTTTTTTTGTTTAATCTATAATACTGATGAATCATAGGTACACACAGTGGGTAATAATATAGATATTTGTTAAACTTTTATGAATAAAGAAGACGAGGAATGTACCGTATAAGAATATTCACTAAAAACAAACATATTTTTAAACAAGTAAACGTATGTATAGAGATGATTCACGTACAAATAAATTAAAAACCAAGTCATAATCTACAAATAATGTATAATAATTTAAAATCACCCAACTTAATTCAATTTTTAGAACTACTATTGATTGTTATAACAATATTCTCTTAGTTTTTGATGGTATATTTAGTTTGAAAAATAATTTATCTTTATTTACATTCATTAAATATAAATTTTATGTGTCCTAAAATTGAAAAAAGTTCATTTATTATTTTAGTCTGTTCAAAGTTTTTAATAATCTTTTATTGATAAAAACTGTTCATCACTCTAATTATACGAAAAACCGGCCCTTTTGAAGTTTTATCATGTAGACCTTTTAAATTCACGCGATATCCGTTTCATAAAACGGCCCAGTCTTTTTCTAAACCACTTTTGTAGGGCCAGTCCAATTTATGTTTGGAAATAAATTGTTATTTTCATTTGATTGTGACACTTCTTTAAGAAAACTTGGCTACGTTATTTACTCAAGTCAATTACACATTTAAACCGTCCAATTTAAATGTGACAGATCAACTTTTATAGGAATGATGGAACATTGTCTAGAATATGGCATATTTTCTTTAATGAATTGTAGTGTTTGAACTCTATATTGTAATAATAAAAAATAAAGATGACTCGACATTGGTGACATCGGGGTTTTAGAGTCCGAGGGTTTAGAACAATAAAGACAAGTAGATATAAAAGGAAATAATTAAGGTTCCTCTTATAGAGATATTATAAATGACCCAACTAGTAAGTACCTGTAATAATACACTGAGGCAACGAAGAGGCGGTGGCCATCTCACGAATACCATGTAATGTGATTATGTATAAGGTACGAACTAGTCAGTTATAGTTAATTGAAGTTTAAAGATTAATATAATTATTTGATCTATTGCTTTATCATTCTGTACTCAGATTATTAATTCTAAATGATTGTGTTATAATATAATATAAGTATTGACTGTTATTGATTTGAAATCTTACCTGATGATTTTTCTTTATTCTTATAATAACTTTTAATAGTATCAAGTAATAACAAAATAACACGAACTCAAATGTGTTAGTTCATAAATTAACACGTGAGAATTGCAACAATGATGATTACGAATTTTACGTATAGATGTCAAGAGCATGTTTATAACAGTTCTTTGAATATCTGGAGACAGACTCCCCCAAGCCCTCGGCACTGACTGAGAAGGATTACTCTGCCTTTTATAGTATTTTGTATCACCGAATAATCATCATTGTGTCATTGTTGTAATGATATCGTTTATTGATAGTTCAGCATAAAATATGAAATATATAAATTAATACACGTGGATAGTATACAAATCATTTGTATATAACGTTAATATAATTTGTTTTTACATTTAACACTAGGGTTGACACATAGTGTTTGTTTATTAAGATAAGAGTAAAAAAAGCAGACAAGTACTGTTCAATAGTTACATATGTAGCCCGGTCAAGCTCCACGTGGCTTAAAATCGCCCATTACCCCACTTGTTTAGGCGACAACCAAAAGTTTTTTTTATCCGTTACGTACTACTACGCGAGTGCACAACGGAAATCAAGACCAGCGGAGGTGACATTCCATACTTAAAAGGAGAATTGATTGGGAAGCGTTTGGCAGACGTTCAACGTCAAATTGCAGTGTGGTTGGCTGATGGCTGGGTGATGCTTTTACGACTTTTTTTTTGGTGTTAATATATCAATATATTGAATGTCTATTAGTTTTATATATATATAATAAAATTACTGTCTGTAATTGACCTTAATTAGATTGTTTTATCGTTGTTCGCCTGTAAAGAGTAGCAGAAAACACCCGACCCGTCATTTATAAATATAGTTAATTAAGTTAACGTTTATGTAAAATAAGTGAAATAGTCACTATGGGAACTAGGATTTCATTATATATTATTTTTACAAGTATAATTTATAAATTTCTTAAAAAGTAATTTTTAAAGGTGACTCATGACTGAATCGTTTTTAATAATTAAACGACAGTATACGTTTGTTAAATATTCTCTGAATTATTTATTTAAAAACAATCATGTTATTTTAAGCATATGAATATAATTTATAAATAAGTGTTAATAGTCATAAATGAAAAGATTAAATGAAAATCTATTATTGTGAACACGAGTAGCCCACTGTTATTTCATATTATAATAGTGACGAGTATATTACAACAATATTTGATTTTTAAGTGCTCGGATTTGATTCCATAGTAGTAAATTATGTTTACTACTTTATAATACAAATTTTTGTTAAAATAATTCGTTTTTATTATTTTGCAAAATAATAAATTATAAAAATAAATTTATTCCCTTTCGGCATTTAGCGATTTACTTAATGATGGCAGTTAGGTAAACAAAAGGTTGTTTTACAAAAATTAAAAACAATTGTGCATTAATTTTTTTCATACAGTTGTATCTTTTTAAAATATAATATTATATTTATTTCATTAACTTGATACTCACGGTTTATTATTAAGGTACAATATTCGAAAATTAGTAAAATAATCTAAAAATAACTTTTTGATCAGTAAGCAAAAATATTCTTTACGTTAGTGTAGGTATTTTATTTATTGTATTATAATTTTTATTTGGATAAAAATAAACTTAAATAAAACTTAAAATGAAACTTTTGACAAATCTACGAAATTAGCTATACTTAAATGTTTAGTTGAATGTATTTCCACCTTATTATTTTCCATTTTCAATTCTCGAGAGAACTTCAAAAACGATTGTATGACATTAAAACTGATGTTATTCAATTCCCTTTTAAGATACGCAAGAAACACTTTAGCGTTGTAAACACTATATCTCACTGTAATATTTACATTTTCTTCAATTACATTTAGGTGATTTACATGACAAAAGGTTTGTAACCTTCTTTCAAGTTCAGCCGAAAACTCTAAGTTTTCTTCTTTCTCACCATTTATATAAAATGAATTAGAAAAGAGATTATTTAGAACTGACTTAATTTTTTCAATAATCAAATCTACTCCTGATTTTTTGTTAGAATTTTTGTCCTGAATCATTTTATGTATTTCTAACAAATCAATATCTTTACGGAGATCAAAAAACTGTACAAAGTCTTCTAAACAATTAATTATTACGTTATGACTTTTATTTAATACTTTTCGAAGACTACCAAATATTTGAAAACCCGTAGCCCTTATAGATTTTATATCATTTGTCCTATGTAAATGGAACAAATGGTTGCAGTACGAAAAATATTTCCACACAATACGCAAGAAAATGGCCTTAAAAAAGTTTAAAATACCTTGAATGTAGTCTTCAATTTTTTTTATTCTATTGAATAAAGATAAATGTATTGATTGCTGCATTTCATAAAAGTTATTTAACAGCCTCTCAGAAATAGATATACCATTTATTTGAATTTGAAACGATTCAAGTATGTAATTAGTTATCTCTATGCTGTTTAATATATTGTTCAAAAAAAGCCAATTTGTAGAAAAATATTTATTTCCTTCTATAAAAACGCCATTTTTTATATTAGATTCTATGAGATCATTGATTTGATATTTATTGGAGGCAATTATTTCTAGTCTCAATGGAATTGATTCGGGGTTAGATTTAAGTTGTATATATTTTTTAAACAGAATTGAGTTTTTATTTTTATAGTTGAATTTATTTTCTTGGTGACAATTTTTGTCAGTAAACTTCTCTAAAACCTGAGTAACAGAATCATTTGCTAAGAGGATATTATTTATAAAATTCTCATCAACGCCTTTTAATAAAGCAATTTGTATAAAGTTCATTAAAGTGTCGTTATACAGATGCATGTACCATATTTCATTAATTTCATCTCCTATACCTACATTCCACATAGACGCAAGCATATCAACTGATTCTTCATTAAACATGAGCCATTGAATTTGTTCTTCTTTCAATAATGATTGTATATTATTTCCATTCTGCAAAAAGTATTTGATCGTTTGAAAATGAAAATATGCACTAAATATGTAACTACATTTTAAATTATTGTATTGCTTTTTAATTTTTTCAACAACTTTGTCAGTTAGCGTTTTCCAATCACCTTGAAAAAAAATTAATTAACTAAATTACTAAGTATTATAAGCTTATGAATTCTCTTGTACTCATTGCTATAATTGAAGATAGGTAATAGGTAAAGAAGATTTTTTTTTAATAATTCAAATAATCGACGAGCTTAGTTAAATTTAATTTTTAATCTACTGATGTTTTTATTTAATGCTTAAGTTTTCTAAACATCTTTTTTTAATTAATACGTCGACTTTTTAGTTTTATTTAAGAAAAATCAATTGGAAAATATGAGTAGAAATATTGTATTATAGTAAATTACATATTTTGTATCTGGAAATAGTATGGAATATTTGTTGTAATATAATTAATAGTTAATAAATAAAAAATAATTGTTTAGTCATTTTTTGGTTTTGTATCTTAAAGAAATCTTAATAACAGCATATTATTAAGTTAATTTTGAAATCAATAACGTGATAAAAAGTTGATTTTGAGTTGTTTATAAGTCTTAGCGTTTATGTATTAATATTTATTGACAAGTAAGTATTATATATTTGTATGTTAATATTATTAGTATTATTATTATTTTGTGCTAAGACTATATTTATTCTGAGCAGTTCAAATATGTTCTGAAGTTAACTCAGTTTTTATTTTTATTTACATTTTGACGCATATTTCGTTATTGATTTCAAGTATTCAAATCATTTATTCTATAATTAAAGTATTAGAAGATTATTACGTCGTGATTCGGTGAGTGGAGGTAGAACATGGACTTCATTTCGACTTAACTGTTCTTCTTTTTTACAACCTGTATTTATTTGTTGTAAGTCATAATACTTATTCGCTAAAACATGATAGTCTAAATCTTCTTTGATTATACATCCCATTGATTGAACACCATGTATGATAAAACTTATCGAAATTATTGAACTCAAGATATGGAAAAACATCTTAAAATAAAATGTTAACTACACTGAAAAGTAATATTCAAACTAAAGTTTTTTATGCAGTTATTTATATATGCTCTATCAAACTTCAACTTGTACTACAATACATTTTTGATAAAATTTTAAAATGCGTCAATATTTGTGTTTTAGAAAAATATTGTGTTACATTTTAATTAAATAAGTATAGTAGGTTATGAAATTGAGCATGTTTCGGGACACATAAAATTATTTAAATTAATTTTTAAAAGATAAATATTATTTAACCGATATTTTATTATTCATATATTATAAAAATCCAACTGAAATTGTTCAGTTGTGCAAATTCAAATATTTTGAAAATAATAAATCTACAAGTGTCCGATAAATCGTGGAAAAGATAATTCACATATTATTTTCCTTTCTACGTCATACCAATCAATTATTTAATAATTTTATTTAATAAAACATTTTTCCTCAAATATTTTTAGATTTGCTTATATATTTTCCGTTATCCAGTTTACTTTCTAATTAAAATAACCTCAGAAGTAGAAAAACTTATGTACTATTTAATTTTTTTTTCTAGCTGTTTCGATATAATAATATATTGGCCTTGATTTTATATAGAATTAGATATATGTTATATCCATTGATTTTTAACTATAATGCATAGCTGAATAAGTAACAATAATTTTTCAAAGCGATATGTTTAAAGCTCGCAAATCGTGTTTAGTTGACATTATAAATGCTATAATTTATAAGAAAATTCCCTCAGTTTCTATAATATAGGGAATAATGTGTGATAACCACTGTAATTACAATGTTAATACCAGGATGAGAAATAATATCTCGCTTACCTGTTGATTAATAAGAAAAAATCTTTGTATTTAAATTTATACAGAAAGAAGACTGTGGTTGTTGGCTGACATAAAATTAAGTTTATACAAATAACAATAAACAATTCAGTATAAAATGACAAATTTTATAATCAAAACATCCGTTTGGTATAACAATAATGAATATAATGTGTTAATAATTTACATAAATGTAACAGTAACTGCTAAACTCACCAATCAGATTTTTGTATACAATTATTCTATGCCAATGTTCATAGGTAAATATTTTAATCAAATGATTTGCAATTGAACATATCAAACATAATCGGTGCAATTTAAATAAAACAATAGAAAATGCCATCCGTGTGATTTACAACAACAAAAATCAACTGTCTGATAAACAAGGAGAAACATGATACTAAAATCTTATTACTCAACCTATTACTAAACAAAAATACATATCATACAGTTATCGGCCGGCATTGATAACCGACCGATGCCGCCAAACAACCGGCGGAGAAAGAGTAGATGGAAACAATAAGCGCGCGCTATCTATGATTTGCATGCGGCGCGAACATACAGTAAGACAAAAAAATTAAGTTATTACAATTGAATTAATTAGTTAAGTTGTCGAAAAAAACTTTTATTGGGATATATAAAAATTCGTTCGGATATTAGAGGTAACTAAAACGTATTTTTGGTAAGAATTAGGTTTATTTTTTTTTAAATTTTAATTACAGTTAGAGTGTTGGTTTAATAATTTGTAAATTTTTGGGATTTAAATCAAAATAATATTTCAGTTTTCAGTATATTTTATGCCTTAGTATATTAACCAATTATTATTAAGTATACTTTATAAAATAACGATATACAGGGTGTAAATCTTTCGAACCATAGTAATGTATGGGCGAGTATCCGGGTAAAGTGTAAAATAGGACCTCGTTTTTTTTTTTTTTATTTTCCAAAATTGGAGGAATTTTGGAATAACCCCCTCGAATTTCTCTAATATTAAAAATAAATCATACCACAATATTCCCCGCAAAATTCTCATACAAATTGAGTGGTCACTCGATTTTTTGTAACTTTTGCGCCCTCCCCTGAACTTTGGGCTCAAAGTTGGAAAAAAATTTCACAATAGTGTGACCCATCAATTTGTATTGAAACTTCACTGGGAATCCTGTGATGCAGTTTATTTTTAGTTTAATGGATTAAATAACAAGAAAGACAGAAAAAACCTACAAATAATGTAATATTTATGCATTTTTATTGCACAAAAAAAGAAGCTATATTTTAAAGGTTATCTAATATTATGTGCAACTTAATAAGTGACTATTCAATAGTGAACAGTATTTTTCGAACATTTAAATAAACATTAACAAACTCAGTGATGTACCATATTCTCATTATTGATTAATTTCGGAAAAGAGTAGTGTGCCGATTACATTAAAATAATTATTTCTAATTATCCTATTGTAATAAAGTTAAAAGTATTCATTTCAATATTATAATTGTTTTATTTCCCCGACCTAAAAAGAAAAAAATTTATAATTTTATAACAGTTTCAATGATAAAAATTATAATCGGTTTGAATAAATAATAAAAGACGAAATAAACTCATGAAATTAAAAAAATATCACATTATTTGTGGGTTTTTCGGTCTTTCTTATTATTTAATCCATTAAACTAAAAATAAACTGCATCACAGGATTCCCAGTGAAATTTCAATACAAATTGATGGGTCACACTATTGTGAAATTTTTTTCCAACTTTGAATCCAAAGTTCAGGGGAGGGCGCACAAATTACAAAAAGTCGAGTGACCATTCAATTTGTATGAGAATTTTGCGGGGAATATTGTGGTATGATTTATTTTTAATATTAGAGAAATTCGGGGGGGTTATTCCAAAATTCCTCCAATTTTGGAAAATAAAAAAAAAAACCAGGTCCTATTTTACACTTTACCCGGATACTCGCCCATACATTACTATGGTTCGAAGGATTTACACCCTGTAGAAAAAGTATAATGACATATAAAATAAAGTTAAGAGTGCTTAACCTTATTTATTTTCGTTAATAATTTTTATAAATTTTTTTTTTTTAACAAATTTTATTTTGATTAATGTGTACGCAAATATTGTACTTCATATTTATTGCTACAATCCTAGAATCGAGTAAGATTTACGTCATCATATAAGATTTATACATTATTTTTTTTAATGTGAAAATAACACATATATTGATTCATGTACACGAATAGACACAACAGTTTGATAATATATTAAAATACACTTTTTGATAATAATTTAAATGAAAATTGTTATTATAATATTTTAGAGAATTTTTATTATAATTTATCTAATATAGCGTCTTATAAATTCTTCATAAAAAATGTTTAATAACTAACATCTAAATCAGAACTACAGCGATAGAAGTATAATAAATATACTTCTAATAATAATTATTATTAAACAGGATAGGTTGGGATAAATTTAATTTAACATTGAGCTTTAATTTTTATGCATTGTACTTAATAATGTGAAATTCTTTGTTTGCAAAAATTCGCCCATGGACAATAATATTTTTTTCGAAAACTATGAATAATGTTTATTTTTAGACACAAATTTACTTCACTAAAAAAAATTGTTAAATTACATTTTTTATATTTCCATCTCATATTGTAGGTTTTCTTTAGTGTTTACTCTAAATTTTATTTTAGATGAAATTTTTAAAGTGATTTATAAAGTCACTGAAAATCTTTAATATTTTTATATAATATAAAGCCAAAAAATATATAGAATCCAAAAACTCACTGAGCTATAATATAGTTCAATGATTTTTGTTTATATTATAAACAAAAACATAATTCTGTTTATGCATTTTATGATATAATTAAGTCATATAAATTAATATATACATCAAAATATGCACAAATTAATGAATAGACTTTAAATAAAAAGGGATTGATTGTGTTTTGATACAAATTTCATCTGTAGAGCTTAAACTTTAAGCCCCCAAGTTTGAATTTTGTAGCATTGGTTAGGGTAACATGGCCGCCGGAGATTAGCCGGAGAAGCCATTAAAAGTCTGTCGGAAATAAAGAGAAAAAAAAGAGGCAACGTAAGGAGTTACAACCTGCGATCTAAGACTTCATAGAGACAAACTTCACACTACGTACTTGGTTTCAGATCCCGATACACTTCCCCATACAGTTTGATAACGTGATGTGCGGTTGAGGGTACTGCGTCAAGGGATTCTTCTTAAATTTCGAATAGATACTAGTTATAATAAAAAAAAAGTACCGTAAAAATTACTACTTATTGTGAAATATATGACACCCTACTATTTTTGTTAACTAGATTCATATAAAAAAATACAGTATCGAATATAGTGAAATAATTGTCATGTATTTTATTTTAAATGAAACAAATTATAAAACAGATTATAAATAAATAAAAAATATACATTGATTTCTAAACTACATATAAACGTGATGTACCACAGTCGACGCTTTAGCGCCGATATTCAGCTGTACAGTTGGCTGTTGGTTTCCGGATGGGTGACCATACAATAACACATATCTTGCTTCATTCTCGCTCCCGCAGCCATAATGAGATTGTGTCAGGTCCACAACTAGAGTACAAATCACTAAGGTAGAGCTGACCCTGTACACAGGTTTTTATAGAGGCTAAGGAGATGATAATGATTGTTCCTGAACTACACATCAGTTAAACTATACTTACTTTAAAAATTAAAAAATTTTTTCTTTGTACAATATTTATGTATTATTTTATAATATAAATTATAAATCTGTACAAGTTTTATCTCCTTTTGCTCTTTAAAATTATATAAAATTTAAGTTTTTAAGCAACATAACATACACGAGTGAATCATATTGCTGTGCATATTTGAAAGAGAAAATTGTAAGATTAAGAGGCATATGTGATATCGAAAAATTCTAATTATGTGTGAATTCAAGCTAATCCTATATGATCTATAATTTATTCGTGAGAGACTGAATGGTTATTTTAATTATATATATTTTTTCCTATATTTAATTGATTACATTTGCTTAATATTACATGTACATAATTAGATTGCATATTTGTTATAAACTTGCTATACACTTTTTATCTTGTCTTTGACGTACATATTTTTCATTGTTCAAATTAAATAAATGGATTATTTTCTGTTAATTAAACTTCCACTTAAACATAAATTAATTATTTTATGAATAATTCTAAATTGTTCAAAAGTAAAATAAAATTAAGTGTTGTTAATAACAAGTATATGATAAATTGTTTAACAATATAAAGTAGTCTAACTACTCATTGAAATAAATCTACTTGTAGTTTGGTATATTGTCAATGGTCAACTGACCGTTTTTTATAATGTAGTTTGTTCTAGCTACAATAAGTGTTACATATTTTGATTTTGGATATACTTTACTCCTCTACTGTCTTAATACTTATTTCAAAAGATTATAATATTTATTAATTATTTAAAAACACCTTTTCTCTTGTCATCCATGTTGGGACTACAAATTTAACTTAATCAATTTTTTCAATCCTACTCCCAACATAATATTTAAAATGTCAAGCTCTATTTCAAAAGATCAAAAAAATAGATTGGTTTTACATATAATGTTATTCGTTAAACTCATAACTTAGAAGTGAGGTGATGATTAGTCCATTTATTAACAACATAGAAAGTAACTAAGTTATGTATACAGATATATTAAATAATAAATGCCTTAGTAAAATATACAGTTCTTAATTAAGAAAATACTTTTTTCTTTTTTTACTTTTATATTGCCAAACGAAAGTTGTAAAATTATCGCTTGTTAAATTCTTAACTTTATTGTCAAGAATATCTCTAAAAGTAATTTTGTATCAAAAAATAGCCACAGCATATTTTATAAACATATGATGTATTATTATAATTAATATAAAAGTTTTATTTTTAAGTTTAAGTATAAATTTTAAGTTTCATAAATAAAGTAAATTATTAAATATAATTTAATTTATATATTTTTATAACTTTTGTTTTAGTAATGCTATTATAAACTTAAATAAATATTTTATTTTTGTAAGTATATAAATATTTTAAACTCTACATAGCCTATAAAAATCAAACATTTTAAAATTGAATATACATTAAAAATGATTTAAATATAGCTTTTCAAAAAGTTACAAACACAAATCATTTTCTAAACAATTAAAATTATAAGTAAGTGTTATAATTTTGTTATAGATTCTATTAAGAAGACGTTTGTGTTGTTCGATTTTATTAATGCAGCCTACTTTTTCTATATACAAGTAAAAATTTTGCTGTTAAATTTGATAGTTAATCAAACATTTTAAACAAAGTATTTCAGAAAGTACAAAGTTTGATGAAATTAAAATGTTATTCTTGTTTTTCTTTTATTTTGTAGAGAGGAATATTTAACGGCTCAGAAAATGAAGAATCTCTTGTAATGACTTTAGATTTGTAATATTGTGTTGGGAATTCTTTCGCTGTAATATAAGAAGTATCGTAATAATCTACATAATCTCTTGTAGTAGTTTTAGAATTATCGTATTGTTTTGAAAAATCTTTAGTGGTCATCCTAAAATTATTATTTTGTTCTAAAAATTCTTCTGGTGCAATATTAGGTGAATTATAGTACTGATCTGAAAAATCTCTTGTAACTACTTTTGATTCATTGTTTTGATTTGAATAATCTCTTGTAGTAACTATAGGTTTAATAGATTGATCCGAGAATTCAGTACTATCTGAATCACATTCTGATGATTTCGATATTGAATTATTAGTTTCAGAAGATCGAGTTTCATAACCACTAAATTCGGAATCATTATTATCTGTTGTCGTTAAAGAAGATTGTTTTTCTAATAAAAGTGACGCTTGTTCCAAATTACCAAAATTTATATCGCTTCCAGTTATTATTTCTGATGATGCAAATATTGAGCGAATAAAATTAAAGTCAATTGGATCAAACACTTTTTTAATATGAGCTATGAGCAGTGAACCTCTTAAAAAGTTCTTATTAATTATTGCATTTTTACCATCAGTTGTTGAATCATCTTGCAAAGGAAAGTCAATAGTTTTTGAAAAATTATTCAATGGTATCATGTTCGTAATGAAATTATTTTCATTTTCATAAACACTTTTACTTATAGCGTCCAAATCAGGGAAATCGATTGAAATTTTGTTGAGTAATTTTTTGATAATGTCAATGCCCATGTTATTATTAGTAACGCAAGACCAAGATTTCTTAGACAAACATTGAATTATATTCTTTAATAATGATTCATCTAGACCAATAGAATCTATAAATTTTTTTAGTATGCTCACCATTGAGGAATTTTTTTGACTAACCTTTTGCTTAGTAAATATATTTCCAATAAATTCCGCAAAAATACTTGTTTCAGTAGGCAATGACATCTTTAATGTTTCTAGGTGAGTCCACGTAATCCGTAACATAATGATAGTTAACATATTTTGGGTAAGTTCGTGATATTTTTTAAATTTTCCCATTCCATCATGTATACTTCCTGGATTGTTTAATGTATTATAATATGCATGCTGAAGAGAATCTCTAGTATTTCCCCATATGATATTGGAATCGTATAAATAGAAAAAGTTATCTAACTCAGTATTGTTTAAAGCCAAATTATTAAGATAGAAACATTCAAAAGTATATTTTTTATTTTTTGTAAATATATCACTTTTAGTTTCATTAAATTGCATAACATTTTTTACTTGTTTCTTGTAATTTTCAAATAATTTTAATGTGCCATTATAATTAAAATCATCTTTTCCCAATGCCTTCAATGTATTGCGATATCCTGATTTAGAACTAACAATATTAAAAGAATTATCTCTACAAATACTTGATTTTTCTTTGATTAGTCTCCTCAAACTTTCATTTATGTAATTTATGTTTAATACAATATGGGAAGAAGTATTATGATCCGTTTGATTCTTAAAAAAATCGTAATAGGTACGAATTTGTGTTATATACATGTAAAATAACCATAAACAGTACTCAATCTCTATATTTAAGTTACCAATTACAGATATCATAATTGATGCATGATCACCTAATGACTCAATGTGTTTGATCGTACTATCTATCTGATCTTGAGCGTTTAGTTTCAATAAATTTTTTGTTATTCGTAAATAAGATAAAGCAATAAATTTGAAAAAACATTTGAGTGATTTGACATTTTCTTTAATGCTTTTTTTTACATCTTTCTCAGAAATATCAACTGTACTTACACTATTTATTTTATACTTAGTGTCAATCTTCATTAACTCTGAATAAGTGTACAAGATGTCATATTTTTGTATTGATGATCCATAACAAGAGTAATTGTATAAAAACAATGAAACAATTACAATTTTCATAATATCTTCTTGGTTCATTTTATATTGATAATTATTTACTACTTGTAAAGATAAAAAAAAATAATGATTATACTATACAATATTAATTTTTGTATAACGGAACCCAAATATATATACATATTAAAAAATTAATTAAATGATTCATGTATTTGTACATGGCTATAAAACATATTTTGTGATATTTTTATAATAATACTAATAAAATAAATAAATAAGACTATAAATTGTATTATATAAATGAGCAATGCAAATTTATAGAACAATTATAGAATAGTTTAAAACAAATATCTATTAAATGTTTGATATAAATCATTTATATTTAAATTTGAAACTTGGTGACTTTGGAAAATAATTCTAAAGTAATAATTATCCTTATGTTAAATAAGATTCATTAAAGTGCTATTAATAACACTTAAATAATACTAAATAAATATACATAATGATTGGTATTATTTAAGCTGTTAAAATAATTTTGTCTCCTAAGATAGGATTGTTGTAAGATACCTTGTCATGATTTGTACTATTAGAGACGTAGCAAAGTAATTTTTTCAGAAAAAGGTCCAATAAAGTTCATTAGATTGAAATTATTTAATTTAGAGTATTGAGCTGTCCCCTAAAGTTTTAAGTCTTAACGATGTATTATTTCAAAAATAAAATGCATACAAATTTAAAAAATTAGCTAAAATAGTTTTTATATAGATAGGTCAATAACAACTTTCGAACCATTATTTTAAAAGATATAAATATGTTTACATTGTAGTGGGAAAATGATAGTGTTTTAGAAATACTTAGTAATAAAAATAAACAAACCCATTCTTCACCACCATAATTCTTAATTTTTAATAACTTTCAAATTACTGATTTAAAAGTTGTTATTGAATAGTAATTTCCTTAGTTAGATAATTTTCTTAAATGTTAGTCGGTTAACACAAGAATGTTTCCATTAAAAAAATCAAAGTGGCTACAATATTAAGAGGGGATTTATAAATTGTATTCATATTCTATGAATAGCATGATTTTTTTTTAAACGAATAATTTAAATAATAACTTAGTGAAATATTTAACAAATTCATATTAATTTTACTATGAATTGTTTTTTTTATTATTATTATTATTTTTTGTATCTGTTACCACTTTTTCTCAGCTCTCAAGGAACTGATTTCTTTCAACAATACGTCAAAAGATCACAAATCGTATTTAGTCGAATACATTACCCTCAAAAATTGAAAAAATTTCTCTCGTTCTCCGTAAATGGGGTAAATCTCTAAAAAAATTACAAATTTAGAAATCACTAATTTTCGAAATTTTTTCAATTTTTTTTACTTAAAACTGCCATAACTTTTTCAAAAATGAACAAATCGATATAATTTTTTTTTATAGATGCATAATGTCTTTTTCCATTATTTGATATATTTTTATACATCTTACCCTTTATCAGCCCACAGGGGGAATTTAAAATGACAATTTTTTCACAAAAAATTAACGTTTTCAACTTAACTTTTGAAAATGTTTCGGAAATACTGACACTTTTATTTATATTTACTAAAGTTTATGCAATATATTAAAAAAAAAATGTTCGAACTTTATTTTGTCTTCATGGTGAAAACAGACATCAAAGTTAATAAAAAAAATACGATTTTTGTAAAAATTAAATTATTAAATATCAATTTCATACTATATTTAATTTCTATAATAAATATGTATTTATATATTACGCTTATAAGTCATCAAAATTATAATCATAATATAAATAAGGAAATAGAAAATAGGAGATCATGTTGCTCTTGGAATAATTCACCATTTTTTTTTTAAATTAAACACTGTCTTCAAATTTGAATCGAAGTATTTTTTATGATAGTGATTTTAATCTCTGTCGGATATCATCAATACTATGCCAACAAACTGTATTATCGTTATATAAAACATCAAAATTATTTGTATATTATTAACAGGTACTAATTTATATATTTTATGTTTATCAATAAACAATAAAATTGCAAGAGTGAGCCAATGATGACTGTATGGAGATTCAAAATACTATAAAAAGCAGAGCATCCCTCAAAGTAAGTGTTGGTGCTGGGAGTTAATCTGTTTTAATCGCGCTCTCTTTACAAATATTTATGTAAAATTTATGATTATAATTGTCAAAATTTTACGTGTAATTAAAAAACCAAAATTATGTTATTTTGTTTATTAGTTATTACTTAATACAGTCACTAAAGTTATTATAAGAACAAAGAAAAATTATGGAGTAAAATTTCAAATCAATAAGAGTTAACACTCATATTATTTTATAATCGTAGAATCACACCCTGAATTAAAATAATATTCACCTTTTATCCAATATACCTTCTCTTTATTATTTTAAGTTTTGAGTTACAATACAATAACCCAAGTAGTAATGACAGATTTATGTAAAAAAATAAAAACGCAAGAATTAATTTTCTTTACAAAAATAAAATATTTTGTTTAACTTTGGGAGCCTTTTTCATATAATATTAAAATCATCAGGAAAATTTATAGTAAATAATATAAGTTTTAATTGTGTATATGTTTATGTTAGCAAACTAGAAGCGTTAAATGGATATGGAGAAAAATGCCAAAGAAAAAATGGATAGACAAGAAAAGAAATGAGCAAGTGCTAAAAGAAGTACGAAAAGAAAGATAGCTAATGAAAGTGATTGAATCAAGAAAAATAAAGTTAATCGGGCACTATAACAGGGCCTTTAATAGGTGATGATGATAATATATATGTTTATGTCTTGGAAAATTTTCGGATTATTTTTAAAAGTTAAGTTGAAAAATTTCTATTTTGTATTCAAATATTTTAAGATGTGAACCCTTTCTTGTATAAAGAAAAATAGCCCAATTAAAGAAAATACATGTCGGATGAAAAAGGTTTATATAAAGTATTTATAATAAAATTTGATTGTTTATAGATTTTTCAAAAAGTTATAGCATTTTAACGTTGAAGATATAAAATTTAAAAACATAAATGCATAATTTTTAACTATGGTACCTATTTGCACATAGAAGATAAGACTTTGGGACAATTATTATTTTTGTAACACGAAGTAAATAATATAAGCATTATTTTACTTACCCCTATCCTTCCTTAGGACAATACCATGTAATCCAAAATATATACAAGTTAATAGAAAAAAAAATATAACAACACGGAAAAAGATGATTTTTTACAACAAAATAATATCTATTATTTAACTCCGGGGACCGTTTACATATAAGCAGTAAGTCGACAATATTTGTTTAACTTATAAAACATAATATAGACTTTAATTTAATATTTTTTGAAGCTTAGAGTATTTCTGGTACATGTTGAAAACTTAAGTGTAAAAAGTTATATTTTTGAGTAAAATTTGCTATTTTGAATCTTCCCTATGGACAGGTAAAGGGTTTAGATTTTCAAAAAAATTATATAAAATTAAAGGAAAATACCTAAGATATTAATTCTAAAAAATTATTTTGATTCTTTCATTTTTGAAAAAGTGAAGAATGTTTTAAGGAGAAATGTTGAAACTTACTGATTTTAAAAATCATAATTTTTTGGGGAATTTCACCATTTACTGGGAATGAGGGAAAAAATTTTAAGGATGACGTCTTCAATTAGATATGATTTATGATTTTTTAACGTATCGTTGAGAAAAATCGGACCAGTGAGAGCTGAGAAAAGGTAGTGATAGACAAAAAATCAAAAAAAGTAATATCAAAGAAATACATCATGGTAAAATTAATACCTTCTCAGCTTCACAACGATTATTTTAAATAAGATTACAACTAAATTTTAAAAATAAAATGTTTAAAACTGTTAATTCTACAATGTAAATTTTATTTATTACTTTTTATAAAAAATATTCGCTAAGTTTTTTCTTGTAAAGAAAATATAAAAAAAATCATTGAAATTGGTTTATTTTAACCATTAGCTTTTATTTTTCTACTAGGATAAAATCATATATACTTATAACTGCAGTTATAAGTGTACATGACTTTAATTGGTTCATTTAGGAAATAATTAATAAATACAAAAGTTTAATTTTTCTCATTAGATTTTATTAATCAAAAATTGTTTTTGAATTTTATTCATAACTTCAGAATTCGTGTTAATATTTCAGAATAACTGTTACCTTCAAATTTATTTTAAAGTTTTAAGTTTTTTTTTTAACGAAAAAAAAATTGCTTGCTCACTTTTCTTATATTGCCAGGAAAGTTAAAAAAGATAAAACATAAGAATTGCTTAGTTTAGTACTATTAAATAAAGTATTAACTATATTTTTAACTGAGTAGTCAAATAAAAGGAAAGAAAAAGAAAAGTTTCTACTTATATTTAAGTTGAATTTCATTTGTTATTAAGGAATATTGAAGAGAATCAGACTTCTCGGCTCTCGATTAAAACTCCTACTTTAAAAAAAATTATCATTTAACTATCTTCATAAACATGCGTTTGCAAGCTATTTATGACAGCGGTTTTCTGATTTAAATCTATACTGGTTTCAACTTTTCCTGTTTTTTACTCAGGTTTTATCATAATATAGAATATATATATCTTAAAAATTTAAATGTTTGATAATCCATTTTGATTCAATAAAATAAAGGTAGTTTTTAATAGAATAGCATATAAAAATCTGAACAAATAAGAAAATTAACTTTTAATTCAAATTTATTTTAATAGTTCAAATTTAACTGTATGAATGAACAAACATATTTTTGCATTTCCATTTTTATATAATTTTGTATGATGTATGTAACTTTTTAAAATAAGAACATAGAAAATAATAAAAAACAAAATAATAAATCATTAAATTAAGTATTAGCGTTTCTATGTGCAATTTCATATTTGCTTAACGATAATTTTCAAAATTTTTATTGCAGTTTCGCAAGAATATACTAGATTAGAATAATTAAATAGAATTAATATAGTGAAGAGTTTCATTGGGTTTTCGAAAAACTATTATGGCTGAATGTAGTACAAATATAAAATTATATTTTAGCATGACAAAATAAAATAATAAGAAGTAGGGCCCGAGGTTATATTCTTTTATCCTAATTTTCTTTTTTTTTTAACTTTGAAGGCTCATAACTGTTCAAATTTGTTATATAATACAAAAATAATTCAGATAGCCAAATTCGTTCGTTACTCTAAATTAATTTAGCTTTAAGGTTAATCTAAGTTTTCTTAAATTGCTATGTTTTATATGGCTAATATTTATATTTAAGTATACTACATATGTAATAAAAGGTTAAAACTTTTTTACAAAAAATTGTTTGTAGATGTTATGTTGTTTTTATAACTATGATAGTTCATACAAATTGACATATCCTTGTCTCAACTTTCGAGGAAATATTACTATCTATTTACTTAAAATAAAATTTTTTTTTACGTGGTTGAGTTGCTAATTATTATATCGTAGTCTTATTTATTTAAAACTAATTTGATGACTATATGCGATTATTTCTATAAGAATAATTGGTGAATTTTTAAAGTAAATTTTATGACTTATATGAATTGTATGATTTACTTATACATTTTGTTTTATTAAATGGATAATTGTTAAAAAATACAAACGAAGTTTTAAATAAATTAAAAACATTTGATTATAAAATTTTAATTTCTCAAAGAAAATGTGTAAAGCACAATTTTAATACAGACATACAAATTACGATTTCATAAGTCTATATACTGAAAATCTAATATTTCAATTCAAATTATATTAGCTTATACTGATTCGTTTAATTATAATCTTATAAATATCTTATAAACAATAGGTATATCCTACAATCCTTTAGTTTATTTCAACTTAAAGTTATTCGTTCATATGTAGTTTTAAAACCATAAAATAAAATTTCAATTAATTAACATATTTGTAACCTAAGTTGTGATTAAATTTAATACACAATAAAAATATAGGTAGTTAACAAATAATTTCTTGGGTAAAAAATGTACACATTCATACCTATGAATCGTTTATAGTTTATTATAAATAATATAACATATTTTAATATTTATACAACAGTTTTTCGATTTTTATCATTAGAATAATTGATATTCTGTGAGATTTAAATCTAATGTTATTGAAAGTTTTGTAAAATAATGGACATTTTGAAAACATTTGAAGTATTAAAAATTATTTAAATAGAATCAATACCTTTTGTAAGAAAATATTTTGATGTTTAAAAAACGTAATCTTACTCTTATTGTGGTGATTTCAATAAAATAGAAATCAATTTCTTTGTAATTATCATACTTATTTTTAAATTAACGAATTTTAAAATTCGTTCAAAAATAAATATTTAATAATTTAAAACTATATATTTAAAATTATCTTAAAAAGAAAATTGGACAGAACCCATTACAACACTAATGAGATTTTGAAATATTTTGTATACAATTGTTATTTAATTAATATACATATATTATAGAAAAACTAAATGTATCTTGACATTGAGCGAATACTATTTTTTTATAGTTTAAATAATTGATTATCTATTTAAGTGTATACTTAATAAGGTATACACTTAAATAGATAATCAATTATTAAAGAAATGTAAAATTTGTGAGAGTAAATTAAGTATGTACAGAATGTTTTTTTTATGTTGCTCCTGTTTAAAGTAATTCAGATTAACTAATCAACTAGGATTCATCGAATGGATAAACTAAAACCTGCCAGTTTTTGTAAAATTCCCTTATCAGTTTAATTATTTAGTAAAATGATATAAACTAGTAAATATTTTTTGCATGATGGAAATTTGAGTATAGCTTGAGAAAAGTTATAAGGTTTATTGAATACTAGTGATTGGAATTATTAGGAAAAAAAAAAATTCGTATTACAAAATTAAAAGTAGTGCATAACTCAAATAGTTAAAAATCATAATTCTACCATTGCTATTGTTTTCAACTTGTTTGTCTAAATAACATATATAAGTAATATGAATATAATTACAATTAATACCATTATCATCCTTATCAATATAAAATTACTATAAAATACTAGTAAAACATTATAGCTTCAATTAAAAACTTAGATGGTTATTTCTTGAAATTAAATTCGAGATTCAGTAGTGATTTTGATATAAAAAATGTAAACTTTTTAGTTGATAGATTTCGAGAGTTGATAGTTGAACAATTAAAATAATTATTATTGACATTGTTGATTTTAGTTTTACAACTGAAATACGATACATAAAGTCTTATTTTTTCAGTAAAATGTTTATAAATTAATTCTGTAATCTATAAATTTTGTTATGTACATATATATTCTAATTGCTCTTATAAAAAAAAAAAAACACGATAAGTTACTCTACTCATTCTGGAATGTCTAGTATAATAAATTATCTTTAAAAAGGACATTTATAGTGGGTGTTCAACTTAATAACCATATATTCAATAAAATAGCTTCATATAAATATAGATAAAAATTTGTGAAACGTACAATAAAATTATCATGAACATAAAAACAAACAAAAATATTAAATGTAAGGAATATAATTTCAACGAAAGATGCCAAATATCACAGGGCTTAAAAGATTTTATCATTATATTTGAACGAAAGAAAGATTTATTTTTCTTCGTCTTCGCCTTCGCGGAATAAATATGTGGACCAGTAGGACATATTAAACATAGCAAATACCATTGGGAAAAGTATACGAGATATAACATCTATGCGTTTAGACCTAGTAGGAAATTTGGACATCCATGATTTCCAACACGAATTTTGGTCCATTGGTGGGGGTTGGTGAATAATTTGACTCATTTTATCTCTAGACATCATCAACTCGGGACGCATTAGTGGCTTCTGAAAGTATAATTAATGTTATAAAATTACAAGAAGAGGACCAATAAAAACAACGAAGATTTTCAATGTATTACTTGTCACAAATAATGAACTATTAAATAGAATAAAGTAAATTTTAGCTAATTTTTATATCAAATACGAATACTTTCCATCTTCGTTGTCAGATTTATAATCTTATATTATAATTATATATTTAAGATGAGTACCGAGCATTCATAATAAATCAGAAAGTTTCCAGGTTGAATAATCTTTTTGTATAAGTTAATTAATAATTTACTTTATACCATTACTTATTTGGTAAAAATACCAATAAATATACCAAAGAAAAACATATTTTTTAAATTTTGTTCTAAAATCAAAACTATTAACTATAAAATCTAGTTAAAATCATTCACAAAATTAAAAATAATGGATAAGGGTTTTGGAATTTACTCCAATCTCACTTATTATACATAAAACAAGGAAACATTCTGATTGATTAAACGTAGAACTTGTGGATCATGCAATTATCATTTCGCAGCTTTTCATTAAAAAATAAGAAAAAAGAAGAAGTAATTAAATGTTAAATAATTTCTAAGTACGAAAAATTAATTTAAAAAATGCATTAACTGATATCATTCAATGAATTATGAATAATGAACATTTCATTTTTCTACATTTGGGTTTTAATTTTTGAATGAGGTTTAATTTATATTATTTAAAAACTAAATAGGATATAATAAATTAAAAATGAAATAGCTGGAACGGAAACACTTTGAACAGGTTCTTTGCGTTTGTTTAATGCTCACCGTACTATTGGATCTCACCATGTTGAATGAATTCGGTCCATCTTCATAATCATTACAGTCCATAGATACAGTACGTTCTAAATCTTTTTTGTTCATGTCATCCCTGTGTATATCTGATCTAGAAGCGTAGTTCACCAAAGCAAATTCGAGTAGTGCCCCAAACACGAATGTCAGGCAAACTCCCGTCCATACGTCAATGGCTTTAGTGTAGGAAACTGGAGGTAGAGATGCATTAATACCGGAAGTCTGTGTAGCCATTGTCAACAAGGTAGTAACTCCTAGCGATACACGAGCCGGTACCGCACTTTGATCTAACCAGAACGACACCCATGACACGATTACTAACATGCAACATGGAACATAGATCTGAATTAAGTAGTAACTGAATTCACGTTTAAACAGTAAATCGACTTTTAGGCAACTATATTCACCTATTAAAAATATAATTACGCTTATTAATAGTGCTTATAAATATTACTATTTTAATTATATATATATATAAATGAATTAATAGTCTATAATTAGTTTCGGACTAATTAAACATTTCTTTTGCATATACCTGTGTTAGTTTTACTGTTACAATAATCTGTTAAAAATTTCTCCAGTGTAAATCTAGGTAAGTGAAGATTTTTTACGACTTGAACTGGATCACCTTCTTTCCATAAGAATACTAAGTCATCAGTAGTCCAGCCATCTATTTTTTAATGTAAAAATATACTTAACGCTAATATATATTTAAAACTAAACATTTTAATGTGACTTACAGCTAACCATCCTTAATGAACACGTTTGACGATCTAGTGGATATAATTTAAGATTCATTGGACATGAAAGAGTTAAAGATATTCTGGAAAATATTTACATTTTTGCTATAATTATACTTTTCACTCGCTTTATAAAATGTTTACCTTATGCTATACAACACTAGTCCATTTGGAAATATTCTAATGTATACGTTAGGCATGATAATGTTGTGGAAATGGCCTTCTTTTTCATTTGAAAAGAACAAGTCAGGCATCCATACCCTACTAGTTTCAGTCAATGTTAGGTACCTCATTTTACCTGTGCATAAACATTATTAATTTTTTCCAAAATACCATTCAATAGTGTTGAATAAAAATGGTGTTTTTTTGACTATCTTTTATCAGAAGCAAAACTTATTTGAAAAGCACACAAAAACTGTTATCAAATCTAAACTTGTCCTAGTTTGAACTTTTATGATATGCCAATCAGATTTAAAATAACTTGTAATTAATTATATATTTTTAATTATAAATAATTTTATGAGAAATTAATTTATGTAATATTACTTATTATTAACTTTAAAATTATTACTGAATTCCATACAAACAATAGAAAACAATTACCGTTATAATCGTTGAACATCAGCCTTTCATCCATCCATTGTTCACGGAAAGTCAATTGGACACTGTATTCCTATTACATAGAAATAATTTTACATAGTTAAATAAGAATTTAAATTAATAATTTTCGATTAAAGGGAAAGAGCTAAAACAATTGCAGAAAAAACTTCAGACTTTAAGTAAGTTAAAGAAGTATATTTTAAATTTATAAATGTAGCTTAAAATTATGATTTAACAATTTTTAAATTGTTGTTAATATTTTCCTATGTAATCTGATTTAAATTTGATAATAATTTGTAATTTACAAAACTGTACTAATTTAGTATAAATTAAATTTTGTGATAAAATAATATTCTTAATTATTTTATTGAAAACTAATATGTGTTTTATTTTTCAATAATATTTTAGCAACTTTCCCTTCTATTTGAAATATCTATTTTAATGATTTAAAAATTCTAAATATTTAAAAAAAATTATATATTAACTAATTCAAAAAAGAAAAATATTGGTGTATTTGTTTAGATCTTGGACGATATTTAAATATTAGACAATGGCGTAACCAAAGAGATCTAAAATATCATAGCCGTTTTTTTACGTATAACTAAATAATATAGTGTATTTAATGTATGAATTTCAGTTATTCCATAAATAAGTATTCATTTCAATAGGATCTCTCTAGTTACGATACTGTACAAATGTATTTATGAATTACGTTAACATGCATCAATCTTATGCTTAAAATTTTCAATAGAACTAATCTAAGAAAGTAGATAGATATGTTCAAGAAATATATGAAATATCAAGCATACTAAAAGTAAATATAACAAAAAATCATGCGATTAACTTAGTATATAAATAGTAACAAAATAACACACAAAAATATCAATGCAATAGCGATGAATAACGTCTAAAGAAAAAAAACGTACGGGTTTAGAAAAATAGTGAGGCGGGTGACAGTCATAATAATTAATAAAATCTTTTATGATTTCAATTATAAATTAAAAGTTCAATAAGAAGCATATTGGTTTGTTCATCAATAATGTCATAGACTTATACAGCGAAAAATAGCTGATTAATTCTTAAACAATTTTCAAAAAAAAAAAAATTTCAATCACTCAAAAGTCAACACAAATATGAACACAATTTTTTTAAATGTAGAGTTAAATTTTTATGTAGTCCTAACTTTTTTATCAAAAGTAAATTGTAAGTTTGTCAATTTATTCGAATATTTCATATATTACATTTTATTTATAGAATCATTTATGAAACTTAAATTTTATAGTCTAAATGTTATATATTGAGTCTTTCCACTCTATTTCTATTGAAAGTGTTTACGCCATTAGTTTTTACTAGCATTTCTTGTACAATAAGTATTTATTACTTGTGGCTATTATTCTAAGTTAAAAATATATTTAAAATATTAATTTAAAACTAATAAATATAAATAATATTTAGCTCAAAAAGCCACACAAAATACTATGATAATATGTGTGTATATGTATTTAGGAAACAATTTTACCATCATCAGTGCTTTTAAATACTAACACCTCAATAGAAAAATACTCCCTTATATACTCCTAGTGACATAACTATTAATTAATTTCTTGTACAAATTATAATAATTTATAATCTACAAATTTAGTAGCAGTGGCTATGACCTTAACGAGCCAAGATAGGCTTCTTAAAAATAATTTCATTTTCATAAACTGTTTATAATAAACCCAATAAAATCTAAAATCATAATAAACAGATCAATATTTAAACACCTACTAAGATGTGGTCAGTAAAATATTTCTAGTGAATTAAGCGTAATTCAATAGACTTTACTTATAAATAATGCATACATACATTTGCGTTTTTTTTTTTGTTATAATTTTCTAATATAACTAAGTAAAAATTTTCGTGAATCTATAATAATAAAGTTTATTATTTAATTTAATTTTTTAAAAGATTATTTAACGTGAAAAAATATGTGTAGCATACATAAAATTTATTTTATTTTAACAAATAACGTTTTTGAAAAAAAAAAAATTATGAAGTATTAAGCTTGAAAAAATCATGAAATAAAATTGCTAAATTTAAAAATTGTTTTGCATGATATAATTTTTGAAAATAAAATTGCATTTTAAACTTTTGTATATGATATGAATGAAAATCTTGTAATGCACACAAATATAGTTGTTTTATTTTATAGTACATTCTGTATTGTTTTAGATATTTTATCCTAAAAAAATATAATACGAAACATAAACTGAAGCAGAAATTTTCATTCCAATTTTAAATGCTTCAAATGGAAAATAATTATTTTAAGAAGTAAAATAACTAAAAATCTCAATTTAATTCCTGGAAGAAGATTTTTGGTACTAATTCCTGAATAAAAGGATATTTAGAAATAAAATTAAAATAATGCAATCCGGTTTTAAAAAATGTAACTCTTTAATTTTTGTATAATTTTTATTGAAAAATATTGAAGAAAAGTATGGTAATAATTATGTCATAAACAGAACATTTCTTAAGTAAATACAACTAAACTGCGAAAAACGGCCAAAACAACATAATATATTACTTTATTGTTATTGTGAAACATATCACCAATTATTTGAAAAGAAAAATAAGCTTTAAAACTAAATTTATTGAGACACGTCATATGAAATCCAATAAATTTATAATTTATATATACACACTTGAAAAAAGCAATGAAAATTGATTTTTCATTTCAATATTAGGATGTTCTAACTAATCTTAATATTAAAATGAGCATAGAAATTTAATTGGTACTTTTAACAAATATGATACATTTTATATTTTTGATTATAACTTAGGACCAATGGAAGTTGATTTTAAGTTATCATATTTATTAATAACATATATAATAATATATTTTACGAAAGAGAAAATGAAGTTGATTGAAAATATTTTTAAATGATTAAAAATATGACTTGTACCATGAAGTAATGAGAATTATTTTTGTTCATCATATAAAATTTTTTATCCCATGTTATTGTGTAAATTTTAATTTATCAACAATAATTATTCCCAGACATATTAGCATGAATATATAATATGATAATTGATTAGAAAATATAATTATAATAAAAATATTATTCAAATAACAAGTTGTCCTCCCGATTGGTATTATATATATTGGCTAAATTATTTCAAGAAAACTTGTTCAATCAAAGAAAGTTTAATTAATATTTGAAAAAAAGGCTGACAGAAACTAATAAGCATATTTTTTAAAAAATATTCTTTTTCCTGTTTTTAAAATGTCAATAATTTATATTTTCTTTAGCTAAGATTTTAATTATTGTGTAAATATAAATGGGAAACAAAAAAAAAGTCAAAACTAATAAATTAATATTTAAATAAATAAGCAACGAATGCAACCGCTTTATTAAAAGTTATTTATACTTATATTTTTCGTAACAATAATGATTTAATGAC
Organism: Daktulosphaira vitifoliae; assembly: GCF_025091365.1. Lineage (NCBI taxonomy): Eukaryota > Metazoa > Arthropoda > Insecta > Hemiptera > Phylloxeridae > Daktulosphaira > Daktulosphaira vitifoliae. The sequence goes on from NW_026099576.1 coordinate 16,769,121, forward strand.
ATACAAATTGACGTCGCCCTTACACATAATATTAATGTAACTATAAATATTCTATGAGTAATCTTTTTGAATTTGGTAGCATTCACATTAAATACCCACGTAATCATACCATTAATATTTAACTAGTTAAATCTAATAAATTTAATTATTTATTATTTAATAATATGCTGATAAATTTTAAGGTATCAAAATGCAATTTTTTTTATAAAACCTGGATATGAGAAATTCTAACTAAAACTTGATGAATAGAAAAGGTATATTTCAAAAATTCCGTAGGATAAAATTTTGGAGTTTTTGAATCTGTAGATATAAGCCTAATTATTAAAAAACCCAGCACAGGGGGGTCGTAGCATAGTTGGATCAAGTATAATGATATCTGACAGTGATTAAAATCACTATCAAAATAAAACGCTTCGATGCAAATCTTTAGATAGTGTTTAATTTTAAAAAATACACTTTTCAATAAGTTATAGCATTATAAAGTTAAAAATATGAAAAATAAAATCGAGAATTTCCACACAAAAATAGCATTCAGTAACCATTTTCACCATGAAGATAAGTCTAGAGGTCAATTTTTTTTTTTCTTAATATAGTATATTACATTAACTTTAATTTAAGATATATATATAAAAGTTTCAGACCTTTCGGAACACTTTCAAAATTTAAGTTGAAAAAGTCAATTTTTTGTGAAAAAGTTGTCATTTTGAATCCCCCCCGGTAGGCAGGTAAAAAGTCAGATTTATAAAAAAAATATACCAAATGATAGGTAAAGACATCATGCATCTACAAAAAAAAGAATTATATTGATCCATACATATTTCGAGAAGTTATAGCATTATAAAGTTAAAAATATAAAAAAGAATTTTTTTACAAAAATCGTATTTTTTTTATTAAGTTTAATGTCTGTTTTCACCATGAAGATAAAATAAAGTCCGAAATTTTTTTTTACCATTATAAAGTATATTACATTAGCTTTAATTTAAGATATATATAAAAGTGTCAGACCTTCCGGAACACTTTCAAAAGTTACGTTTAAAAAGTTCTACTTTCTATATGCATTTTTATGTTTTGAATCCCCCCTGTATTTAGGGAAATGGTCCGATTTAAAAAAACAGTATGTCGAATGAAAGATCTATATAAATACTACTTCTCATAAAAAAATTGTAATGATTCATACANAACGGCTCATAAAAAAATTGTAATGATTCATACATTTTTCAAAAAGTTATAGCATAATAAAGTTAAAAATGGAAAATACAAAATCGAAAATTTTCACACAAAAATAGCATTCGGTAGCCATTTTCACCATGAAGATAAGATAAAGTCCGAAATTTTTTTTTTTCATGATAAAGCATATTACATTAGCTTTAATTTAAGATATATATAAAAGTGTCAGACCTTCCGGAACATTTTCAAAATTTAAGTTAAAAAAATTAATTTTTTGTGAAAAAGTTGTCATTTTAAATCCCCCCTTGTGGGCAGGTTAAGGGTTAAATTTATGAAAAAAATATACCAAATGAAAGGTAATGATATTATGCATCTATATAAAAAAGAATTATATTGATATGTTCATTTTTGAAAAAGTTATGGCACTTTTAAGTAAAAAAAATTGAAAAAATTTCGAAAATTAGCGATTTTTAAATTTGTAATTTTTTTGGAGGTTTCCCCCATTTACGGGGAACGAGGGAATTTTTTTCAATTTTTAAGGGTAATGTCTTCGACTAGATACGATTTGTGATCTTTTGACGTATCATTGAAAGAAATTGGTTCGGTGAGAGCTGAGAAAAAGTGGTAACAGACACAAAATAAAAAAAAAAAAAACACATCTTAGTAAAACCAATACCTTCTCAGCTTCGCATCGAAGCTAAAAAATGAAAATACATCAAATTGAGTTTTAGCCTTAAATTGACAAAATTTAGATATTGTTCGAAGTTGTTTCGAAATTTTTATAATTTAATATAACATTATTATTAAATACTAAATTTAGATTTTTTTAATTTTAAAATTTTTAGATAAGTCTTTGTGGATTTAATTACCAATTATTTAACTAAAATAAGTCATTACTCTTTATTATTTTTACAGTTTCGATCGATATTTTTTGCTGTCCATTAAAAAGCACAAATAAATAATAAGTCTTGTTTTGTATTTGTTTCAATGTGTATGATAAAATTTTACTATAATAAATGTTCGGGTTGAAAACTATCTAGAAGTGGTGTAGGGATCTACAATAATTCTGTATCGGGTAATTCAGTACCAGACAATTCCTACGCTCAGACAATTTAGCATTAAAAAAATGCAGCACTAGATATAATTTATTGGAGGACTATACTAAAATGGCTTCATAAAATTTAAAATAATTAAACTATTTTACAATATTAATTCATTTATTTTACGTTTACTACTATTGTATTTTAACTGTTAATAATTTTTTTTAACTGTTACTAGACTAATTTTTGATTTTAATTTTAATTTTTGATAAATATATTTGATGTATTATATATATCTTGTATAACAAATTGTATAAGTTTTTATGTATTTTGTAAATAACCTAGTCCATTAATAAAATTATTAAAATGAGTAGTATTTTATTATAAATTAAAAAAATGTACAATGAGATTGTGAGTAACTTGATATATAATAACTATATATAACTTGTATACTTATGAAACATGTATGATTCGATTCAGTTATGCTGGGCTATGTAAGTTTTTCGGTACAAGTAAAAAGTAGTTTTTAGAGAAGACGTTAAATATGGTTTAAAAAAAAATATGTAAATTTATATAAATTATGCAGTGATCAGAGTCTGTGATAAATTTTAAGCTCTAATTGATACCATTTTATAGTGAATTAGCTAAACAAAAAATTAAAAGATCCATGTAAATATATATATAATATTTCTACTTTTAAAATTGATGTAATGAAAAATCATTATTTTTTGTTGCAACCATTTAATTTTCGTTAATTTTTCATAATATATATATTTAATATATATATATATAAATATTAATGTATAAATTTAATTTTCAGAATAATGAAACAAAAACATATATTAAATAAAATTCGTTACAAATAAATCTAGCGCGGAATTGTCTTGACACTGTGTTGTTGTGATTATAGTCATATGTTCTTGTCTTTTAAATAATAATTTGATATCAACATAAAAACTCGCAAATAAATTGGACACAATCTCACAACAAATTCAAATAACATAAATTGATAAAAAAAAAAATCAAAAAATATTATTTCAAGGCCATCACCCGACTCACCATTTTGTAATCATCAATTCTGCTGATGGAACGTACCAATATGTTGACAAACACAATACAGGGAGAGTCGCCTGCGGGATAGAATAAATACCGACAAGATATAGTCAGTTATTTGAAAGACTTAAGTTTAAGTATTCAGTGAAATTATTTAAACAATTATTAATATAATACAACTAATGTTTATAATATTTTAAATATTTAACGTGATTAAAAAGGTAAGTTTATACTTGATACATTTGCTAATAATTTTGTAGGGTTTTATTTTAATTTAAATTGTAATTAAATCGTTTTTCTTTTTTTGTAAAAAAAAATGTAGAAAATTAATTTTTTAAATGTTTAATAAAATTAGTATTTCAACACTAATGGTTTTTTTCTTCTTATTCATTAAACGAACATAAATTGTTTATTTGTCAGTCTAAACTCATAAAAATTATAGCTAAAGAATTAGATATAATTTTTAAATGCTAGTTGAATGTCTAAAATTTTTGTTCAGTGGTTAATTTAATAACTCGGGTAGCAGATTATTAATTAATTAATTTCATTTATAATTGAAGTATAAGTTAAATATTCTACTTAATTTAATTAAATGTTGTATTGTTTGTTTTGTTCTCTGAATTTATATGATTTATGAATAATTTCTCAAGTTTTTAAGCATTAGCATTTATATTAAACATTAAGTATGCTTCTAAAGTTCTTTGTATTATGTGTATTATAAAAATAATATTCATATTTTATTAAAAGTTTTTCAGATTTATCTATATATTAGCAGAATACAAATATAATATATTATGTAACCTATTTTAATTATTTTACTCTAGTATTAAAAATTATTTTTAATTTTAGCAAGCTGTAGCTTAAATTATAATATTTCTAATTAAATACATACTCCGAATTACGTAATTTTTGTAGCTATTTAAATTGATATTATATATACAGAGTGGCCCACCACTCACTGACAATTTAAATAACTTTTGATCCAGTTAATATTTTTAGCTGATTTTTTTTTTTAACATTAGTTAGACGTTAGGTCTATAGCTATATCTCAATAATTAATTTTTTTACATTTTATTAAAAATATTAATTATTTTTAAATTTTAAATAAAATGTAAAAAAAAAATCTAAGATAGCTATTTTGTAGAGTAGAATTTAAGAAAAATTTTAGTAAAAAAATATCTTATTAATATTCAGTAGTAAATATTCTGTAGCGTTTTGAAGTTTGTGAAAATTTGAATTTTCATGTACTATTTTACGGTATTAAACATTGAAATACGTATTGAGAAAAGGACAGAAGAAAACGCTATCTTTTCAATATACTTTTGAATGAGAGTGATAAGTAATAATTGCCTTATCTAATTTCTTATCATGGTATTTATGCCAAGTTTGTAATGTATACACACTATCATCATATGTATACACAGTAATCATGAAAAGATAGCGTTTTCTTCTGTCCTTTTCTCAATACGTATTTCAATGTTTAATACCGTAAAATAGTACATGAAAATTCAAATTTTCACAAACTTCAAAACGCTACAGAATATTTACTACTGAATATTAATAAGATATTTTTTTACTAAAATTTTTCTTAAATTCTACTCTACAAAATAGCTATCTTAGATTTTTTTTTTACATTTTATTTAAAATTTAAAAATAATTAATATTTTTAATAAAATGTAAAAAAATTAATTATTGAGATATAGCTATAGACCTAACGTCTAACTAATGTTAAAAAAAAAAAATCAGCTAAAAATATTAACTGGATCAAAAGTTATTTAAGTTGTCAGTGAGTGGTGGGCCACCCTGTATATATATATATCAATTTATTCTAATTTTAAAGTACTTATGAAAAGTAATTGATTGAAATTGGTTAAATTAAATTGGTATGCTCTACAACTGACATATACGGTAGAAATTAAAAATTTGATTAGCTATTTTAAGTTATTTATAATAGGATATGTTAATTATGTTGTTTTGGTATAAATTTACATTAAAATTATTAAATAAGTTTAATAAAAGATTTTATTTGAAGTATAAAACTAACATTTTAAATTGCTCTAAATTAATTAGTAAATTCTAAAATCTATAATTAATTATTTGTTTATAAATAGAATCAAATTATAAAAGTATATTTAATAAGATAAATGAGAATTTCATGAATATAATATAGCATTTAATTCATGTGTTTTTTATTAATAAATTTTGATCTAGGTATTAATTTTCTTATACCGAATTTCTTTTTGATCTGTAGAATAACAAAATATGCATATTTGATATTAAAAATCATAAAGATATTCAATATATATCTTAAGATACAACAATTATTTCTTTAGAATGTAAACCCAACTGTTTTATTTAGTTTTATCTTACAAATAGTTTACTGGAAATTTTAATTAATCAATAATTTATTTCCTTATTATTTATTTTTTCATTGACTACTTTAAAATGTTACCAGTAGCATTTTTTACTATTCACAATCATTCCATGAAATATAAACAAAATTTTCTATAGATAAAAATAAAACGTCAATAAGAGCAGGTGAAAGTTAAAGGATTACTCTAAATATAGCGAACGGGTCCATCTACTTAAATAAATACATTAAGTTAATACATACACTTAATTGTATGTTAACATGTAAAAATTTATAAAATTTCTCTAGTTCAAAATATAATAATAATAAAATAATAGCAAATTGAATGGTTTTTGTCCAAAATACCAGCATATAACCTAGCAAGATGACTTACCATCTTGTTGTCACTTATTGTCGTGATACTTCTTACAAAAAGATTTATGTGCACGATTGTCGGGCCATCTAGGGAGGTATAAACATTTTTAAATATGCTTAAATTTTACATGTTCAGACTTCTTTCTTTTAATGAGAATAAAAGAAGTTTATAAAAAATGTTGGATTTGAAGAGTCTATAATGCATTATTGTAATACTATAGCTTTATCGAAATTAAAATATCATTTAGTTAGGTAATAATTATGGCTTAATTTTATCATCTTTCATCACGATTTGAAAAATCCCAAGTAAAATTAATTAGCTTTATTTGTATACAAAAAAAATATATGTCAATTGTTTTAAAAAATTAGCTATTCCCAAATCATCTTAATCTATATATTTAAAGATAATGAATTATTGTTAAAGCAACCTATCAAATGTAATTGTAAATAGAATGATTTCCTGTATTCAGAAAAGAAAACAATAACATTATATTTATAATAATAATTGATAGCAAGATTGTATGGTATTTATTTATAATAAATTATGATTAATATGCAATTAAATATTTGCCTTACAATTTTGAATATAATAGTTGTATAGATTATTATCAAAGTACATTATGAGCTGGACATATAGATTAGTATTAAGGCTTAAGAGTAAATATTAAGTGTTATAAAAATAATTATGTTATTTTATCTATTAGATATGTGCTATAAAAATCAACTTAATTTAGCCTATATTTGTCATTTATAAAACGTTGTGCTCAGAGGTGCATAAATGTAAATTATTCAATTTGATGGATTTAATCAAGATATAACATATAGAGAAATATAATCAAATTGAAGAAATTATGGACAGTATATAAAAAAATGTGTAAAGAATTTTTGTGAATGAAGTGCGACTTTTCTGAAAACTTACCATGTTGTTGTCACAAATTCGTTCAATACTCCGTAGGAAAATATTTACTTTAACAATCGTTGGGCCATCTAAGAATTATTTTTAGAATTAAAGAGTGTAGGCAAGCTTATTTGCTTAATTTTTTATCTTACATCAGAAAACACACTGCAGATAAAAACTCGAGCATTTATTTTCTTTTTTTGTGAAATCGACGAACTTCGAAAAATGTATCCGTAAAATAAAGTTTGTCTTAAATATTTAAACATCACGACACTTCATGATGTTTGTGTCATTGTGTCGATACAAAAGCAACTATGATATTTATACCGTTAGATTTTCTAAATTCATAAAAGTGCTTTATTTTGTTAAACTTAGCCCTTGAAATAAAATGTAATAAATAAATTCGAATCAAAGAAAATGCTAAATCTGTAACCAAAATAATTTTGTTTTCAAAAGAACTTATCAAGTATTTTTTTTTTTTTAATATTTGCAGGAATCTTTTATTAATTTGAAATTTAAACAATTGCAGATCTGGGAGATATTTCAAAGGACATTACTGTTTTCTAGAAAGAACATTATTTAGATCTATACGTATGTAGATTTAAAATTATTAAATTATTATAATATAACTTATTGATTTTTTTATGGGTGATCTTATGCTGTATTATATGCTTTACCTGTTCCATTTACTCCCGAAGGACGTATTCTAGCATCGTAATTCCCTAGTATTTGATCAAGAACCTCTTTTTCTTTTAACCTATAATTAATTGGTGGTTTTGGTGGGCACCGATGTTGCGAGTTTCCTGAATACATGCATCCATCATCATCAAGTCTTGCACTGGAAAATAAAATAAAAACGACTTAAATTTTTAAAATAGAGTAATATCAAATAGATATATTCTAAAATATATTTAATTTCGTGATTATTGAGTTCATAGCTATTGTTTTCAATAATATACTATGTTAAACAATAAATGTGTATACTTTAATGTTATTTACCAGATAGAATATTTAAATTTTCTGTCTGAATTTATATGTAACTACATTGTTTCCCTTATACCATACCCCTTACTTTCTAAGCAACTCATTCTATTACCTTTTATACGGGATAATTCATTTACCATATACAGGGTGATTTTTTTATCATAACCCACTCAATTACTCGCAGAATAATAATAATTTAAACCTTTTTTTGTTTTATTATCTTTAGTTACACATTATTCTTGAATTTTTAACTATGTAATACTTTTTAAGTTCATCCCTTATGCCTTGGAGGGGGGTCAACTTTGTTTTTTTAAATGGTAACACATATTTTTAATTTAATAAAATGTTTGAGTTTTTAATTTAATGGTAAATGGCATTTGAATTTTTAATATAACTTAATTCGTTTATTAGATATAATCATTTAAAGTTTCAAATTTTTGAATTAATATACAGGTATAATACACAAGGGATTACAAATACAGGTAGCTAATTGGTTTTTTATAACATCGATATTAGCAGGTACACAGCATTGTTATTATCAATTGTAGTAAGGCACATTGTTATGAGTTTATAAATACACTAACTGACAATACAGAAAGTATATCTATTGATAATCATAATTGATAATAAACAATCCGTGACTGAGACAGCAATGTCATAAAAATCCAATTAGCTACCTGTATTTACAATCCCATGTGTATTATACATGTATATTAACTCAAAATTTTGAAACTTTAAATGTTTATATCTAATAAGCTAATAAAGTTATATTAAAAATTCAAATGCCATTTACTATTAAATTAAAAACTCAAACATTTTATTAAATTAAAAATATGTGTTACCATTTAAAAAAACAAAGTTGACCCCCTTCCAAGGCATAAGGGATGAACTTAAAAAGTATTACATAGTTAAAAATTCAAGAATAATGTGTAATTAAAGATAATAAAAAAAAAAAATGTTTAAATTATTATTATTCTGCAAGTAATTGAGTGGGTTATGATAAAAAAATCACCCTGTATAAATTAACTATTTTTTTTTTTAATACATGTTTTATTCAATCTATCAATTATACTGCATATTTTATATTCACCCATTACACCTCATTAAGATGTCTAATTATTTTTTTAAATGACAATATACATAATTAACTATAGATAACTATGTACATTTCCGTTTGGAAAAATAAATTAATAAATGAGCTTTAGCTTATTTATTAGATAACTTATAAAAATAAGACTCATAGATAACAACTATTGGACTGATATTTAAGAAGTTATTAACAATTTAAAGTAATGACAGGAGATGAAGTATGACTACTATTTTTATCATAAAATAATTCCTTGAATTTACATCTTCTCCCACCTAAATATTGAAATGTAAATAATAATTGAAATATTGGTCCAAAAGTTGTTATTGACCAATAATTTTCTTAATTATCTAGTAAATAAAATAGTTATAATATAATCATTTAATTTTTTGATAGATTAAGTGGTTCATGATAAATTAATCATCAATTCTTGATATTCAATGTCTAAAATGTTCAAATGAAGTAATTCTTATATTATATATAATGTTAAAATGATTGTATAAGACTTCACTTACCAACAACATTGAGCAATGTGCACAAATAGAATAACCAACAAAATAAAGAATTTATCTTTAGAATTCTCCATTATTTCTTATAANTGTGTTAATTTAATTTTTTGATAGATTAAGGGGTTCATGATAAATTAATCATCAATTCTTGATATTCAATGTCTAAAATGTTCAAATGAAGTAATTCTTATATTATATATAATGTTAAAATGATTGTATAAGACTTCACTTACCAACAACATTGAGCAATGTGCACAAATAGAATAACCAACAAAATAAAGAATTTATCTTTAGAATTCTCCATTATTTCTTATAATCTGAAAACAAAAGTTATTGGTGGTTAATTTTTAATGAATTTTTTATATAAATGATAATAATCAGTAAATTAATACTTGTTTATCATAATATTTAAACATTTTCCATACAAACAAATTTCAAATAATTTAAAACTTAATAATGTCAAATAATCTTTAGTTTTTTTCAATTTATTGAGAATTTACTTGTATTTTTAGTCATATTTCAAAATTACATTCACAATAAATTTATTTATTTATTTCAAAAATTACTACCCATTATCTATCTGACAGTTTCGAATAAATATGTTTTCGATATTTTATGTTAACTCAAAAGTTTTAAATCGATTCAAAATGTAGTAATAATATATATTTATTTAAAATAAATGTACACGTCTACGTGTATATCTACACGTCAATATATCATTTAGTGATACTTATTAGAGGAATTAGATATTTTGTTCAAATTGTCAATAATATTAGTAATTAGTTAAAATAATTTATCATCGTCAGTATATGTATAGCTAAAGCGACAAAACTTCCTTGTCGGTAAACCGAGTACCGACGAAAACTATAGGGAAATTGATCAAACGCCCGCTCCTACAGACCCCTTTGGTCTCCTCTCCTCTTTAATCCCGCGTTGCCCTGGGCTACCAGGTCGAAGTAGAAAACCCTTGACGTAGGTAGACAAAATATAGTTTTTATATATGTATATTATAGTTGTGCGCGGGCAACTCGACACTTGGCATTTCTGGTCTAACAAATTTCGCACTATAAACTGTCATCGACCATACGATTTTTGCCAATGATCCTGCAAATCCCGTACTCACTCTTTGATTTTATTATTCATTAATCTTATTTACTATTATGTTGACGTAATAATTCAATTCAGGATTAACATTTTTCAAATTAACGGCACACAGTTAAATTACAAATTATAAACAGCAATAAAATTGGTATATTTATGTATTACAATTCGCTCACGGAAAATTTAACTAATATATACTTAAAAACTGCTACAGAAAAATTAAAAAGTATACGAAATGGTAGTAAACTTAATAGGTCAGTGTAACCATAAAATACCCTACTAAAACTCTCATTAAGAGTTATTATTTTAAAATTATCGAAAAGTATATATATGTTCCATCGCAATCAACACGTTCAATTGCTTAATAATATTCTACTTAATAAAAAACAAAATCTATTTTTCGTGAACAATTAAATATATATATATATTATTTCAATAACAGCCCAATTTATTTTATAACTCTAATTATGTTATAATAATTTTTTTAAGAAAAAAGTTACATATTGTTCAAGTTTAAAAATAGGAATTGCTGTTGGTGGCGACTGAAAAATTATTTTATCAAATTAGGTACTATAAATAATTCTGTATTATATACCTACTACTGGGATGTAACTACTACAGTTATTATTGTTTCATCTTACATTTAATGCTTTTTTGTGCTGATATAATTTTCTTTGAAAAAAAAGAAATAATGTTATTTCCGAGTAAAATAATGATATAATAACGAGATTGTCATTTTATACCTTCTTATAGGAATTGCCATTCAAAGAAATGTTCATTGTATATAAAACAGTTTTCTTACATATAATAAATTATAAAAAATGTATGATTTTACGACTATGGAAATAATTTTAATTTTATATTATAGTAAGAATTATATTTTACTCAAATCAAAAGTTTCATTTTTGAGTTAATGAATAACCATTATAATGATTATTTTTCAACTCGCATTTACAAATGCTAGATATTGAGTTTAATCAATATTTCCTTTTTTTAATAAAAAAAAAAGTATCGTTATAGGCATTAAATTCTAATAATTTCAAAATGTCAAGTAAAAATATTATTTAATTTGGAATTGAAAAAAAAAGAGTTGCCATGAATAATTTTTAAGATGCTGATAAAAAGGCAAAACTATATAATGTTTTGATTTTTTATATTAAAACATTCATCGAAAGGAAATTAATAAATTTTCTTAATGTTTCGGCTATTGAAAAAAATGTTTTCAATAAATTAATGCATCTATTTTCATAACTTTTTTTATTTATGTATGAATTGCCCTTGTTTTATTGTAAAGAAGAATTAATTTAAGTAGGATTTATTTTGCTTAGTAGTAAATAAAATATTAGAAAAAATTAATAATTAATATGTGTATAATTTTTCACAATTATTTATGAAACCAAAAATAGTGTCATATAGAAATTATATCTCTTGAAGTGATAAAAATTTTCTGTATAATTGAATTTTTTCAAAAGATAGGTAACAAATTCTTCTATGCAATTTATAAAAAATTTTGAAAACCAATTTTTATGGCATATCGGCTTTTGGCTATGAATAAATTAATTACCAATTGAAGATAAGTAATAAATAGCGATAAAATAAATAGTTAAATTTCATCATACAAAAAAATAAAAATTCATAGAATTTAATAGAATTAGAATACTTGTATTCTTTTAATGGTGATAAAAAAAAATTATTCTCAGTTTACTAAATAGTAAAAATGTATGCACTCTTAATTGAAAAATATCCAAAATTTTAATAAAATTAATGTAAATTTATGGCTGCTTTAACCTGAATTTTTTTATTGTAAATTCACATTTGTGTAATAAAACCATTAATGTATCATTAAATTAATGCTATAAAATATGCTATGACTCACATTAAAACTATTCATAGTTCATGAATAGTACATTGCTTAAATAGATATAGATTTATTTGCTAATTATTATAGCCTTACAAAATAAATCACACTTAAAATAAAATAAATAATTTATTATTTTATCTGTTTAAAAGATTTAAGAATAAATAATTTTATTCATTATCGATTTGAATTTTGCAGGTGATAAAATTGTGAAAATATTATAATTTGAGCATTATATTTAAACATTATAATATTTGATTCTGTCATTTTTTCATCGCTTGGGTTATCTTGTTGTTTGATGATAGGTAATATATAACAAGACACCTATAGTACTATTTGGTGGTTGGTAAAAATTCATTATATATTTGAATAGAATATTTATATTCCTGACAATTTAAACTATTCAAAATTCTTCTTAAACACTTTTTATTCGAAAATTTTCACAATTATATACTTATAATAAACTTAATGGTATGAAAATGCTTCGATGTTTTAGTTACAACAAAAATTTATTATTCCTTTAGTGTTTGTTTTTTTCGCGTTGTGAAGCTTTTAGCTGGGCGTGGTTCCTTTTGGACACTATTTACTATATTACATAATTTAGAAATATGAAGTATGTATATTTATGATAGTGCCTGTATAAAAACATTAAATTATTAATACAAAATGAAAAAAAACATTTTTTCGTGAATTCACAATATCTCTGTAACGAATCAAATAATGTAATTAAAATAGGATGAACTAAAAAAAAAAAGTATTATTATATAATTTAGAATCAAGTAAGAATGTTAAAAAAATAACTGGGGATCTGTTAACAGCTTTATTCTTGATTAAGCTATATAATTCGATTATATTGCAACTTCTGAATAATTCCGATGCATTATGTATATGTATTGATAAAATATTAAACATTATATGTAATGTATGTTTAGACAAATGTTATAAATTAATTAATGAAGCAAACAACAAAATATTCGGAGTACATTAGTGTCAGTTTTAGTCACCATCGAAAATATACTGTACATTATTATACTTATGGATTTTCATAAAAGTAATTTAATCCTTCAGAATTTATTAATTTATGTAATAGCATAATTATTTTTTCTTCTAAAATAACTCATATAAAAAGGTGTAAATATCTCGGAGAGATTGTTATACAAAATATTTTTTTGAAAAATATTTTGTTTTCCAATAAACCGTTTTGTTTTTAATATCTATAATTTTGATCTCTTTATATTTTAAAATTTTTCAACATTCATAAATGCGCAGATCTATTTAAGAAATTATTATCTTTGGTCGTCTAATTTAGTTAAAACTAAAAATTGTTAAGATATTATATATAATAAAATGTTTATATTTTACCGTATTGAAATACATCTAAATATATTTTCCATTTATATAAGTAATAAATTTTGAAGAAAAATAATATATTGATTTGTCATAAAAAGTCAATTTTCTATTGTATATTAAAACTATTATACTTAATATACGTTTTGAATTATAAAACGTAAAAAAATAAAAAAAGGAAATGCAGACTTCGCCGTACAACTTTTCAAATATCCTCATAAATGTATTCCATTTAAAGAATATCAGAGTAGAGCACTAAGCTTACAACAGTTTAATTAAATAATGTTTGTATACTCTCATAGATTTTTTTTTATTCGCATATATCTGTATACTAAAAAAAAGGTAAATTGAACACAAAATAAATAAGATTAATATAAGTAAATATAAAGTTCTATTTTATTTTGCAGTATTTGAAGGTGTATTTAAAAAAATTCAACTATTAATATACTTGTCATACAAAACTTAATATACTAAGTCATGCTTGGACATCATTAATAAATAACAATAACTATTAATAAATAACTAAAATATAGAACTACAATTAATTCTAAAATAATTGTAATTATACAAAACAAATCTGATATTCAATATTTTAGTTGTAAGATTATACAATGTGTCTAATATATATAGTATTTATAACATAAAACCGATTCAATTCTAAACATTTTGCTCTAAGTTTTTGTATGAAATTATTTGAGTAATTTCTTTAAAAAAAGTTTTTCTATTAAAAAATTATTTCAAGGCTTGAAAAGTATTTGGCGTAAACTCTAAATATATCAAATGGTTTAAAAAAATTACTAATGAGTTCCATCTTAACATTATATAGAATTAAGGAATTTAAATTAAAACTAAAAAATATATTTCTATTACAGATAATTATCAAGAACCCCACAAAAAGAACGTATGGTGTGATATCAATGATTTTATAATATTAAATTGTTTGTGTCTTCATAAGTGAAGATAAGCAGAAATCATTTACCAAATTAAAGGTAGCCAATAAATGAAGTACGAATAGCAAAAACATCTAACCAATTATATCACCTTTATTGTGATTTTAAAATACTTGTAGTAGATCACCGGAAATCATTAATAAGCCCACTCAGCAAAGCATTTATGGTACAAAAACACGCTACGTAACTGCTGTTAAAAAGGAAATTTAATGTAATAGAATAAATTATTAACACTTAAAACGATAAGCCATCATGTTTGTTGTTGAAATAGATTCGAAATATGTATTCAAAAGTATATACACATTATGGGCTAGTAAATTTTTAAATAAAATAAAATTAAAACAAATATTTTATTAAGATTATTCAGTAAAATCAAAGAATCTTCGAAAAATTGATCAAAAAGTCAGGGCTAGATTAAGTTTTAATGAAGTCCTATAAATATCCAACGCTGGGGCCGCTCTACTAAAGCGTTTTAATATAATGAATGATATATTTGGTAACTTAATCAAATATCATTCATTTGACGAACCACAGACATTTTTTAATTAATCTTAAGCACACGATATTTTAGTGTACTTTAAACCCGCAGAACTTATAGCTCTATAAAGTTTATGTTTAAGTTGAGCTGTTTATCAATTTTTAATATGCATTTTGAAAAATAAAGTTTTATATTTTTTTATTCTCGATAATGCATTGTCCTCTAAATATAAACTTGTCTATAGTAAACCTGATAAATTTTAAAGTATTTTGAAACACGTATGTAAGGCCTAATATTTTAGAATGTAATATCGTGATTTATTTAAATAGTAGTCATTATAAATTGAATGTGTTTTTTGCCTTGACAAATGCGTAGATATTTTTGTTTGCTTGGTATTCTGTAGCCTTAAGTTAAACATATAAACTAACGGATACACTCAATCAAGTAATTGGTAATTATATTATTTATTTTATGAGTCTATTTCTATTAAACGCAAAAAAAATATGAAAAGTTATGATTTGTCAACAATGTTTTACTACATTTAATTAAGAAATTAATAGAAATATAATTATAATAAAGTATAAATGGAATTATATTTTTGAGCGAGTACGTAATATCAAAAATATTCAAGATTATTCATCTATAAAGTTTTTTTGTGTTGGCATAACAATATTAAATGATTTGAT
Organism: Daktulosphaira vitifoliae; assembly: GCF_025091365.1. NCBI lineage: Eukaryota > Metazoa > Arthropoda > Insecta > Hemiptera > Phylloxeridae > Daktulosphaira > Daktulosphaira vitifoliae. Next base: position 16,785,004 of record NW_026099576.1, read on the forward strand.
GCATTATTGATTTTACTCCAAGTTATGGGACCGCCGATACGTTAAATAAATAGATATACACAGCAGAGATATTTTGTTGCTTGTTAATTTTTATAAATCGCACCATTGAAATAATGATCAAATATTTCAGTTAAAAGTTCAGTTAGTTTCAAAATTAGATTAGTTCAAAAACATCTAATTGTCATGCATTTGTTTAAAACAGCAACTAAACATTTTCAAGATGATTTATTGTGTATTTACTAAACATTTATAATTGCCTTAACGATTAGGACCTAATTGAAAATTTATTATTGCAAATGAAAAATTACAATAAATTAGCTTTTAACGAAATTTGTGATTGTATTTTCAATCATCACTTTTAATTATTTATTTTATTTAATAATTTTTATTAAATGCGTTCACCCATTTTTTATTAACAAAACCTTGTGTTTCGTTGCACGGTGTTAAAAACTTTTTGTACCTATAAAAAAGAACTGAAAACTGTTAAAATTCATGCACCCGCTAACTCGGTTTATTAAACATACTTTGCACACACATTGTACTTACATTTTTGGACAGTGCTAAAGAAGAATGGAGCCCATTGTCGGTGGGCGTCCGTCGCTTTTTGTCGGTCAACGAAATCTGAGTAGCAAAATTTTAGCAACCAAAGTATATCGACCGGGTCAGTCTCGGAGACTGGGACTCAGTGGACCAACGCAAGCGCATAACTTACAAGCTGCCACTACACCCAGACGCCCAATCGTCTCCTGAGCGCCAGTTGCGCTATTGCTTATTTTTGCCAGCGCGATACGAGCGTGGAATTGAATGATGCGCAATCAGATGGCCTAAAACCCTAATCGGTAATTTTTGCATAAGAAACCCTCGATGGGTTACATTTGCCAAGGCTTGAAATTAAAATGTCCGTTTTACTCCAATGTTATAATTTTTAACATGTTTTTTTTTTTTATTGTTTAACGATATGGGTTAATTACTGAAATGTTTATAGTTATAGGTGTTTAAAATGTTTCATGTATATTTTTTTCAACGATATTATAACGTTTTATACATTTTTATTTGTTTATGAAAACGTTTTGAATGATTTTTTTAACCCTCTATTTCAAATTAAATTTCAGCTTAACTGTTGAAAATGTTCCGAAAATACTCCGAGCTACAAACATGTGTTAAATTAAAATTTATGTTACATACAATAAGTTAAAAAAAAAAATTGCCCATAACCTAATCATCTATATACAAATGACTGTTGTAGTTAAAACAAATTTTGTGGTTAAATTTTATATTCTCAATTTTATATTGCTATAACTTTTTAAAAAATGTATGAATTTTTTTAACTTATTCTTTTTTTAGTATCCGTTATATTTCTATTAATAATCAGACAAATTGCGCAATGGGGTTCAAAACTTGAAACATATGTACAAAAATTAGAACTTTTTCAATTTAACGTTTGAAAATGTTCCGAAAATATCCGGAATTTAAATACATGTTAAATTGAAGTTTATGATATTTATTTAAGTAAAAAATTTGTCTGCTATATGTAAACGGCCTCCCAAGTTAAACAAAAAATGTTATTTTCGTATAAAAAAAATCATCATTTTTCAAATTGTTATAATTTAACTTTAGTTTTTTTTAAAATTATTTATGCATATACTTTAGGTAAAAATGGTATAGTATTACTGGAAGTAGACATAAGTACCCCTATTTACCCCCTTTTTACGAAAATAAAATAAAATTATAAAAAGGATTTAAGTGTTAGTAGTAAATATTTTCAAGGAGAATTTTTATAACATTTAATATCAATCCAATATGTAAATTAAAAGGAAGGGGGTTGCTCTTTCAAAAAAAATATCTAGTTCCCAATTGCTTATGATACATTAAGGTAAAGATATATAGAATAATTTGAATAAGTCACTCGACAGACACTTATGGCCATTTAATTTCTCTTAAAATAACAATTATGTTAAAAAAAACCTTTTTGGTATTTTTTGTTTCATATTTTTTCGATTTATGATTATTATATTAAGTTTTATTTTTAATTCGTTCTTATACTTTTAAGGGTATACATTTTATTTTGCTTAATGAATATATGCAAAATTAACTTTTACACTAAATATAAAGTTAATATTATATTTAATTAAAAAAATAACCGATCGATAACCACGTTCGACTCGATATTTTGAAAGTTTTAACTATTTAAAATATAAATTGAATGGAAGGTGTGATTTTGTTAATTTTATCATTACGCATTACTCTGTCGCGCTTTTCCAACTAGGTGTAAAAAAGGCAATAACATACAAAGTACTCAGTTTTTTAAGTCATTTTCTAGATGAAAATTATTTTTATTTTATTATTAATTAAATATATGAGATCATTTAAACAAAATTATTATACCAATAAATTATAGAATTATAATCAGGATTAATAAAAGATAATAGGAATTAATGTCGATTTTGGAATAATTCAACAATCCTTTCTAAAAATGAATCACTATCTACAGATTTGAAATTGATATTTTTGTGTGGTGGTGATTTTAATCAGTGTCAGATATATGCTTGTCCCGACGCTGCTCACCACTGTACTAGTTTTTTTTTTTATTAACAGTAATAAATTATCCAAGAAATGGTACCCAACCGTTATTTATTGTTTTTATTACATTGTTTATATACAATTTATATACATTGTTTATATATTTAAACAAAGTGATCGGCTAACTATGACTCCCTTAATATCTTTAAAAATACAAGTGTTATAATCAATTATTTTTTTAATCTTTATAGATCTTTGATGAGGTGTTTTATAAGAAAATTTAAATTTCTACCACCATCCCTTATGCTTAAAACTTGTATCAACGTCATATTTTCAAATGGCAACCCTATTTTTTTTTTACACCGTTAGATTTAGTTTAATAAAAAAAAAATATTTTATTTTATTTTATATTAAACGCTCCACAGCTCTCTAAAGTTTCGTGTTTATTAAGAAAAAATTATAACAGACTCAAACGTTATTGGTCGTAAATCGATAAGTACTACCAGTTTTATAAATAAACATACCAAGCTTACCTTAGTTATTTTGTATACGTACATTGTCACAGTAAACCGATAGCTCTTATCACTAAATAAAATAATAATGTGACCGTATTTTTGAAAAAATACTGATTTTTTTCATCAAAGATCGTAAATTTTAAAGTAGTGTACATTGTTTAAAATTAATAATTCATAATTTTTTATTATTTTTTTTTTTTATGACGAACAAAAGTATATAAAAATAATATGGGGTTGTCATTTGAAAATTTGAAGTTGATACAAGTTCTAAGTATAAGGGATAATGANACGAACAAAAGTATATAAAAATAATATGGGGTTGTCATTTGAAAATTTGAAGTTGATACAAGTTCTAAGTATAAGGGATAATGATAGAAATTTAATTTTTCTTGTGAAACAGCTCATCAAAGATCCATAATGATTTAAAAAAAAAAATTGTTTATTACACTTGTAGTTTTGATGATATTACATGAGACATAGTTAACATATAAATTATGATGTACATAAAGTTTTATAATTTTCTTTTTTTTTTACTAGATTTCTACACTATATGTAATATATGTTTTATGTTATTTTTTAAAATTACTAAAAATAATAATAAAATTTTTTTTTTTTATATTTGAAGATAGCCATTCTATAGATAAGTTTTAAAGAAAAGTTTTGGTATTAAAAGCTCTTATTTTAATTCAGCCGCTACGTTTTCTATAGCATTCTGAAATTTGTTAAATTTTAAATTTTTCACGATCTTTTTATGGTATCACATATTAGTTCATATTAAGTAAAGTCAACACTATTTTATTACGTTATTTACCGGTTAACAGTTTTCAATTTATGTCCGTGTAAATTATTAACACACGAATGAGCATCTATATTTAATAAGTAAAAATAAGTAGTAGGAAACTTAAGTTTTTCAAAAAAAATGATATAACGTTATCTAAGGCTTGTCGAATTAATCAAAAAGTAATATTTTTGATTGTTTTTCGTAATTGCAAAAAATAACTCTATTAATAATGTCAATATTTTAAATTGACACGACTTACGTCTCAATAATGCAGTGGACATTGATTTTGACAATAGAGACTGGTGGGCCTTTTATTGTTCATGAGCATCAACAGATTATTTTAAAAGGAACCGAAAAGACAAACACAATTAATTAAACTCTTCGCATAATGTCACGTAGGCGCCTCGATATCCCACATGGTCCTCGGGCGTCAATAAGTTAGCAGCTTTTATGGTGACGGTGCGAATCGTTTCGTCGAGGCCGGTCGTGCGACACATCCGGAGCCGGTGGCGTACATACTTTGACGACTGAAACAAGACTCAACGTATCATTTGTGGTGGATAGTCGTCGGCCACTGCGGTGCTCGGTGAACTTTGCACTATGGCGTATGGCGCGCAGTTTTGTTCAAGTAAACTACCCAATTCCCACAATAAGGCGATGACTGATAAATGTGGTGCGGGGAACAGTGTACCACGAAGTGACACGAGATCATATTAAAATATATTCCTATAATGTATTAAGATGATATAAACTTTAAGACAAGTACTTATCAAATTACAATAGTTTTAAAACATAGAGGGGGTATAGAACACAAACAGAGTATACTACACTAGTACAGGTTCACATACCTGCACTATGTACCCTATTTATGTAATAAAATGCTTGTAACTTAATAAGTTAACACGGCCCCTCGTTATAAGCGATGCCCCGCTAGTCGTGCCACCTTTATCAGCCGTCGCCCTACTATGAGTATTTGACTGACAAACACCGCGTGCCATACGCCATAGTGCAGAGTTCAACGAGCACCGCAGTGCCCGACGACTATCCACCACAAATGATACGTTGAGTCTTATTCCCGTCATCAAAGTGACGACGTCTTGGATGTACGGCATCGGTTCAGGATGTGTCGCACGACCGGATCGACGAAACGATTCGCACCGTCACCATCAACGCTGCTAACTTTTCGACGCCCAAAACGATGCCGGACACGCGTCGACGATGACAGCGAAAGTGCCACGATACTATGCGAAGATTATTATTAACTGTGTTCGTCTTTTTGATTTGTTTGTTTTTTAAATAACCTATTGTTCTTGATAATAAACGGCTCACGGGTCTCTACCCTCAAATCAGTGTCGACTACATTATTTCAACGTAAGTCGTGTCATAGTACTTGTTCTAAATTGTTATCATCCCATAAAGTATTTATTTAAAAAAAAGATCTAAAGATGGCTATTTTGAAAAAAGAAAGTTATATATTAAATAAACTGTCTAACTGTTGTCCATTGAAAAAAATAAAGTTGACAATCTAATAAGATATGAGGAATAAATATCAAAAGTACTGTATGATAAATTAAAAAAAACATATACCAAAATGAAACCAAAATAAAATTCTCATTATTATATTTATTTTCCGGTCAATTAAATGTGTCATAATAAACAAATCATTATTTAAGCATAAAAATAAATGTGTATCCAGTGAATGATATAATTTATAATTGTTCCGAGAATTGTCTTCTAGTGGTTTTGTGGTAGACAATCGTCTTCTATTTTTTATTTAAATAAAATAAATTAGAGCTTAATCATTTATTTGAGGGACGGCTTAAATCCAAAATATTAAACTAGTGAAAACAGTAAAATACAGTTTAAAAGCTAATATTGGAGCGTTTTGTTGAAACTTTCAACATAACGCGCCAATGGTAATGATATTTTAAAACTAAGATGATCAAACCTAAGTAATTGTAAAAATACACCGAGCTTATAAAATGATAATATTATAATTATATACCCTATTTCAATTTCAACCTTCGTTAGAATGTTCTAACTTACGTCGTTTTTATAATATATGATTTCCCACAGACGTATTTAAGAAATGTTTGACCTAGGTAAAGAAAAAAAACATCCTCTCCTATTAGACTAAAATTTCTTTAGCAATATATTTTTGAAAGAAAAAAAATGATTACTTAGATCAACGCACTTAGCGGTATTAGTATCTAAAAGTACTTAAGCTATACAGAGTGATTCCTTTAAAGGAAGCGATTCGATTTCTCTTATTATAATAATATTTTTGTTAATATTTTTTAGATTTTGTTAGTTACATAAAATTATACCTAATATGTACATATTTCCAATATCTCCATTTATTTTTCAGCTAATTATGTGGTTTTTGATAAATGAATAACTCTGTTTAGATATAAACACGTAAATATAGGAAAATCTTTATTTATAATTAAATCATTATTAAAAATTTACAAGTTTAGAACTTTCAATATTATTCAAAATTAATGTTTCTATAGATTGATGTTAATCTGAAAATTTTATAATTTAAAAAATATGGATTTTATGTCTACGTTTTATACAGAGTGTTCATTAAGTAAGGAACAGGTTAATTGTTATAAACAATGAGAGCAATAGAAACCCATTTCCTTATTTACAAAATTCTCTATATAAAACATAAAATATTGAGTATTATTTAATATCGCGAAAATAATTAATGGTTTTACTGTATCTCAGATGTTTAAACTGATATAAATCACGATTTGATGATTGATAATAATCAGTTATCAGACTTATTTTTAAGTTTAAACTACAATAAATGTACAATGTTCAATTTTTATAATAGATATGGATGGGCAAATTAACGAATTCAGTATTTCTTAAAAATTATTCATACATTACAGCACATCTTTAATAACATAAAAGATGCTCATAGTACATTTAGTTATTCAGTAGTACCAGCAGCGGTCAAATGGAAGAGAATTATGGAGATCCTCTTCATTGACTTACCCTTTTATACGTGTATCTTCAATTCGCATTATATATATTTTATATTTTGGAAACTTTAGATATAAATAACTCAATTTAAAAGTAATTGTGCATAATTAATATCAAAAAATTATAAACCTACGAATTTAGAATTTAGTTTTTAATTTGGTTATTATGTATACATAGACAAATTCAACAAAGAACTATTCTAAAATAAATTAAAAGTTTAAAACATTTATGCATATTTAATAGTTCATAATAACATATTGATATAGTAATTCAAATAAAAAAAGCTTTTAAGAAGTATTAATACAAATTTTTTACATTATACCTCTATGTAATATTTAAAATAAGATAGAGTAGAGGTAATATTACGAGGCTCATATGACTTTTTTATGTGCAAATGTATTTTAAAACTGAAATTTTACTTTAACAAGTAAAAATTACAATAACTATAATTTTCATAATGATTATTTTAGAATCAACTAGAAATACTAGTTGATTTAATTTTTATTAACTGATTTTTCAATATTATTGTACTTAGAATTTGTTTTTAATAAATTAACCGTTTTCTTATCAGTATCCTCCCATTTATATTTGAATAAAATATGTGTTCCTATCTTTTTGCAACCCTTTTAAAATTTTTTCAACTTAAAATTTTAATATTAATTTTATTATTATTTTTTTTTAAAACAACAATATCTAATAAATCTAAAAATAAAAATAAATGATATTACTATGAAATTATAATATAATGATTGAAGGTGAAAGGTGGGTTTGTTAATTTTTAATAAAATTTATATTCTACACAAATCAACGTGTAAATTTTATAATTAATAGTAGTCTATTGTAAAATTTGGAACCCTAAACCCATTCTGAACTTTTCCAAATTGCGTTATTAATTAATAAAATGATGCAATAAAGCAATATCATTGCATATTCAAAATCTACATTTATTATTATAAATGTAGACAAATAGTCCTTATAGATATAACATATTTTTAATTATTTCCCTTAAGAACAATTTAAAATTTAAATAAAAAGTAAATTTATATGTTATATATTTTTTAACTATAACATGTCATATCGGATCGGTTATTGGTAAAAATTCATAATAACTATATAATAATTGGAATAAAAAAAAAGAGAAACTAGGGTTAGTAAATTTTAAATTGTATATATTTTAATAATTCATTACACTTTTTTATCATCAATAAATACATTTTGTTATTCTTCGTATTTAATTTACTATGTAACAACGTCAACATTTTTTAATCTGATTTAAATTTTTGAGTTTTTTGGATATTTTTATTTTGTTGTTCAGAAATATCATCACTAATGACAGTGTATAAATCGTCGTCTAGCGCGGTTTTGAAATCTTCAGACCGAAAACTATCTTCGAATCTACCACTAGTCATTACTTCCCAACCATTTTCCGATTCACGTATTATTGAAAAGGAATCAATTAACTGTGGACTTTTATTAAAGTCATACTTTTGTTTAGGTACCGCAGCTTTTTCTAAAAATCCAAAATTTGTTTCTTTATTGTCATAAAAATTACGATCAAATTCTTTTGGTGTAGCTATATCACTAATTTCTTCCCAAACTTCATAATTTTGTGTAGGTGGTATTAAATTATGTGGTATGTCTTGTTGAAATGCTTTAAAATCTTTCTGTATATCAATATCAATTGATGATTCATAGGAACAAGAAGTTAAGGATCGAATCACAAAAAAATCTACTTTTTTTAATAAGTGACGTAAGTGATCAACAAAAATTACAGCTCGCGTATAATTATTTTGGAGATCATTGAAAATTTCACATGTACCTTCTTGGTATGGTAATCTAAGTCCAATTTTATCAGATATTCGTACACATTTCTTAAAATGTTCTTTCAAGTTATTTTTAGATTCAATAGGTTTTCGTTCTGCGAATTTGGCATTTTGAAAATTAACTGACATCAAACTGAGTTCTTCTTTAATCATATTAATTCCCATATCATTTAATGTTACACAATTCCATGATTTCTCTATTAAACAACTAATTATCTGATTGATAAAAACATCTGATTCTAAAGCAAAATTAAGGGCGAATTTTTTTAAAATTTTGACCAATTTAAGATTTTCTTCTCGTACTGCAAATTTATTCAAAAATTTAAAATTATATTCATCTGATTTATCATTTATCAATATTAAATGTGTCCAAGTTATTCTTAACATTATTACTTTAATCAAATCTTTAAATAAAGCGTGGTAGGTTTTCAACTCACTCAATGAGTTAAATAATTTTTTAGGACTATTTTTGAAGTTGTTGCTAGCATTTTGCAACACATTGAGGGTATTCCCCCAAACAATTCTGTTATCATATTCGAACATTAAATCATTCATAATATTATCATCAAAGACTATTTCGTTTAATAACAAACGTTCTAATGTGAAACCATCTGAATTTTTTTTTATAAATTCAAATGACATATTATTTTCCATTATTGGGTTTATCATTTTTCTATAATTGTTTATTAAAGTGATAGGCCATTCAACATTATTACCTGTTTTACTCATGAGTTTATAAAAGCTATGAAAACGGTTTTTATCATCTAGTATAAAGACATTATTAGTAACACACTTTTTTGTTACAACTTTTAATTTATGCTCTACGGATCGATGAATTTCATATAAATTCATTTTTACATCATCTTGATCTTTAATTTTTCTTGATAAATACGAGTAAATTGTCTGAAAATCGGTTGTATACAAATAAAATATCCAGATTTCAAACATTTTGACTACCCCAAGACTGTGAAGAATTGTCATCATATCGGTAGCATGTTTACTAAATGATTTTATATAATTATTCAAATCCGACATCATAGAGCCTTTTGATTTTAAATCAGAGTCTCTTCGTCTAAAGAGGTATTTGGAAATTCTCATGTAAGATTGAGCTATCATTGCAAATCCACATCTTATTTCATTTATTTGATCATCTATTAAGTCATTAATTTTAGCTGTTTTAGTAGAACTGTGAAATGTTAATTTGGGATTCTTATCTTTTGTATACCCAGTGTTAATTTTATATAATTCACAGTACTTAGTAATTAAAATTTGTTTTTCAGGTGAAATTTTTGATTCAACTTGATATACAGTAAAAACTAGAATTATAGGCAAAATATTAAGTACTTCTAATGGTAGCATTTTAATTTTTTTTAAATTTGGATACAATAATTAATTTATGTGTTTTGATATTTTACTTCAATAATCATACAGTCTGTAATTAAAAATAAGGTAATTTGAATATTACAGTGGTAATTTTTCAAATTTAAGTTTGGAAACATCTAATAAAAACAAAGAAATAAATCTTAAGTTAATATTAGTTAAAAAATATCAATAACTACCTTAAAGAACCTTGGTACTTTTGCACAACAGTCAAAAGTATTAAATTTGATAAAAATTAAGTGATATTTCCTTAAGAAAAAAGACGTAAAAATCAAATAATTATTTGATATTATAAATCAAATAATATCGATAGTTATTAATTTTAATATATATATTAAAATAAATACTTTAATAGTAATAATTTAAAGTAGTATCCATGCTTTGAAAAATAGTACACCAAATTTTTTTTATTTTTTAAAATAGTTAATGAGAATTATAATTATTATAATAGAAAAATAAGTAATAAATTGAGTAACGGAATTCATAAATATATTGAGTACAAAATATAATGAAATATTAAAATTCTGCTTATTTTAAGTACTTACATAAAATATTATATAAAAACTGTAGGCTTTTGGTGAGCTTTGTTAACAACGTATAGAAACAAAAATTTAATAATTAAGCTAATTAAATTAATATTGAAAAGAGTTTTTTCTTAGTTACAATTCTTAATTTATAACTCTAACTTGTGTATTAAACTATTTATAGTTCTATAATAAATTATTTTATTATTGATAAAGAAAAATAATTTTTATTTATTTATAGATCGATTAAATGAAAATATAATTCATTTAATGCAAAAAAATAACAGATATAACATATTATATCAATAAATTATTTCTTTTTAAACATATTCTAATACAAGATATAATAAATTAATAAGCAATTGTACTATCAGGAGTCGCAGCATGTTATTAAAGAGAGAGAGAGAGAGAGAGAGAGAGCCAAAAAAAGGGCGTAGTTAACATTGTCACTTTGCAAATAGAAATAATCCCAGGTTGCAAAATTTCAATATCATATAATGTTATAATAAAACTATTTTTATAATGACTAATAATAATACTTTAACATTGTAAATTAATTACAAACGCTGTAATATAATGATAAAATATTAATATGGTAGTATTATTTTAATAATTAAACGTTATTTTAATAATAGTTATATAACATTTTAGTATCGTTAAAAATGATTATTATATTATAAAAAAAATAATAATATCAAAATTTGACACTTTATAGTCATAATAATGTTTTACTAAATAAATAACCTTTATAGTATAGGTGATTTTACTTAAATTCTTAAATGTTTTAATTTTGGAAATGGGAATTATAAAAGAAATAGTTAGTCCTAATGAGTATAACGAATACGTTATTTCAAAGTTAGTCCGAACAAAAAAGTAGAATAAAGAAAGGAAGTTAGCTAATACACCACTCACTAGTGTGGGGGGACAAAGAGTAATTAGATAACCCATTTTATTATAATCCGGGCATCTCAAATGGACTAGTTAGAATTTATATATATATATTTATAACTAGGGGTATATAAAGGAGTTTTTCTAGTCGAGGTGTCAGTGTGTGTTTAACGTTGATAATCATAACATTTTTTTATGATTTTCAAACAATAAATTTAGATAGGTTGAAAACAACTTTAGGATAAGTACTTGTGGCTGAAGTATGCGATTTAAACATACATCATTACTAACTGACACACACATACTAGATACCTATTCTCTGTATTAAAATGTTCGTAACTTAATAAGTTCTTATCCTTTAGGTGTTCAGCCCATCTAAATTTATTATAAGAAAAACATAAAAAGACGGTTATTTTGTAATTTCGTAAAAATTATTATTCAGTTTTTTTATTATTTATAATAAATAGTAAAAAATACTCTTTTAACATAGTCTAAGAGTGCAAGGGCTTTTCTGGTCAGTATGTGTTTAACGTTGATAATGGTAACATTGTTTCCGCAATACGTATCCGCTGTTTTTTAGTAATTCTTTTGTGGCTTTTTCAGTTTAATATTTTTTAGTTTTAAATTTAAATAATATTAGCCACAAGTCATCAATTTTTATTACATAAATATATTATTGATAAAAGAGGTTAATTTGGAAACACTAAGGCAAAAATAAGCATTTTTTTATTTTAAAATGGTTTTAGGCAATTAAAAAAAAATGATATAATGAAATTCATCATAAGTGATATATAATTAGAAAAATTTTTAATTATTATGATTCAATTTTTTTGATTTTTTTTCTCTAAAATATAACAATAATAAAACCATCAATTTTCATTATACTTTAAGTATGAAATGTCTTCATTTTTCTTATTGTATCTAGATGAATAAACACATAATATAATTGTTAATTAATTATCATATAAACAATCGCATAAATAAAAAAAAAATCAATTTAAAATTTAGTAACAAATTTACTAGCAATACATGTTTCTTTTTTAATTCATAGCAAAATAAACTAACTTTTATTTTAGTATTAATAATAATAATACTGTGTTATGCTTAATGTGTGGTAGTAAGGTACATTGTTATGATATAACATTTATGAATAAACTAACTGGCAATACAAAAAGCATATCTGTCAATGAAATCATAATTGACAATAAAAACTGAATATCTGAGAATAGTGACGTAGTAAAAAAGTAAATATCTACTTGTATTTGTAATCCCTCATATATTATACACGTATATTAGTTATAAGATTTGAATTTTTAAGTTTTATTTCTAATAAATAAATTAAGTTATGTTAAAAATTTAAATGTCATTTACTAACAAAATATTGTATTAAATTCATAATATTTGTTTTTATAGCAAAAAAAAACAAAGTTTTACAAGTATAGTATATACTTATATACTAGTAGACTTCTACTCAAATCCCTAAAAAATTCTTTACTGTAGTTAGAATATTATTTGTAAATTATATAATATGGAAAAAAAATTACTTGAAAAAGTTTAAAAACATTATATACTTATTATATTAACTAATTAATTCGATATCGATTGAGTTATTGTCCTATAGTTATTTACATATAGACAGTTATATAATAACTGAAATAAAAAAGTTAAATATATTAAATAAGTGATTTAATTATTGAACTCGGAATAAGTGTTAGTGAGTAGTCACTGTTGTTTCGCCAACTAATATTATTCAGTATAATATACAAAACCCTTTGTGATAGAGATACTTTTAAAGAAAATAATGTATTTTTGTTGGGATGCGAGTAAGAGGTTTCATCAAGAACAGACTTGAACTAAACTTACAAATTGTCAGGATCTGCTGGAACACTTACGTTAACACAATAAAACGAAAAACTAACTTTACATTTTTTAGCGTATAATGTTTGTAGCAAGCTTAGTAATAATTATTTCATAAATCCATAACATTATATAAAAAATGTCATAGTACAATTTACAATGAAATACGGTTATGCAAGATATAATATTAGATAGCCACGCGCTAGAATGATTTATCTAAATAGTTTTAAGTATATTATTGTGACTAAATTATAAACATTAAATTTATTTAAAAAAAAAGGTGTACAATATTGGTTACATATAAATAATATTTATTCACAGGTATGGAGAAATATACCTTTCATATATTGTGACCCTGTTATATTCCCTGTCAAAGTTTATCTTGAGAATATTTCATAGTTATTTTGGTAAGCGAAGTTTTCTTTTAATAAATTATTTTTCAACTTATACAGTCTTACACAAATTGTATGATAATATCATCTTTTTATATTTGCAATAATAATAATATGATTTTCAGCCCTCTTAACTCAGAAAAAAATCTCAGATCCTGAAACGTTTCTACGTTTGTTCTCTTTAAATATAAAAAAATATAACACAAATTGTTCGACTAATCGATTTGTTCTGATTTATTTTTATATAAAGATGAATATATACATATATTAATAAACTAACTACTATATCAGTCTTATTTTAGAAACTATTTAATTTGGGGTGAAATAAAAGTATAACCCTCTGGATCACGGTTGGTAACGAGTAGTTACGAACACCGTTGCAAAAAGGTTAAAGGGATTTTTACAAAAAGACAGTTATCTCGATCACGGTTGATAACACGGAGATTATGATCACCGTTGAAGATGAACTGTATTGTATAAGTGGTGGAATCTAACCCTTTGGATCACGGTTGGTAAAACGTTTATTACGAGCACCGTTGCAAAGGATTAAAGAGGAATATTTAGGAAAGACTAGCAATCTTGATCACGGTTGATAACACGATGGTTATAATCACCGTTGAAGATTATGACTAGCCTTTAAAGAAAAGAATATATAATTTTGATCACGGTTGGTAACGTTTAGTTACGAACACCGTTGAAAATTATATATGTAATAAGGAAAAAAATAAAGAAAACTTACTCGATGGACAAAATGGAATGATGAATTATTATATGAAGACTAGTTGGCAATGACCATTGC
>NW_026099576.1:16800572-16808600 GCF_025091365.1 Daktulosphaira vitifoliae
ATATATATATATATATATCATATTTATTTTTGAGAATTTATAAATTCCTTGCTTGAACTATGGATAATTACAAAGATCAGTGCTTGCTGAGAACATGTATAATTTGTTTTCCCATATTCGGGATTGGTTCATGTATTGGAAAGAGCAAATTTTTTCATCAAATAATTCACAGCCTCCTCTTTGTTTTAAAATAGTAGGACTGTCAATATAGTTTATTAGCCCTCGTAAATAACATTTTATGATTCCAATATCGTTTCCGCACATCAAAAAAGAAGCTAGAAATTAAAGTTGTATTATTTTCAATAGTTATTTTTTTAATATACTGCCTAAAACAAAAATAGGTCAAAAAAATGTTTGTCATATTTTATCTCAAAACTTTCAGATTTCCGTTAAAATAGTTTTAATTTTAAGAGGTTTTATTGTTTATTTTCTTTATATTAAAAGTATCTTTTGCTCCCACATCTATATTTCAATTACTTGAGGTCAACCACCCGTATTTTATACCTCCACTTAACACGACCTCCCACATCATCTACACGCACATCATAAAGCATTTAATTACATCCCTTCATCTCTTGTTTGGTTTTCCTCTACCTCTTCTTCCTTCAACATTCATTTCAATAACTGTTCTTACAGTTTCCGATTCCTCTTTCCTTCTAACATGATTAACCATCTAAGTCTATTTCCTCTCATCTTATTCACAATTCATGCTACACTTATACTCCTTATATGTTCATTCCTTATCTTATCTTCTCTCGTCACTCCACTCATCAATTTAAGCATTCTTAACTATGCAAGACTCATTCTCTGCTCTAATTACTTGTTAACCGACCAACACTACAAAAGGCCATACTCTGACTGAACAGACTACTAACATAGTAATATCATAATCAAGGTTTTAATTAAACATAGGCGTTCTCCAAAGTGACTCTCCACTTATTAATTAGCCAGGCTAATCTCAGTCGTTTTACTGAAAGGGAAAATATAATTTATACAGGATGCGCCCACTGCGTTATATATACACTTAATATGTAATAGTGTATGTAACTCAATAAGTACTATCCTAAAAATAATATAGAACCGTCACATTTTTTTTGCAAAAAGAGATTAAGAAAGTGTGTTAAAAAATTTTGAAAAAAAAATTTATTTTTGTTTTTATTAATTTTCTTATTAGTATAAATAATAATAAAAAAAGTTATTAAACGTAGTTTAAGGACTCAATAATTATTAAAAAAACATAAACAAATAGATAATTGTGATGTAATGCCAGTTCGGTTTACGATATAGGTATAGATAGAGTGATTTTTAGCTTCGATGTAAAGCTGAGAAGGTATTGGTTTTACTAAGATGTGTTTTTTTTTTGTGTCTGTTACCACTTTTTTTCAGCTCTCACCGAACCGATTTCTTTCAATGATACGTCAAAATATCACAAATCGTATCTAGTTGATGACATTACCCTCAAAAATTGAAAAAACTCCCTCGTTCCCCGAAAATAGGGGAAATATCCAAAAAAATTTAAAAATTTAAAAATCGGTAAATTTTGTCATTTTTTTCACTTTTTTTTCTTAAAACTTCCATAACTTTTTAAAAAATAAACAAATCNCAAAATTTAAAAATCGGTAAATTTTGTCATTTTTTTCTTAAAACTTCCATAACTTTTTAAAAAATAAACAAATCAACATAATTTTTTTTTCAACTAAAACCTTAGATATTTCCCTTTTGTTTGATATCATTTTGTTGAAAATCTAACACTTAACCAGCTCATGAGGGGGGATTTAAAATATGAACTTTTTTAACAAAAACTAATTTTTTCAACTTAATTTTTGAAAGTGTTCCGGAAAGTCTGACACTTTTATATATATCTTAAATTAAATTTAATGTAATATTCTTTATCATGGAAAAAAAAAATTTCGGACTTTATTTTATCTTCACGGTGAAAATGGCTACCGAATGCTATTTTTGTGTGAAAATTTTCGATTTTGTATTTTACATTTTTAACTTTATTATGCTATAACTTTTTGAAAAATATATGGATCAATACATTTTTTTCATGAAAAGTAGTATTTATATACATCTTTCATTCGACATACTGTTTTTTTAAATCGGACCATTTCCCTATATACGAGGGGGTTCAAATCTAAAAAATACATGTAGAAAGTAGAACTTTTTCAACTTAAATTTTGAAAGTGTTCCGGAAAGTCTGACACTTTTATATATATCTTAAATTAAAGCTAATGTAGTGTACTATATTATGCAAAAAAAAAATGTTGGACTTTATTTTGTCTTCACGGTGAAAATGGCTACCAAATGCTATTATTGTGTGAAAATTCTCGATTTTATTTTTTTAATTTTTAACATTATAATGCTATAACTTATTGAAAAGTGTATTGATCAATATAATTTTTTTATGGGAAATACTATTTTTNGCTATAACTTATTGAAAAGTGTATTGATCAATATAATTTTTTTATGGAAAATACTATTTTTTAATAATCCCTTTTTCATTCGACATACTTTATCTTAATCAGGATATTAATAAGGATCTAGCAGTTTATGAAGCTTTTGGAATAATACACCAATTTTTTAAAATTAAACACTATCTAAAGATTTGCATCGAAGCGTTTTTTTTTATAGTGATTTTAATCACTGTCAGATATTATTATACTTGATCCAACTATACCACGTCACTACTGTGCCGCGACGCCCCTGTGCTGGGTTTTTTTAACTATTACTCACAAAATACCTTTAAAAATATAATATAATTTTTTCTTTTTGGATGTTGTTAGTATCCTTCGTTCTATAATAAAATAACAATTGTTCCTCTCTCCCTTTCTCCAGAAAGTTTTATTAACTTGAGTTTTTTTAGGTGGAAACATAAATGTTTAACTAATTTACTAATCTAAGAAAATTACTAATCGATAAAAATTTTATGGAAATGACTGGTAAATAAAAATTATTATCGACACCAGTATTATAAAATTATTAATATTATTATTATTATTATAAAAAAATAAATGTATTATTATTGTATTTTCTTATTGGTAATATATAATGAAAAATATACTTTAAATGTAGTCTATAAAGGAAATAACTATAAAAAAGAATATTCAACAAAATGGTAATTCTGCCAAAAGTTATGAGCAATGTCAGTTAGGTCAGGGACGCTGTTTATATAGAAATTGAATTCTATTATCTGCATATAAAATTAATGAATTTATCTTTTTTTTAATTTTAATGTTTCTAATTATATTAAATAAAAGTCTATAAGGTTAAATATAATTGAGTTTAAAATAACTTAAAATGTATTATAATTGAATAATATCTTACCAGCTTATAGTTTACTTAAATCTATAAATTTAAATTTATAAAATACCCAATTTTTTTGCTACTTAGTTAAGATTTTATTATGTAGTAATATGGGAGAGTCGCGTAATTTTAATTCTGTGCTTAAAGTGGTCCATTTCCATATCTTAGCTATTAAATGTTGATATTGGTCAAAATCGAATCACAGTATTGTAAATATAAGTTATAACATGATTAGAACAAAATGTCCTTTGGATATTAACACAAGAGTTTTTATTAAATTTAAATATATTTTTAATTTAAATGAAAATTTTGAGTTCAACTGCCAAATACTAACAAGTGATAATCATTATTATTTTGAATAATATTCTGTTAGAGTATAAATGCCAAGGTTACCTTTCCCTTTATACATATATACAAGATGATTCATTAAGAATAAAACATTCATTTTCTCGGAAACTATTGAAAATTTTTAATTTTTGGTAAGGAAAATGTTGTTTACTTCAAACAAATCTACAATAATATGTAATAAATTATAATTTTTTTCATCCCTTCAAGGTTAATAAACATGAACTTGATTTTTCTTAAATGGGAACTCCTATTTTGAGTTTATTATTATGATTTAGAATAAAGATATAAACAACTTTGCTTTTATAATTTTTTTTTCCGTCAACCGTTCGTCTGTTACAGCTTGTTAAAGTTAAATAATTTTGGACTAAATTTCTATTATTTTACTGTTTTGAATACAGGAGTCGCTCATTTTCTATGGTGTAACATAAACTAATTTAACTTAATTCAGTTTATGAGATTACGCTTCAACTTTTAATACGTATCCGTCAACAAAAATAAAGATTACTTTGTGTAAGCAATGATTACGATAACATTATTGTAGTATTCGATTATTAAGAGACACTATACTACGCATAGAGTTGGGTTTTTCAAAGAAATTGATTCTTCAGTATTAAAATTTGTCTTACAAACCAATAGACTGTGCTCTTAATAATATAGTTAAGATCCGATTTGAATCTATTATTATTATCTCTTAATTAGTGTGTCATAAATTATTATTGTAATCTTACATGTCATATCTTGGTCAATAAAAATTAGTTTACAAATTAGTATATTAAAAATATTGACTTTTGTGTATTAACCTTGAAGGGATGAAAAAATTATAATTTACTACATAATATTGTAGAGTTTTTTGAAATAAACAATATTTTCCTTACCAAAAATTTAAAATTTTCAATAGTTACCGAAAAAATAAGTGTCTTATCCTTAATGAATCACTCTGTATATATATATATAATTATTTAGTTATGGCATTTGAACTAAAAATTTACCGTTTTATTAAATTGTAATTTATTTTTAAATTTTTTTTTTAATATATAAGAATTAAAGGGAATTTGTCCAAATTTAAGTCACAGATATATTCAACTATTATTTTATTTCTTTTGAAATATTTGTTGAGCAAAATCAGTCCCAAGTAGATAATTCAATTTTTTCGCTACGCATTAAAGCTAAAAAATCAAACCAATTATGCCAAATTATTGCTTACGTATATAGGTATAATTTTAGTGATGTTTTAGACATCCGTGACATGAAAATCAAAAGGTTCATATATACAACGTCTAAAAATGTAGTCACGTTGCTGTTTATAATTTGGATTGCTTTCCTAAATGTGCCATAAAAATATAATGTCCAAATTAGGTGACTTTTGCCTACCGACAGTGTTCATTTATTGAAGTATGTTTAATAACTGAACCAGTTACTTCACACTATCAATAAATAAAAATATTCAGATAAGATAATTACATTTTTTATTATTGAATATGTATATTGCCGCATTTCTTATAAATGCAATTCTTTCTTTAACAACAGTTTGGTAGTCAGCGTTATTTTCTGTAAAATATAAAGTTTTATTACATTCGTTTTAAAAATTATACTTTATAATTAGTTAAAATATATTAGTTATTCTTCTATAACAACTCATAAGTAATTTATAGCTAATTGTCAATTAATTAGTTAACTTTAATTAATTCTATAGTAAATTTTCTATACTATAAATATGAGTACAAAATATTTAATTCGGATCTAGTTATATATAATGTTTATTTTGTTTTTTATTTAAAATAATATCAGAATATTACCATTATAAATTTCTAAATTTTCAATTTTCATGTTAACTATATAAAAAAATAATGATTACAAATGTATCTTTTTCGATACTGGCAAAAATTTGATTATGGAAGTAATTTGATTATAATTATTAATTTAATACACTAATTATTTTATTTACAATACAAATAACTAATTGATATAAACAGTAATAAATTTTTAGCATAATAAGGGAATATTTTAGATAAAATAATAGGACTCATAACTTAACATTAGTTCAAAAAATATAATTATTATTTATTTATGAGATCTAAAAGTTAAAAATTGACTCAGTCAACAATCCACTAATTCATTTGTTTCTATTTAATTTTTTATCATACATATGGAATTATGAACTTTTGAGAAAAAAAATTATATGATATTTATAATTTAAAAAAATGATTGCATGGGTCATAATTATTCAATCACTCTGTATAGTTTGATAAAGTATTTACCATTTTTGTTCTTATATTTAAATATATATTTCCGGATTATTTCTTCATTTTCAATTGTATGTTCTTTCGATCCTATAAAACATGCCATAAACATTTTTCTGAGATATTGTGTGAATTAAAATTATTTCTATTAACTAAGAGTAAAATTGCAATAATTTATATTCATTATCCAAACTTCAAGTTAAGTACTAACTGGATGGTATCAATATCTCCTCTATTCTTTCTAAAAACAAAAAAATATTTTAAACTAATTAGTTACTTCTAAAGTTCATAAAATTTTGGGCACGGGTTAATTATTTTTGACTATTCAATTCTTGAGTTTTATTGAATCTTTTAGAAGATCTTTAAATTCTTTAGATTAAAATCACTAAAATAAATCCTTATCAAACACTGATTGAGATGTTACCAATTAGTTGCCTTTTTTAACGCTAACACTATGAGTAGGGTAAAAATGGGAAACTAACCCCCCGCTTACCATCAACTGTATAGGCATGGTAATGGGGCGGTGGTGGCAAGGCAATGTGATAGTTGGGAAGGGGCGTGGTCTAATAGTGGTGTAAGTAATGGGAGCCGTGGTATTATAATGAAGGGGTACGGAGAGGCCTTCTCTGATAGTGGTAGTGGTAAGGGAAGGTGTTGTATGGGGTGATGGGTTGGGTAAGATACGTGGTCTGAGTTCGGATCACCCAAGAGAGACTTATAACGCTTTGCACACCCTCTTCAGGTGCGAGGTGTGGGCCCATGAGCGGGACTCTTTGGAGTCCCGACTAGGGTCCACGTTCTGAGTAAGGTCCATAGTGGACCTGATGTTGGTTAGCCGGGAAGCGTGGTTACTCGTCCAGGCGTTCGCTGAATCCGTCTTGAAAAAGAAGGAGGAAGCGGAACGCCTGAGACAGAGGCAGCCACGCCTTCCGGCACAGGAGGATCTGAGGCGCTGATTTAGGCCAGTGTCTTAGGTTCTTGTTTTTGTGTTATGTTTTTTGTCTTGCGAGTTATTTTGCCAACACTCCCTAACAGTTCCCACTCTAGGATCCGGTTAACGGGAGGGGGCCACACAACGTTGAAATTCAGCTCTTGATTAATTCCGGGCTGATTCACAACGTTGTGGCGTGAATTATATAAATAGCGTGGGCTGCCCTGATGTAATGCCTAACGGCAATTCCAGGGCGGCCCACAGTAATGCCGACCGTTTAAAAAAAAGAGGGAGTAGAGGATTTAAAATTTCTGTTCTCCTACGGTGCACTCTACTAGACGATAGGGAAAATTAAAACCCCCTTTTTTCAACTTTTATTATTAAAATGTATTTCTCGGTGATTACTGATATTAAAATTTTAATTCACTGAATTATTATTTTATGTAGATTTAATAAATAAGTATAAATTTAAAACTTTTATACCATATTTATTGCCATTCATTGGTTCATACTTGTAGGCCATAAGAACTACCTGATATACCAACTCATAACGCTCTGCAAAATATTAAAATAAATTTTGTTGTAAATTTTATTTTTTTTATTTATAAAATAAATATAATAAAATACCGAACATTTTTAGTACAAATGTTCATTAAAACTCTAAGAATTTATTAAAAGTATTTGGTTACTTATAAGATTTTACTCTCTCTCCCTATTATTTAATAAGTTAGTAGGTTTAGTATGCCACTATATGAAAGTTCAGTTAAATAATTTATTTTAGAAATAATTATATTAAGTGTTACTGACCGTTTTCTATTTGTATTTTATTAAACTCATCATCTAGAAAAATAACGTATTTTAGTTTTCGCACTCAAATTACTTTATTACAATCAAAGACAGTGAAACTGATTCGTATGAACATGTATAAGATGGTGTGTTATATGTGAAAAAGATACCTTTATAACTAACGAACAATAATGCCATAAAAATTTTGTAGATGGCGATATCTCAGTGCATTTTTTATTATGCAATACATATAAAATTTGACATTGGCACCATTGATTAATATATAATTATTCAGTCTGATTTGAGCTACATGGAAGGAACATAAGTTTATGCAAATATAATGTAATGTTACAATATGGCCATGATTAAGTTTGACGTTTTGGGTATCGCATTAAAGCAATAAAATCATTGAAAAAA
>NW_026099576.1:16809714-16809979 GCF_025091365.1 Daktulosphaira vitifoliae
AAGTTATAGCATTATAAAGTTAAAAATATAAAAAAGAATTTTTTTACAAAAATCGTATTTTTTTTATTAAGTTTAATGTCTCTTTTCACCATGAAGATAAAATAAAGTCCGAAATTTTTTTTTACCACTATAAAGTATATTACATTAGCTTTAATTTAAGATATATATAAAAGTGTCAGACCTTCCGGAACATTTTCAAAAGTTAAGTTGAAAAAGTAAATTTTTTGTGAAAAAGTTGTCATTTTAAATCCCCCCCTGTGGGCAG
>NW_026099576.1:16810371-16818409 GCF_025091365.1 Daktulosphaira vitifoliae
AAAAAAAAAAAAAAAAAAAAAACACACATCTTAGTAAAACCAATACCTTCTCAGCTTCGCATCGAAGCTAAAATACGACATTTTTTGAGAAAGGAAATATGAATAATATAATTTTTTATTTAATAAATTATATAGTTTAATCATTTTTCGCTGTCTATCCAAACTAAAAAAATGTACCTTTACAATGTATATATTTTTATTATATAGAAGATTCTATCATCTCATCTTTAGTTTACTCTGAATATGATTTAGAGAAATCAATAATACATATATATTTATAACTAACTATAAATATTTATTTTTAGTATTTAAATATAAATATTTTCTATGTAATAGTCCACCTATAGAGTTTACGGTAAAAGTTCAAGAAGAAAAATTGGTTGTTTATTTTCTAGGTGACTTACAGAATCAGGAACTTTTTACATTGAATAGAATAGACTTAACTTGTTAATAAATATTTACATTTCAATTTTAACATTTTTACTTACTTGTCCATCCAATATGGTTAGCTAAAACTAAAAATATTTTTACATCAGAAATCAAAAATAATTTTAAGTATTATAATTTTCAATATACAATTTAATAGTAAAGTAATAAAGTCACAGTCCCCATTTTCTTTCTCTTCGACATAGTATCACAAAAGACAAATAAACAACGAACATAAGCTAACCCGCTTGAGTGTCGCCGTGAACTACGTTTACACAAGCCCCAAAATATCCGATAACCTCGTTAATCGCTCGATAGATGTGTGAGCCAAACCTATACATTTATGATATACACGTTTAGTGATTAGTATAATCACTGAACTTATAATCTTAGTATTTGTATAAGCCGTAAGATACACTTTTTATTTATCAATATGGTATTCTACTCTTAAATATTCAAAAATTATTATTTTTTCTATTTTATTAACTAAACACCATTGGCTTGTTTTTTAGCAAATTTTAAAATGTTATTTTTTTAATAAGGCCATTGGATCTGTTAATAATTTAGATGATATCCATCACTAAATAATCGAGTTCATCCTTAAAGTAGAATTTTCAGCTATTCAGGAAGTGACAAATAGTTTTATCATCGTACAGAAATCTTCACATAAGATAAAAATATAAATGCATTTTTCAATTTCAAATTCAGCATGTATAGCCAAGAGTCATTTAAATATTTCAATAATAAAAGTTAATTTACGTTTTTCTTCAGACATTTTATCGGAAATACAAAATACAAATGCATTAGGATTGAGCAATATCAATACAATTATGTTGAAAGAACTGCTGGATAGTATAATTTTCTTTGACATTATGTTCTGTAAAAAAGTAATAAACAATTTTTACTTTTGTTATAGTTATAAATGCGGTTTAAGATCAATTTTATTAAATTCTTAACTAAAAACTCATCTATAAGAATTGTGTGTTTTGAGTTTTATTGAGTTAAACTAGAATTAACGAAGACACAGGATTAAGTGCGGATGGTTAAAGTGGAGGGTATCGTAAGGTGTGTTATACGATAAAAGAATTCTAATGAGGCTGAAAGGTAAATTTTATAAGACTATAGTGAGACCAGCTATGATGTATGGTTCAGAGTGTTGCGCGGTTGACAAGAAAGTAGAGCAGAGAATGAATGTAGCTAAGATGAGAATGCTTAGATGGATATATAGGGTGACTAGAGAAGATATGATAAGGAACGAATATATAAGGAGTATAGGTGCTGCGTAAATTATGGATAGGAGGAGATAAAATAAACTTAGATGGTTTGGTCATGTTATGAGTAGAGAAGAATTGGAAGCTGTAAGAACAGTTATTGAAATGAATGTTGAAGGAAGAAGAAGTAGAGGAAGACCAAAAAAGAGATGGAGGGATGTAATTGAATGCGATAAAAATAAATAAACTATAAATTAAATACAATTTATACAGCTCTACAAATCCTGTCTGAATTTTTTTTGGTGAGAGGTGAAGGGGATACTATTGTAAATTTTTTTGTTGGCCACTAGCCTTGATATCAAGTTGAGGTGGTATTAATTTTCTCATGATGTTTTTTTTTTTGTGTGTCTGTCACCACTTTTTTTAGGTCTTACTTGACCGATTTTATTCAATGATACGTCAAAATATTATACTACATTGAAGACATTATCTTCGAAAATTTGAAAAAATT
The DNA here is from genome assembly GCF_025091365.1 of Daktulosphaira vitifoliae. NCBI lineage: Eukaryota > Metazoa > Arthropoda > Insecta > Hemiptera > Phylloxeridae > Daktulosphaira > Daktulosphaira vitifoliae. The sequence continues at coordinate 16,812,520 of NW_026099576.1, forward strand.
ACCTCATTTCTCGTAAATGGGTTACATTCCCCAAAATTACAATTTTTAAAATCGGTAAATTTCAACATTTTTAAAACTTTTATTCATTAATGTTGACATAATTTATTTTTAAAAATTAATGAATCTAAATTATTTATTTTTGAAACACGTTAAATAGTTTTTATTTATATGGTAATTTTTTTAGAAAATATAAGCATTTACTTTCCCACATGTTAATATTCAAAGTAGCAACTTAAGTATGAAAAGTTAACCTTGTCAACTCTAAAACAATTATTAAATTAAAGTATATGTTACATACCATAAGATAATTTGTCCCGATACCTTATCTTCTATGTGCAAGTGGCCGCTATAGTTAAGGTACAGTTAATTAAATTTACTTGATTCTCAATTATATTACACTCGAAAAAGAACTTTAAAAAAATACAATTTTGGTTTATAATAATAATATAAACTAGAGTTTTTAATTCTTAATATTTTTCATTTAAAAGTATTTTTATGCCTTTCAATTATTGTACAGTTAAAGTTTTTAATATCACATATCATATATAACAATAACACAAGCAGTTTTCTTTGATTAGATTAACTTACTGCCAATTAATTAAAAAAATGTATAATGTTAGAACTTAGCAATTTAGAGTTGTTTGTAAAAATTGTAGTTACCTTATATTAACTTGATTTTGATAAGTTGAAACGAATTAAAGAAGCATACAATTGTAAAGTTTTATACAAGCTATTGTAAATTTTAATGTAAGTACTGTTTTTACAAGTAATCATTATATTGAAACTAAAATTAATTTAAATTTTTTGTTAAATGTCGTTATTGAATAAATACAAGGTGAACACCTGTACAATTATGATTATAAGAAAACAATTATTTTTAAATATTGTTTTGTTTAAATAAGGTGAATGAACATAATATATTGATCTTATTAAATACATATGGCTTATATCTAAAATGTGATATAGTTTTTTGAAATTTTTATTATTTAGAGAGAAAATATTTTTTTTTTGTGCGTCAAAAAATTAACAAATCAAATTAATCGAGGAGATTTAATTCTGATGCTTTAAAAATGACAAATTTATTTATGACACCGTAAAATTTTTAAATTGAATTTTGTTCTTCAAAAAATTGTTGAAATGAACATTAAAGCATTTGATATATAGTTTCGGATATAATTTTAGGGAAAATGATTGTATTATTAAAAAATATAACATCTTATTACACAAATAATTTAGAAATAATAGAAAAAATCTAATAAATATAATCTTTTTACTTAATTAATATTTGATATTTTAAATACTTTAGTTGACAATAATTTTTTAAGGTATAGAATAAATACTAATTGTATTTAAGATAGAAAAAATTATAATAATAAAAAATAAAATTAATAGATTTTCAAGAGAATATTTCATTTTATTTTGATTGCTAAGAGAATATTATTCTGACTTAATTTTGTAGTTTTAAATTATTTCTGAGATTTCTAAATTTATTTAAAATGTAATGAAATGTAGGACTTAATTTACATGTTTTCTTTTAGTTTTTAATATATAGTATTATTATCGTTCGACCATTATCTTTTAATACTAATATTATTTTTTAAAAAGCAATTTGTAGAAATGGTGCAACAAGTTTTGAGGGTATACGAAAATCGATCCCGAGACAATATGGTACAAGTTCTAATGTTATAAGATCACCAAATTGCCCCTATATTATTTAAATTATTACCTATATAATACAAATAATAATACATATATAATAATATAATTATAATACCAATAATAAAACATTCGAATAAAATGGGGTTTTAAGGACTAAAAACAATTTTCCGTTCTAGTAGATAAGATCCTAAGGTATTATAAAATAAGTTACAATCGTAACTATGTACTTAATATAATAACTAATCATTGAGTTATAAAGTTGATTCAACTAGTGACAATGGCCATATATTTAATGCATCTTAACTTTTTAAGAACATTGATACCTAAATGCAATAAAAATTTATTAAATAACTATTGGACTACTATAGTAGCGAATAATAAATAAATTAACCATTAACCGATAAAGAAAATAATAATTTGAAAAACAATTATATAGAAGTAAAAAAATTATTGTTATAATCTAAAAAATAATTAGATTCAATTATTTATTCCACTGTTATACATCAAATATTACAAATTCATTCAAACAAAATATATTATAGATAAATAACTTATGTAGCCATTGGCCTTAGTCGACGAGAGGATGAACAATAAAAGTATTAGATTTGATAAAATATAAAATTTAAAATTTATTTTGTGCTGTAAATGAATATTGTTTAATTTGCCATTCTCCATTAATATCCATGGAATCAAAAGCACAAATTCCATAGGAACTACATCCTCCTTTTTGTTTTATAATTTTAGGATTATCAATGTAGTTTAGAAGTCCTGCTACAAAACATTTGTGCAAATAATAATCTTGACACAAGTCATCTGACGCTGAAAATTAAATTTTACTCAATAAGAAAGTTTGATAATAATTTATTTATTTGCGATCTGAACAAGGTAAATATTAAAATGGAGTTATATCAGCAAACATTAATAAGTACTTTTTTTTTATCGGAAACCCTGTTCAAAGACTTAAAAAAAAATCCCGATTTACTATAGTTTAAGATTGAGATAGAATAATTTCTTTATTTCTTTTACGTTGTTTATACTTAAGATATTAATATTTAATATTAATTACATTTTGTATTATTAAAATAATATGCTGCTACTCTTCTAAAAATATTCATTCGTTGTTTAACTGCATCATCGTATTTCATAAGATTGTCTAACAATTATAAAAATTAGTACACTAAATAAAAAATAAATAAATTATTTGTATATAAAGCTTTTTCAAATCCTAAATTCATATAATCTTATGTACAGAGTCGGATTTAATTATTTGTAGGCTCTAGACACTAAATTAAATATTTTTTCCTTAGATATTTTAAAAATCCTTTGAATTTAAATAACGAAGTATTTTTACTACTGTAAATAGTAATTTAACAAAAAGTACATACTGAATTTCTACACCCAAAGAAAAACCTCAATCAAAATTGAAAGAGAAATTTTATCAAGGGTTTATGATAATGTTTTATTAATACGAACAAAATAACTATTCTTATAAATAATTATTGTTCAAGACAAGAAAAAAAAATATCATATTGATAAATATATCATTGATTCAATAGTAATGATATATTTATCAAATTGAACAATGAATTTATTATATAGATCGAGATTTTTCTCTGGGTGTAGATACTACAGTGTCTAATGGTTAATAAGATACTGCTTATGTACTGTATTTTATTTAAATAGACTATACATAATATATTCTCTAATCATAACTTTATAAAAAAATATACCCATGGTATGTATTATGTATTTCACAAAAAAAGTTCACTTAAAAAAAAATCGTATGAAATTAAAATTTGTAAGATTATAAAGCATTTGCATAATAAAAATTTTATTGCAAAGTAATAGAATCATGATGGTTTTAGATACTACGAAAAATAACTTAATTTTTAAGCTATTTAACTTTTTCAATATTACCTTGAGGCTCGAGTGATTCCCTTCTAATTTCTGAAATTTAATTGAAAAAATTCTTTTTATTCCAAGCATTTTTATAATCTTATTTGTTAGTGATTTCAATTATTTTATTTTGCCATTCTGGATAAGAAAGGGGTAAGTAAATTAAAAACGCTAGATATCTTTTTTTTTCTTTCTCGACCGGCATAAGTGCGGACCGCTCTGGAACTACCGTTAGGTATTACTTCAGGGCAGTCCACGCCGTCTCTAAAATTCACACCACCACGTTGTGAATCAGCCCGAAATTAATCAAGTGGAATCCGTTGTCCGGGTTGCACCACGTGGAGATGAGGGCAGGACTTTGCGAAGGGGGCAAATAATTCAAAAATTCATAAACACGAATACCTAAGGCGCCGGCCTAAACCAGCGCCTCAGGTCCTCCTGTGCCGGACGGCGTGGCTGCCTCTGTCTCAGGCGTTCCGCTTCATCCTTCTTTAACAATACGTATTCGGCGAACGCCTGGACAAGCCTCCACGTCTCTCGGCTCCTCAACATCAGGTCCACCATGGACCCGACTCGGAACGTGGACTGTAGTCGGGACTCCAAAGAGTCCTGCTCCTGGGCCCACGCCTTTCACCTGAAGAGGGTGTACAGAGCGCTATAAGCCTCTCCTGGGTGATCCGAACAGTGGTCGCACGTCGGCGCGGCTGCTTTACGAATACGGTGTAAGTACTCGTTAAATCAGCCGTGGCCGGATATCACTTGGGTGAGACGATAAGTCATCTCACCGTGAGTCCGGTCCACTCACCTGTCCAGCCGATCGGGTCCTATGAGGGACCTGGTCTACTCTCCTCTCGTCGTTTCCTCCGAGAGGTGAGTCCGCAACCGGAGCATGGTCATCCGCCTGAGCGCCAGCCGGTCCTCGGTTTCGAGGGACTGGCCGCGTTCTCGGCGAAGCTCATGCCCGGCGGCGCGATCCTAGGCGAGCAAGTCGGCGGGCGGCAGTGACGACAGGATACCCGCCGCCACTCCGGACACCGTTCGGTACGCCGAAACTGTCCGGATCACCGCCCGCCTCTGCACCCTGAGCAGGGCTTTACGGTTTTTGGACGAATACTCAACATTATCCGCCCAAAAAACGCTAGATATCCGCTGTCACACGATATAATATAATCAACAGTGTTTGTGACAACTGATCTACTAGGTATTTGCTAAAGGCGTTCTCTAACAAACACTTAGTGTTTAATTTTAAGAAATTATACCAAAACAAATTCTTATTTCCTTCATTATTCCTGATTAGTTTTTGATTTAGAAATATAATATATGAATTATTGCAATTGAGTATAGTATAGATTGATATATAATATTGTAAATTTTACGAAGAATTTATAAAAAAAATTGTCAAGTAGTTATTTTTTTTATGGCTATCTTGTATAAAAAAAATGAAGGGTTTAATATAAAACTTTTCAAACAATAATTTATTGTTCATGAATAGATGGTCTATAAAGAATATTCATCAGAGTCAAAAATATACTTTAATTTATCAATTTTTCGCGCTGATTTCGAATCTGCAATTAGTTTTTTTCTATCACCACCAATTTTTGATATTATTACTAATTAGTTAAAAACTGTAAGATATCACTATACAGAATATATTTCTCAATATTTTAATTATTTATAAAGTTAATTTTTTGTGGAAATGTTTACATTTTGAAACCCCCACTGTAGGCAGGAAAAGGGTCACATTTTTATAAAAAAAATATACTTAATGGTATCTATATAAAAAAAATATTGATTTGTTCATTTTTAAAGAAGTTATGGCAGTTTTAAGAAAAACAAGTTTAAAAATAGTCGAAAATAACTGATTTTTAAAATTGTATTTTATGGGGATTTATAGGAAACGAGGGAATTTTTTTCAATTTTTGAAGGTAATGTTTTCGACTAGATATAATTTGTAATCTTTTGATATATTGTTAATCAAAATTGGTCTGGTTAGAGCTGAGAATGAGTCGTATCAGACAAAAAAAAAACCCAGCACAGGGGGGTCGCGGCACAGTTGTGACGTGGTATAGTTGGATCAAGTATAATGATATCTGACAGTGATTAAAATCACTATCAAAAATAAACGCTTCGATGCAAATCTTTAGATAGTGCTTAATTTAAAAAAATTGGTGTTTTATTCCAAAAGCTACTTGATCTGCTGGTTCCTTATTAATATCTCGATAAAGATAAAGTATGTCAAATGAAAAAGGGTTTATTAAAAAATATTATTTCTCATAAAAAAATTGTGTGGATCCATAAACTTTTCAATAAGTTATAGCATTATAAAGTTAAATAT
>NW_026099576.1:16818865-16839824 GCF_025091365.1 Daktulosphaira vitifoliae
AAAAAAAAAAAAAAAAAAAAAAAAACACATCATAGTAAAACCAATACCTTCTCAGATTCGCATCGAAGCTAAAAAATATATATATATAAAAACATAATATTATATTATAAAGATATTTTGTAACTCATAATTAAACAATCACCTTGTATATACTGAGTATCTCAATCCTAACTGACATTACTTATATATTTATTACATTTATCATTTTGTTAAATTTTTTGTTTTATAATTATTGATTCTTTAAAATACTTTCAAAACATAATTTTTATTATTTATCATTAATAAGAAAATTTAAATTAATTTATATATATATAAGTGATAAATATTGAAAAATATGTTTCAAAAATAATTTAAGATGGCAATTATTATTAAAAAGAAAAATCAACAAAATGATATATGAATCAAAAGTTATAACCGTTGTCAGTTGAGTACGATATCGACTGTGATGTGATTATAGTCATATTATTATCTATATTATGTTAAAAAAACTATCAAACCTTACTGAGAGTTTGCAGTGTTGCTGTAATAATAATTATATTTAAGTTAGTATTTAAATTAAAAACGGTAGCACAGTGGGGTCGCGGCATAGTGGAGACATTGCANAATGTACCTCATAAATACTTAAATTGCATTAACGGTAAATAATTGTTATTATGTTTTAATATTAATTTTAAATAACTCTATTTTTCAAACATATATTTTATCGGTACTTGAGTTATCATTTAAAATAAAACTTTGTTTAATCTGAACAATACTATAACAATTTTTAATTTTTAATTTTTAGATTAATTAATTCATTTTTTTGTTTTATAAATAAAAGAATTATTTAAAAAATAAAGATTAAACAAATAATAATATATATCTACATATACTTGTTGAAGTTTAAATTAACAAGTTTAAGTTATAAAAAATAAAAGCGAATATTTGATGAACATACAGTTTCTCTGTGGATAGGAGATAAGGATACTTTCACGGCCCCTCTACCAGTCGTAAGAGGCGACTAATCAGGTTGCGTCAGGTCGACAGCCGGTTTAGTCGGGTGATGACGATATGAAAAAAAGGCGGAAAGATTATTTTGAAAAATTACTGATTGAGAAATACCCAAAACTGTCATTAGAGAATATCTAGTGTAACGAGTGACTGGTAGATTTTATTAGTAAAAAAGAGGTATGGGAGGCTGTGGCATCTAAGAAAAATATTAAAGCATAAGGACCGATGAAGTGTCAATAGAAGTATGGAACATTTTTGCCGGTGTTGGCATAAGTTGGTTGGAGGATCTTTTAAATAAAATCTAATTAGATGGGAAAATGCCAAATGAATGGAGGAATAGTATTGTGGTGTCGATATTTAAAGGTAAAGGAGAGACATACAGAAATATGGAAATTACAGTAGCATAAAGCTTATGAGTCATAGTATGAAGATTTAGGAAAAGGTAATAGATAAGAGAATAAGAAATGAGACATCGGTATCTAAAAACCATTATTTATCTTATATGAGGCAACTAATAGATAAGTTTAGGGAAATGAAGAAAAGGCTGTGTATGGTATTNAGGGAAATGAAGAAAAGGCTGTGTATGGTATTTATAGATTTGGAGAAAACGCATGATAGAGTACCGAGAGAGGTTTTAATGTGAACATTTATGAGAACAGGAGTGCCGAAAAGGTACATTAATAAAATAGAGGATATGTATGATGGCACTTGTACTATGAAGACGGCTGATGTGAGCGTAGATGTTTTGGGAGATCGTGTTAAGTAAAAGATTAGGATAAGGATGGCCGACCCCGAGTAGTTGGGATTAAGGCAAGGATAAAGAAGAAGATTATTTGATAAATACACAAATAAGATTTGAAAATATTAATGTTAAAATATTTAACACAGTAATGAAAATTAAATTCAATTGAAATATTAATTTTTATTTAAAAAAGAAAACTTACAATTTTTATATTTGCCTTCAAATAGAATATTCAGAATTGTTTTTTCACTCTCAATAGAATGTTTTTGTTGACCTATAATAATTTATTATTTTATATATTTAACAAAGAAGCTACACTAGAATTATGATTAACTGTGATATTAAAATTAGATATAAGATACATTTTTAAAATAATTAAAAGTAATATTAAGTAAATTAATATATTTTCATCAAAATTACATCGTCACAAATTGATTTATATTTTACTTTTATAGATTTTATAACACTTATTCCGAATATTCTTCCCCTTATGTTTATATAAATAGAACGTTATATTCAATACTGTAGTAACCATGTATTATTTTTATAGTATGGTTTAAGTCAGTTTTTGAGTTTTATGTAAAATTAAAAATCCAAAGCAATGTAAAATAAATAAACTTTTTCTTTTAAGGTGGCTTACATTGATTTACTTATATTTTATATATCTCACTAAAGTAATCAAATGTTCCGATTATAATCATTTACACAATGTGTCTATTCTGTTGGTAAAATAAAATGGCTTGTTTTTTCAATATTCAGTATATTCAATTTTTTAAAACGTTCTTAAAATCTTTCATTAGTATAATATATATCATTTAGAATAAGAAATTAATTGCATAAAATTTGTCACGATATCATTTTTTTTCATTTTATCAGTAAAAATGATAACTTTAGGTAATTTAAATGTAAAATTTACTACATTCTTAATTTGTTTAATTTTTAGTTATCTGTTAAATAAATTGTCCAGCTGCAAAAGAATATATGTATAAAAATAATGATTTTTGCAATTTCGTTTTTTCCTGAAAAGTTTTAACCTAATTCTTTATAAAGCTGAATAAAAATAAAAATTTTTTTAATATGCAACCCTTAGCAATTGGATAACCCAAATATTGTACATACAATTTTTATAGTTTCCTTATTAATTAAGGGTTACGAAAAAAATTATTTTTGAAATAATAATTGACGTAGTTAATTTTTTTTTCTAATCAAAGTTGATTTATTCTATATTTAAATATTAAAATGAAAACTTACGCATTGGTATTAATGTTTCTAATAATATTTCTGAAAATATAAAAAATATTATACTTAAATACTAAGTAGAATAATTAAACATTTTAATTACAAATTCTAAATTAGATTTTCTAATAATAATATATATATATATATACTAAAATTTAAAACTATATTAAAAATATTATTAATTTAAAACTATAAAATAGTAAAAATATTTAACTATAAAAGTCACAAAAAAAAGCACTATATATTCACTCTATGTATTAAAAAAATTTCTTAAATATCAATATTTCCTACGATAATAATGGTTTCTCTTTATTTTAATAGAAATTAATGACTTATAATTAATTTTTATTAGTTCATTATAAAAAAAAAATATATTATTTTTGATCTAAGCATATTTGCAGTTAATATAACATTAAAACATCACAATAAAAATGATTTATTATTAATAACTACTATTAAAATATGATGATAATTCTGTTTTTAGGTTATTTATTGTAATCTAAAAAGAAATGTATTTTTATCAATTTCGCTAGTTTTAAAAAATAAAATAAAATAAAAACAATAAAATTATTTAGAAATTCTTAAAAATTAATGTACTGTATTCCAACAGGGTTTTATCAAAATCTTCTTTTTTATTTGGCTGTAGATGTGTATGAACCCATAGAATTACATGGAATAATAATTCACTTTGATCTATAATTAATAAAAATGAAGTTTAAAAATTGTAAGAATGAATGATAAAAGATTATTATGCTAAAAACACTACAAATTTTTAGCACTGTTTTGAAATTAGATAAATATTTATTTACTTTTCATATTTTTGACTGCTAAGAATACATTATCTGAAATAAGTATGTTTTTATAAGTTATATATAAGTATATAAAAATAATTTTTAGGATACAATTATACTGTGATAATAAAAAGTGATTGTATTTAGTTTTATATTATTTTGACATTAAAATTGGAGAATTTATTTTATAAATTTAAATTTAATTATTTAAAGTTTGTTAATTTAACCTCATTTAGAAAAATAAAACCTGTATCGAAGAGCATAACTCAAACATAAGAATTACTAAAATTTCTCCTAATAAATAATTCTCCATTATTGGAGGGAATATGATAAAGTTATTTTTTCATATCTTTCAATTAACTTCAAACTAAAAACAAACGACATAAACATTAACACTTAGATTTATCCTAAATAAAATTCCTATTACATAAAACATTAAACGATTTTGTCATCGCAGGTATATTTTTTAGCTTCGATGCGAAGCTGAGATGGTATTAGTTATACCTTGATGTGTCTTTTTTTTTTGTGTCTGTTACCACTTTTTCTCAGCTCTCACCGAACCGATTTCTTTCAACGATACGTCGAAAAATCACAAATCGTATCTAGTCATAGAAATTACTTTCAAAAATTGAAAAAATTTCCATCGTTTCCCGTAAATGGGCGAAATTTCCAAAAAAAAATTACAAATTTAAAATTCGCTAATTTTCGAATATTTTTCAATTTTTTTTACTGAATACTGCCATAATTTTTTTAAAAATGACCAAATCAAAATATTTTTTTTTTTATAGATGCATGATGTCTTTACCTATTATTTGATATATTTTTTTATAAATCTGACCCTTTACCTGCCCATAGAAGGGATTCAAAATGACAACTATTTCACATAAATTAACTTTTTCAACTTAACTTTTGAAAATGTTCCGGAAAGTCTGACACTTTTATATATATCTTAAATTAAAGATAATGTAATATACTTTATTATGGAAAAAAAAATTTCGGATCTAACATCTAACTATCAAATTGTCCAAACAATTATTATAATATATCATACAATACTTGAAGAATAGAAAATTTAATATTTAATTTTATCAATTTATTTATTTTTTAAAAATTGAATATTCAAGAGAAAACTTTTTAAACAAAATCGTTTAACTTACTTGTCCATCGAATGTAATGTGTTATGTCTGGAAAAAAATTAATTATTTAATTTTTAAATTTTAGAATTGATACTGAAGTGTGCTAAATTTTCAAAGTAATGGTTAAATTAAATAGTCTTTTACCAACAAATACTTGAAATAAATTATCTATAGAAATTTTACAGCATGATACAATTTATATTCCGATTAACATATTAAAACACATAATATTGTATTTAATCAATTTCAGATATCATCTATGAGGTGTGTTCAGAAAATAACGGGAATTTTTAAATTTCGCGGGTTTTGAGAGTCTAATCATCATATAAAATGTAACAAAGTATTTGGAATATCATCTAAGACCTATGGCGAGTCTGTCATGCGTAATACAAGAGTGTACAAATAGTATAAGCGTTTCCAAGATGGCCGTGAAAACGACGTTAAAGATTACGAACGCCTGGACGGCGTAGCAGCAAAATTTGTTCCAAAACTGTTGAATTTCGAACAAAAACAGCGGCGAATGGAAGTTGCTCACTTTATGAAGTCAACGACGATTCAAAATTACTGAAACTTGTTAAAACAGATGACGAAACATGGGTTTATGGATACGACGTCGAAACTAAGGCTCAATCGTCTCATGGAGACATAATGGATCGCCAAGATCCAAAAATGCTCGAACGTGATGGTTATGCTCATTGTATTCTTCAATTTTAATGACATAGTGCATCATGAATTCTTGTCACAAGATCAAATGATCAATAAGGAGTACTACCTACCAGATCAACGTCGTTCGCGTGAAGCAATCCGAAAAAAACGCCCGGATTTGTAGCAAAACAATTCATGACTTTTGCACCACGATAATGTNTTTTTTTACTTAATACTGCCATAATTTTTTTAAAAATTACCAAATCAAAATATTTTTTTTTTTATAGATGCATGATGTCTTTACCTATTATTTGATATATTTTTTTATAAATCTGACCCTTTACCTGTCCATANTTTTTATAAATCTGACCCTTTACCTGCCCATAGAAGGGATTCAAAATGACAACTATTTCACATAAATTAACTTTTTCAACTTAACTTTTGAATGTGTTCCGGAAAGTCTGACACTTTTATATATATCTTAAATTAAAGATAATGTAATATACTTTATTATGGAAAAAAAAATTTCGGATCTAACATCTAACTATCAAATTGTCCAAACAATTATTATAATATATCATACAATACTTGAAGAATAGAAAATTTAATATTTAATTTTATCAATTTATTTATTTTTTAAAAATTGAATATTCAAGAGAAAACTTTTTAAACAAAATCGTTTAACTTACTTGTCCATCGAATGTAATGTGTTATGTCTGGAAAAAAATTAATTATTTAATTTTTAAATTTTAGAATTGATACTGAAGTGTGCTAAATTTTCAAAGTAATGGTTAAATTAAATAGTCTCTTACCAACAAATACTTGAAATAAATTATCTATAGAAATTTTACAGCATGATACAATTTATATTCCGATTAACATATTAAAACACATAATATTGTATTTAATCAATTTCAGATATCATCTATGAGGTGTGTTCAGAAAATAACGGGAATTTTTAAATTTCGCGGGTTTTGAGAGTCTAATTATCATATAAAATGTAACAAAGTATTTGGAATATCATCTAAGACCTATGGCGAGTCTGTCATGCGTAATACAAGAGTGTACAAATAGTATAAGCGTTTCCAAGATGGCCGTGAAAACGACGTTAAAGATTACGAACGCCTGGACGGCGTAGCAGCAAAATTTGTTCCAAAACTGTTGAATTTCGAACAAAAACAGCGGCGAATGGAAGTTGCTCACTTTATGAAGTCAACGACGATTCAAAATTACTGAAACTTGTTAAAACAGATGACGAAACATGGGTTTATGGATACGACGTCGAAACTAAGGCTCAATCGTCTCATGGAGACATAATGGATCGCCAAGATCCAAAAATGCTCGAACGTGATGGTTATGCTCATTGTATTCTTCAATTTTAATGACATAGTGCATCATGAATTCTTGTCACAAGATCAAATGATCAATAAGGAGTACTACCTACCAGATCAACGTCGTTCGCGTGAAGCAATCCGAAAAAAACGCCCGGATTTGTAGCAAAACAATTCATGACTTTTGCACCACGATAATGTACCTGCTCACAATTCATTGCTTATTCGTCAATTTTTTACCAAAAATAATACTGTAACGATGAGCTAGTCTCGATATTCTCCAATTGTTAATTTACCGTTACTTCTTTTAAGGAGAAAAAAATGGAAAGTATTCCTTCAATTTTGTTTTGACAAAAGTCACTTATATGCATTTATAATTTTCATTAAAAAATATATTACTTTGAAAAATAAAAAATATTTTTAAAACATTTACACCAATTTTCAAACAGTAGAAGTTTAAATTTAAATTAAAATCGCTGTTTTAACCATTAAAAAATAAACCAGTAAAAAATGTTTACTAATTGTTCTTAGTAATAATAATTAAGTTTTTTTTTTTAGATTTATAAACAAAGAAATGTATGTTTACCACTTGTATTGTCAGTTTCACAGAAAGTTAGTAGATTAAATAGAGAACAGCTCCATAAAATTATTTTAATTAGACTTTCATAAGATGCCATTATGATCTGTAAACAATGAATAATTTCAATTTTAGAAAGTGTATTTATAATATATATATATATTTATAACAGTTCGTGTATAGACACCGCACAGTATACACGTTTATCGCCGCTCGCTCCGTTATCAGCTCGTTTGCGTGTGTTCTGTATATTAATTATCGTGCCCTGCGCTCGTCGCGCGGTACTAGTACCGCAGGTAATGTACAAGCTATCTAATCTTAAACCTATAAATTACCGCACTATAAATATTATTCATATACCTACATCATTATGAGCCACTTTAATCGCCCAATATCTACTAACAACAAAANTACTAGGGAGGACACGCCTTATGTGTGTCAACTTGTCCTTTTAAAAAATGGTGTTCAAGGCGTGAGGCAAAACTGTCTTTTTTTCTAATTAATTAATAATTATTAAAAAAATTAATATTAATTAATCAGCCTTTTATCAATTGCTCTCAATATATCAAGTAGTCGGTATTACTACAAATGTTCAAGTTTTTATGAAGAATACTTTCTTTAAAAGATTCAATTAAAGCTTAAGGATGTCAACTAATAGTGTATTTAAGAGTCACATCTATCATAACACCCCTTCCCCTAAAATATTTTACGCCATATTTTTACAGCTAGTATAAGTGCTGTTTCACAATATTAAATTAAATGCATCATTTCCTGATTTCTTCGTCGTATTAGACATTTTTGGTTGAATTTGGCGTTAAAAAAAAAAAAAAATTAACGGTCAAACATAGTGTTGTACCACAAAATAACCTGTTAAGGAAAGAGAGACTTAGGAGTAGTATTTGATAATAATATCTTTGCTTAGATATTTACGTACGTGTGCTCGTACAATAGTCACCGTGCTCGACTGACAAAGTATAAGACACAAGTACACTAGATGTTGAGGACAAAAGTAGGTAAGTATAATAAAAGATCTCCAGAGGAATGAAAAAAATTTGACTTTATACAGTAAGCCGGACAGCGATAACCTAGTTCTAAGACTGATGAATGACAAAAAACATAAAGCTGCGTACTGAAGTCGACGATGATCTTTTGGATTTAAATAGGTTTAGAATTATTGCTTATTTCGCAATTATTTTTTAATCTCAGCTCATAAATCGCTTGTAGCGGATGCGAGGTCTGTGTTTTATTTTATATTTTTTACAATAATGATAGCGTGACACCACTCATAATAAAAAAATCTTATAATTAATTTGTACTCCCTTAAAGTCATTATTAGATTATTAATAATTTTTAATTAAATTAAAAATAATAATTACCTCAGTATTCCGTGATTTCCTTGAAACCAAATGTTATAGTAAATTAATAATATTCATTAGTATATAAGATTAGTTAAATGCAAAAAACATGTTTATTCAAATGTTCATTATTATTTACTAAGTTGGTTCTTAAATATTTTCTAATTTTAAACTTCAAACTCTGAAGATACTTATACTTCTACTCATTATGAGATAATTTTATACATTGTTAAATTTATTATTTCATTGAATTGGTGTCACAAAAATAGCGAGTAAAAATATCATAATGTAGTATTATAAGTAATTTCTATAAATGTTGAGGGGGCTATCTTCATTCTTTCTTCACTCTTAAAACCATTTTATGTATCAATAAATAAAATTATCAGAGCAGTGAAAAAAATATAGATGAAATCAGTTAGTGATTAAAATTACTAACATAAACACTATAAAAATATATATGAAACTAAAAATCACCAAAATTGATTTTCTAACATATTTAAAGAGAAATCAAGTAGCTCATGTTAAAAGAATCACTCTGTATACAACAACTTTATAACTTTTTATCATTTCTTCTTAAAATCTACAATACTGAATTATTTATTATAAATTTTATATTAAATTTAATTAATGTAATAAGTATTTATTTATATATTATACTTAAAGGCCTTAAAACTTATAATCACGATATAATTATGGAAATCAGAAATACTGTTATTTTTAGAATAATCTAACAATTTCTTCTAATAAATAAACACTATTTACAGATTTGCATCGAAGTATTTTTTATATTAGTGACTTTAATCACTAAATTTTTATTCTATGCTTACTTATTATGTACATGATATTTAAAAATAGGGTTAAAAAAATCATTTAAAACGTTTTCATAACGTAAACAAAAAAACTTAAAACATTTTAAATACCAATAAATTATAAATGTTATATATTATACTTATAAATCATTCAATGTAAATTTTATTCACTGTTGCCTCCCATTTATACAGTATTTTAAATTAAAGTAAAAGAATATGTCTGATAAAAGGGATATGTTTATATCATTTACAAAAAAAAAAAAAATTGTATTGTGCATACATTATTCAAGTACGTGATGTTGCACGTTGGTAACATTAGTTGTCGATAAAATTCTAGTGTTAAGCCGCATCTCTTGCCGTAGGTGAACGGATGGGTGACCGTACGAAAGCTTTTTCGATGACGAAAAACACCATGTTCCCAGTGCAGAAGGCATCGGGGAACGACTGCACTCATAAATTTCCCATAATATACCAATCCAATTGGTATCAACTTCTTTTCTACATCATTTTGAACTTTGTTAAATTTTGTACTTTTTGCGATTTTGCTATGGTATTAGTTGGTATATATAGATGTATATGGTATTAGTTTATATTATGTAAAGGATTGAAGTAAACACTATCTTATTACGCTATCGTTTTGAAAAATTGGTCCGTTGAGAGCTGAGAAAAAGTAGTGACAGACACAAAAATAAAAACACATCATAATAAAATTAATACCTTCTCAGCTTCGTTCCAAAGTCAAATAAATAATTTATAATTTCTACCTACAAACTATGGACAGATTAGATCACAATTACGAACTAAGATTCAATTGTGGTGTCTTATGTTCAATTAGTATTAATCGATTAAAAAACGAAATACTATTATTGCCTACAATCGTAGGTTTCTTAACCAATTGTCTTCAATAGGTTTTCAAGTGTTTATTTTTCCTTATTTTTGTCGTCATACGATCTGTTATGTTTAGAATAATCGCTTAAGGATTCTTTTTCTCAGAAGCAATTGAATATTTTCTATTTCTATAAAGGAGAATGTTGTATGCTATAATGCCATACTTTGGCGAGGTTGTACGTATATTCGGATGGGGGGAGTACGTGCACACGTAAGCACATATAAAAAACTAAAAACTATTAATCATAATCTGTATTATTACAGGTGTAGTCGAAAACTAACACCCCCATGAGACTTAAATGTAAAATCGTTTCACAAATAAAACTCCTCTATACACAGTGGATAAAATTAAAAAAGAAATATTACTAATCAAAATATAAATTAAATTAATTTTTTGGACTCATTAGATACTATCTTTGATATTTCGATCGCTAATTCTTTAGAAACCAATTTTTGTAAACAACGAACGTGAATTACTTATTTCTAAATCAGTCTCTAGTATTTAAACTTAAAAATATAACAAAATTCCTTTTAGAACTACTCGATTGACTAGAGATATAAAAGATAATGATTTTGCAGAACTTAAACTAAAAAAATTATATGAATTAATTAAATAAGATTAATGTAAATGAATTGTTAAATAAAAATATATTTTATAAGTATTCAATAGTTGGGTTTATTAATAATTATTTAAAATATTAATTAATAAATATTATTAATAAATATATTTATTAATATTTTCATGAATATCATATATTTTAGCATACGCTTTATTTATAAAAAAAATGTATAATTTTTTAATTTTAGTGAACAAATTTTTTATTTATAATTTACATATATATCAACTAAACTACATAAAAAAAGAAACTAAAAAAATTAAATTATAAGCTTACTTGAGACATACTAGATATATATCATACATTTTTCTTGACAACTATCATAAGAATAATTCATGGCCCAATGAAACAGACTATTGTTACCTCTGGTATTACAAAAACTTTATTAGTGATGAATTTTGAATCTAAATCTTTAAATAATTAAAAAAAAACAATCGAAATTGTTTAGAAATTTTTATTTTAACTTATTATCAAGGTAAAAAATTGATAATAGCTTTAATGTTTGATATATCCTAAAGATCGAGATTTCGAATATTTTTTCATCTTAAAGTACATTTAATTAGATTTTATTTAATGTAGGTTTTTTGGAACATTATCAAAAATTGAAAAAAAAAAATATGTTGATGAGCTCCCGCAGTACCTTAGATAATGATTGAATTTTCAATAAGAGCATGTTATCATCAAGGAAAATGTTTAAAGTATTATCAATACTTATATTACAATAATCTGTTCTGTTTACCAAGTCATTTAAATATAAAGTGAAAATTAAGATCATCAACATTGACTGTAATTTTTTGAAACATTTCTCATTATTGTCGGGACTGAAGGGAAATTTTCAAAATAATGGTATGATAGCTTTAACTTGGTACGATATGTGATCTTTTGACAAATTCGATCCAGTAGCAGTGGGAGTAATGGCGTATACGGTAACACAAAATAAATTACAGCAGAGTAAAACCAATAGCTCTCAATTGTGCGTCGAAGATAAAATAATTTTTTTCAACAATTTAATTATATATAGTGAGTATGTAACAAAATGCTTGTATTTTGATAAAAAGTTATCCTAGAATTATCATCAACCCAACAAAATTTTTTACTTATTAATTATTAATAATCAAAATGTTGCTTTGAACGTAATATAAGAAGGCAATAATTATTATGAAAATTTTTTGACGAAATGATTATTGAATCAAAAGTTATTGGATCTGTTATAACATTGTATCTCACTCTGTATAAAATACTAATAAAAAAAAAATTATAAATGATCTACACGTAGTAACTCATAAAGGAAGAATAGAGTTAGTTTAGTTGGGTAGTAGTTGTTAAATAGGTGTAGGTGAGAAGTCGCCCGTTGTTTCATCAACTAGTATTATCCAATTTATATACGAGACTTTTTGTGATTGAGTTACTACTAAAAAAAGTAAATAATCTCTGACGGGGTGTGGATAAGAGGGTTCGTCAAGAACAGACTTGAACTAAACTTACGAATAGTCAGGATCTGTTAGAATACTTTTGTGAGTAAGTGCAGTAGAAATATATAATAATAGTAATAGTTGAATCAACATCACCAATAATTAATTATTTTATAGACCTTTAAATAACTCACCTGAGGTTTCGCGTGTGATTCAAGATTTTATAATGTGAAGGTAATTGAACTTGAATAAACTTTAGTCTTCACTTCCAGGCCTTAATAATCGAGGTTAATAAAGAAGAGGATGCTTGATCGATTTGGACGCGACGGCTACTGGATGTGATTTTTGTAGTATTTTTTATGGATCAATTTAATTAAATTAATTTTGTGAGAGATCTCGATTATCAAGGGACACCATTTATGATTTTTTATAAACAATATAAAAAATGTCATAGTACAATCAAAGACAGTTATGCATGAAAATAGTATTAGGTTGCCACGCAATAGAATGACTTATCTACATAATTAAAAGTACATTGTAGTGAAAAAATATAAAGGTTACATTTTTTGAATAATTTAGATGTACAAAATATTGGTTACATATTATTTAGAATAATTAAAATATAAGAGCTTATGAATATTACAACATACATATTTTTCAAAAAGTTATAAAAGTATAAAATGTAAAATTAGAAATTTTCTCACAAAATAGAATGTTTTTTAACTAAATGGCCATTTTCAGATAGAAGATTATGTATTATTATTTTTATTTATTAAACGTAACAAAATATTTTATTTGACATATAATTAAAAAATGTAATATTTCCGGAACATTTTCAAAAGCTTGGTTGAAAAAGTAAACTTGTCATACAAAAGTTACTTTTTCAACTCCTCTAGTAATCGCGTAAAATCAGAATTAAAAACATATATATATATAATAAATTATGATATTATTATAGTTCACAATTTAAAAAATTGTGTAAAAATATAAGTATACCGATACGTTTTTCTACAAAGCGGTGGACCATTATTATTACTATGTGTACTTATCCCCGTAGACCATATTTTTTCAAAGTACTTTTACGTTGGCCGAGCTACCGAGTCGAAGTTTCCCTTTGACATTCGCTTTTTCGAGACGGCGACATGCGTTTATTTGAAATTCCTACCGAACACACTGTTTAATGGTTAGACGAATTTATATAAATAGTAATTTAAAATTACTATACAAAAAAAAAATTAAAATGACTAATTTTCATATTTTTGATACTCCGATTGCCGAGCTCCTTTGCCGTTAGATAGCGGCACCCGTTTATTTGAATTTAACGCCGTGCCGTCACGTCCTGGCGACGACACGACATCACCGATACGACGTACGTTCGAAGCGACGTCGTGCTGAAACGGTATATCCTCGAGGCGACATGCTGTCCTTAGCAAATCGCTTCTCCCACGTTCTCTAGATCGAGGTGCAAACCTTTGGTTTCTGTAGCGACAATAGTTACGTTCTCTAGATCGAGGTGCAAACCTTTGGTTTCTGTAGCGACAATAGTTACGTTCTCTATATTATTTATAGAAAAACATATTTTATATATTTATTATAAAATAAATCAAAGATTTAATATGAACATCGGCAGCACTGGTTATTATAATGATTATTGTTATCAGTACTTAATAATCTCGAATGATTTAGCAATTTCGGTATTATAACATAAACCTTAGATTACATTTTAATTGTCTTTAGTTGTTTTTGTCCAAATTTTTCGTTCAAGATTAAATATTTAATTTATGTAAAGTTCACTTAAGAAATTAATTAAAATGGTTCTTGAAAGTACTATGATATGGTATGTACACTTTATACATTTCCCATTTAATAATATTAAATAATGTGGATGCATCATATCCTAATATTGTTCCTTGTGAACAATTTATCATTTATTTATTAATATGTTATTTAAATAATAATGAACAATGGATTACATTAAATACAAAGTACTATAATATAATATACTATGTAATCTAGTACTAGCTAAAATTTCTAATTTTATATACTTGATGAATAATATGTATATTTTAATATACTTAAACAAACAACTGAAAATTAGAAGAAAGGTTAATATTTAGTATTGTCTTATTTTTTTTAGTGTCGATAATAGTGATTACATGAGAAATGGAGATTTTGTACCAACTCGTCTTCAGGCACAACAAGATGCTGTTAATTTAGTATGTCTCTCAAAGACACGTGCGAATCCTGAAAATAATGTTGGCCTTTTAACTTTAGCAAAGTATATTATTTGATTTATAATGTACATTCCAAAAGCTGTATTTTTTATTTATATATATTTTTTTTATAGTGTTCGTGTTTTGGCTACATTAACTGCTGATGTTGGTCGTATATTGTCAAAGTTGCACCAAGTTCAACCCAATGGAGATATTAACTTTTCTACTGGCATAAGAATTGCTCATGTACTGTAACATTTTTCTCTATTATCTCGCATACTAGATATCTACATATTTCAGTTTAAACAATCACTAATGAATTGATAAATAAAAAGTTCTTTTAAAACAATCATACTTTAAGCACTTTTACTAAAATTTATATTATATGACAAAAAGAATAATTTGAAGATAAATAATCAAATGTTAATTATCAATAATAAATATAATACAAATTATTTAATTTTTGTTATTATATCTCAATGAATTATCTTAAAAATTAATTGATTGTGGACTTTATACTAAATATAATTTAATTATTGTATACAGTTATAAAATGTATATGCAATAAATTAATACTATTTTTTTTTTATTATTAGCTGGCATTAAAACATCGTCAGGGTAAAAATCATAAAATGCGTATCATTGCATTTATTGGAAGTCCTGTTGGACTAGATGAAAAAGAAATGATTAAATTAGCAAAGCGACTTAAAAAAGAAAAAGTGAATGTTGATGTTGTTTCATTTGGAGAAGAAGTATGATATATCTATGTAATAGCCTAATAGATAGGCTAATTATTTTTTTTTTTTTTTAATAATTACTATTGTAGGCTGAGAATTCTGATATATTAACTGCATTTGTTAATACATTAAATGGCAAGGATGGTGGAGGTAGTCACTTGATTGCTGTACCACCTGGATCACACTTTTCTGAAGCATTGGTATCATCACCAGTTATTCAAGGAGAAGATGGTGCTGGTGGAGCAGGTCTTGGTGGATCAGGTTATGAATTTGGAGTTGATCCGAATGAAGACCCTGAATTAGCCCTGGTAAATTAATTTGGTTGCTTATATATTGTGATTTATTAAGAATACTACTCCCATTTTTTCATAAAAAATGTACAGATTAAAATTTAATTTGTTTTTTATAACAATAGTAAACATCAAGTTTATTGTAAGAAAAAATAATGCCTAAAGGAATCTATTATTATATTTTTACAATTAAATGTAGAATAGTTTAAATAAAATTAGCTTGTAAAGATTAAGAAATGATAAAGAGCGGTGTTATGTTAAATGATCCTTTTTTTCTTATATTAAACTGAATATTTACTATAATTCATAAAAATAAATCAAGCTATAATTCATACATTTTTATGGAAATATTTGATTAAAATATGAGGGTTTAGTAACTAAATAAATTACAATCTTATCACAATCATATTAAACGCTGTTTAATATTATAGTTATTGAGAATAAATTACAATAACTACCATAAAAATTAACTTTTTTTTAATAATACTTCTTATTCATTTAATTAAATTTTTTTAATTATTTAGGAAAAATTAAAAAAAAATATTCTGAGTGTTATATAATACCATGTAATCATTAAATAAGAGTAAAATTATAAAACATTTTTCTTAAAGGCATTACGTGTCTCCATGGAAGAACAAAGAGCTAGGCAAGAACAAGAAGCTCGTCGAGGTCAGGCTTCATCTGCTGGAGAAAATTCAACTAGTCGACCAGCCACTATTAATGAAAGTAAAAATAATTTTCATAAAATGTTCCATTATCTGAATATTTGTTTAAATTTGTAATTAAAATTTATAAAATTATTTTTTTAAGTGTATTTAATTCCAGACCTATATGTATATGTATAGGTATATGAAAAAAATAAGTTATTTAACATTTAAACTTTACACTTAAAGGTGCCAACTTAAATTTTTTGATGAGAACACACATAAGTAATTAGCTTATTTATTAAGTAGTGATCTAACTAAGAAAACAGCTGGTTAATAGCAATTTTTGGACTATTATTTTGGAAATTGTCAACACTTTATTATAAAACTGTAGGAGGAATGTGTCAAGATATATCTAGAAATTAAAATAACAATAACTATGCTTTATCTCCCCACTATTTTGCATTATTAATGACTACGAAGAAAATAAAACAAGTTTTTAATGACCATTAATTTTCTTAATTAGAATATTAATATTAATTTTCCTAGATTTTTATTTAATAAATATGTAACATATATAAGTTCCCATTTAAAAAAATTGATTTTCTCTTTTATGTATAAGAGATGAACATAAAATATCTTCATGATTATTAAATTAACAATTGCATGTATATAAAAGAACCAAAAAAAAACTCAATATTATTTTTATTTTTTGATTAAACAAGTAGTTAATCATACAAAAGTAGTTATTATTTTCAAAGAATTTTCATAAATTGAAATATTTAAACAATAAAATTTGATTTTGCATAGTACCCTAAAACTTGAGTATGTATTATATAAAAGAAAAATTTTTATTTTAATGATTCCTCTTATAGACAAACTATAATATACTAACAAAAAATAATTTATTCATGTCAATAATTTAATAATTTAGAGGTGATGTTTCAAAATTCTGTTTCAACTTTCAATTAATATCAGTTAACATTTAGCTAAAAATATAATCTTTTATTTTTCATGGAGTAAATTTTATAAATGATTTTCTTTTGGAATTGGGTGAATTGTTGTTTGATTCTTTTTACTTAAATTTGTTATTTCTACGTTACTTTAGCTCCTACTGAGGAAGCAATGTTGGAACGTGCTTTGGCAATGTCAATGGAAACCAGTGAAGATGAACCTATGGTGATACAAGAAGGATCTGGTTCAGTTGCTGCAGCTCAGGTAGACTTTAACAACATGACTGAAGAAGAACAGATTGCTTTTGCTATGCAAATGTCCATGCAAGAATCTGCTGAAGTAAAAACACAATCATCTAGTGCCAAACCCAAAGATGAAGCAATGGAAGTTGAAGAAGATTATTCTGAAGTAATGAATGATCCAGAATTTATTCAAAGTGTATTAGAAAATCTTCCTGGTGTTGATCCTCAAAGTGATGCAGTTCGTCAAGCTGTTGGATTAGTTAGCAAAGACACTAAGGATAAAGATCAAAAAAATGAAAAAGATAAAAATACTAAAAAATAAAGTTAATATTCATATAATACATTTAAATTTTCTTTTCATGATTTTTGGCATATATTTTTTATTTGTAAACAAATATTCTAAAAGATTAAAATTAAAAAAATATTTCTTGTATTTAAAAATTATAAAAATAGAATGTTAACATTATGAATTATGCATAATTGAATTATAAAAAACTCAATAATTATAATCAGGAAAATAATTCACTGTTTAAATTTTTCAAAGTTATAACTAAATTTTTGCCTTAACTCGATATAATTCTCAAATCCAGCTAGTTTTTTAGTTATTACACAGAATTTTCCATCGTGATTTAGTAAATTAAATACTCCTTATATACAAATTAGTAAAGTTTCTTAGGGAGATCCTATTTACAGAATGATTCTTTTAATGCTAATGATTCAATTTATCTTAAAATAACAAATAATTTGCAAAGTTTTTTTTTTTTAGTGTTTATTAGTTACAAATGTATCTTTATTTCATTTTTTGTGAGTCTACATAAATATTTAACTTGCTTATAAAATAGAAAATAGCTGGTTGATTATGAGAATTTTGGACCAGTATTTCAGTTGTTTTTACAATTTAGAGTAATGATAGGATGTAAGGCGCGGATATAACAATTTTTATCACTAGACATTTCTCAAAATGTTAATAATATCTGAAATAATGGTCCAAATGTTATTATCAAACTCTTAATATCTTAATTACCTTATTTTATAAATAATTAATATAAAAAATATTTAATATCATTTTCATTTGGAGAAAAATATGTAAATGACAAAATCAAAATTAAAAATTCACAAAAAAATTATTATTTTAAGATAACTTGAATGCTCATTATTAAAATATTCACTCTGTATATATATTTATTTTATAATAACTTTTTAAATAAAACTAATATTTTTTATTTAAATTAAATTTTAAAACTACCCAAATATTGTTCCTATCTCCTTAAATGCGTAATGTACCTTAATTACTAGTGAGAGATTGATAAGCAAGTATATCCAAGTGAGACAGAGTTGTTTGGCTATGATGATAATTGGCGATAGACGAGTCGTTGAATAAAATAATTTAAGTTATTAACAATATAAATAAAACAAAAGTAGTGGTATAGAAATCTTATTCTATAACCCAACTACCCTTTGTTAGTTCGACGTCAGTAGTTCCGGGCTCTACAGATGAGTAGAATTGTCACATCAGCATTTACCTCTATGCTAATTAATATAAATAACGAATTAAGTAAATAAAATTGCAATTTGTATAATATAAGTATTAAAAACATGGAAATATATGTCTTTACAGCATCGATATAAATAATACTACTAGGAAATAATTAAAATATCATCAATTTATTGTTTCTAAGTTTTTTTTATGAATCTAGAAATAGAATTTAAATAACAGATGAAAAAAGACTAAAAACTAAGAATTTGGAACTGTTGAGTGATATTGTCGCATTAAAGAATATCCAAATTTTGTAGCCATTTAATTTTCTCTTTCATTAATACCTCTCAGACATTCATCAAATTTTGTTAATTCAATCTGTTCTATATATATGTTACATTATTATTTTTATATTATTAAATTATGATTAATATAATAATATGAGACTATTTAAAGCAATTTATTATAATACAACAGATGTGTTTATCATAATTGTTTGTCTAATTATTTATAAATATATAATACATGTCCTTAACTTTTTGTCGTAGTTTATTTTGTTCAAGAAATTTCAACCATAATTATTATTAATTAATTTTAAAAATGTTTTCATTAAATATTGTTAAATTAATTTTTTTATTATTTTATTTTATTTTATATACAAAAGCAAAAACGAATTCGCAAAAAACAATAGATCAACTAGATAAGTTACTAATGTATCCTGGATGGAAAAACATAAAAGATATAAAATATATAAAATATTATGATGCAAAATATTATCTTCAGAATCTTATTAAAACACCTACACATGGCCTTCAACTTGCTCATAAGATACGGGCTTTAACTATATATCTTGGATGCACATATGCAAAAGTTATGAATAATCTTTTTTCAATAATTTTTAACTGCATACAATTTTTTAAAATACAAAATGACTTAATAAATGGATGCATTTATACCGAAGAGCTCATAAACATAATATCCAAATTAATTGTTCCAATGGCAACATTAATGAAAGGTGCCATGGACACTTTAGATTTATTACATAATAAACCATGGGCTACTTTTAAAAGAAACTGCAATCACTACATAATGAGTCGTGTGTTAGGGAGAATAGGAGATATTCTTGACAAATTAAACCATCGAACTCTATTCAGTGTTGATATATCTGTCTACATTGCGACATTAGATTTAATATATTCATTTTTTAATGAGATAAATACATATTTAGAACATGACACTTATCAATATTGCGAATTGGTGCCTTATGATGAGAACTATTTATGGAATAAATGGGTTCAAGAATATAAAGTTATTCATAATGACAAGAAATTTGTATTTTTACAATTTTTATCCAGAAAAATTAAAAATTATATCATGGAAGAAATTCAAAAAAAGTATTTTGAACTGGGATTTCTATTTGATCCAATAACTGAAGAGACATTTATACCAACATCAGAGAGTCTAATTTATCCAGGTAAAATAATACTACTAGGAAATAATAAAATATCAATTTATAGTTTTAATTTTTTTTTTTTATAAATTTAGAAATAGAATTTAAATAACAGATGAAGANTTATAAATTTAGAAATAGAATTTAAATAACAGATGAAGAAAGACTAAAAACTAAGAATTTGGAACTGTTGAGTGATGTCGCATTAAATAATATCCAGATCTTGTAGTCATTTAATTTCCTCTTTCATTAATACCTCTGAGACATTCATCAAATTTTGTTAATTCAATCTGTTCTATATATATGTTACATTATTATTTTTATATTATTAAATTATGTTTAATATAATAATATGAGACTATTTAAAGCAATTTATTATAATACAACAGATGTGTTTATCATAATTGTTTGTCTAATTAT
>NW_026099576.1:16839924-16841100 GCF_025091365.1 Daktulosphaira vitifoliae
TTGAAAAATCAACAAATCAACATAATTTTTTTTTATACTAAAACCTTAAATATCTACCTTTCATTTGATATCATTTTTTTTAAAAATCTATCACTTAACCTGCTCATTAGGGGGGATTTAAAATAGTAACTTTTTTACAAAAATTAACTTTTTCAACTTATTTATATTTTTATATAAATAAGTTGATAAGAATAGTGTTTTTTTAACTACGGCAGCCGTTTAAATGTAGAAGAAAAAGTGTCGGGACAAATTTTTTTTTTTCATTATATAGTACATAAAAAAAGCTTTAATTTGATATATGTTTAAAGGACGCAGTATTTCCGGAACATTTTCAAAAAAATCGTATTTTTTTTATTAAGTTTAATGTCTGTTTTCACCATGAAGATAAAATAAAGTCCGAAATTTTTTTTTACCATTATAAAGTATATTACATTAGCTTTAATTTAAGATATATATAAAAGTGTCAGACCTTCCGGAACACTTTCAAAAGTTAAGTTGAAAAAGTTCTACTTTCTATATGCATTTTTATGTTTTGAATCCCCCCTGTATTTAGGGAAATGGTCCGATTTAAAAAAACAGTATGTCGAATG
Source organism: Daktulosphaira vitifoliae (assembly GCF_025091365.1). NCBI lineage: Eukaryota > Metazoa > Arthropoda > Insecta > Hemiptera > Phylloxeridae > Daktulosphaira > Daktulosphaira vitifoliae. The sequence continues at coordinate 16,840,515 of NW_026099576.1, forward strand.
AAAGATCTATATAAATACTACTTCTCATAAAAAAATTGTAATGATTCATACATTTTTCAAAAAGTTATAGCATAATAAAGTTAAAAATGGAAAATACAAAATCGAAAATTTTCACACAAAAATAGCATTCGGTAGCCATTTTCACCATGAAGATAAGATAAAGTCCGAAATTTTTTTTTTTCATGATAAAGCATATTACATTAGCTTTAATTTAAGATATATATAAAAGTGTCAGACCTTCCGGAACATTTTCAAAATTTAAGTTAAAAAAATTAATTTTTTGTGAAAAAGTTGTCATTTTAAATCCCCCCTTGTGGGCAGGTTAAGGGTTAAATTTATGAAAAAAATATACCAAATGAAAGGTAATGATATTATGCATCTATATAAAAAAGAATTATATTGATATGTTTATTTTTGAAAAAGTTATGGCACTTTTAAGTAAAAAAAATTGAAAAAATTTCGAAAATTAGCGATTTTTAAATTTGTAATTTTTTTGGAGGTTTCCCCCTTTTACGGGGAACGAGGGAATTTTTTTCAATTTTTAAGGGTAATGTCTTCGACTAGATACGATTTGTGATCTTTTGAC
>NW_026099576.1:16841130-16973437 GCF_025091365.1 Daktulosphaira vitifoliae
GAAAAGATTCTATAATTGAAATATTGAGAACTTAATTAATTTTAATGATTTACTTTAACTAAATGTACCAATCAAAACAAAGTTGTTAAAAAGATTTACTCAATTGAGTGTATTATAAAATTTGATTATATTTGTAAAAATCAATTGTTAATTCAGGAGAAAAAACAATCATTTTTTTTAGAAATGATTTATATGCATCATGTTACAAAAAAATTTGTAATATTATAGTCTAGTAGTAGCACCCACAAATAGAGTAAAAAAATTATTAAATTACAAAGTAAAATGATTTAATTTTGTAATTGAAACCTATTATATCAAACTTTATTCGTTAATAAATATTTTGACAACATTAGATATTAATGATTTTAATTGTCTTTATGGAGAACATCTAATAACTAACTGTTTAATTGATAAATTAGAATTTTTTTTTCAATTTTTGAGAGTAATATCTTCAACTAGATACGAATTGTAGTCTTTTGACGTATCGTTTAAAAAAGTAGGTCAAGTTAGAGCAGAGAAAATAAATGATAGTCACAAAAAAAAGATCTTCTCAGCTTTGCATAGAAGCTAAAACTTAAAGTATAGTAAAATAATTTTAATACGAATAAGAAATTTCTTCTTACAAGGGACGACTAAAGTGATGGGATCCTTGATCTTTATTGAAGTTATTGAATCTAAATGAGATAAAAATCAAACGAGTTAAAAATTTATACTAACTTAAAAAGAATTAAGAAAAAATGCAAAAAATTCATTGCCATACGCGGGTTGGAACCTCGTACCCCAAGCGTGTAAAACATAAATTTTACCAACTCGGCAACCGTACGTNCCCAAGAGTGTAAAACATAAACTTAACCAACTCGACAACCGTATGTTGCTTGAGCAGGTTGAAAAATTGGCTATTTAAGCTAGTTCAAATTTCAAAGTTATTTTTCTCGTCTTAAAAGAAGCAAACAAATTTAAATAAATTTAAATTTCTATGCTATATTAATTTTAATTTATATAATATTTATGAAAATCTGTACTCCCCTTGTTAGGTATTTAAAAATAAAATAAAATACAAAACCCAGAATTTTAACACAAAAATAGCAAATTATTGAATACGTTAGTCATTTTTAGCATAAAGACATATCCAGAGGTCAAATTTTATTTTTTCAAATTAAAGTATATTACATAAGCTTTAATTTAAGATATATATAAAAGTGTCAGTATTTCCGGAATACTTTCAAAAATTAAATTGAAAATATCGTAGTAACAATACGCATGTTTAAAGTTTTGACCCCCCTTGTTAAAGGGGTATGATCCGATTTACAACAAAACCGTGCCAGATGAAAGGGGTATATAAATATTTATTATAAAAAAGTAATGATATTGATCCATACATTTTTCCAAAAGTTATATAAAATATAAATTAAATAATATAAAATATAAAATCGAGAATTTTTTCACGGAAATCGTACGTTTTTCTTTAACTTTGATGTCCGTTTTCACCACGAAGACAAGTCCAGAGGTCAAATTTTTTTTTTTCAAATTAAAGTATATTACATAAGCTTTAATTTAAGATATATATAAAAGTGTCAGTCTTTCCGGAACATTTTCAAAAGTTAAGTTGAAAAAGTTCTACTTTCTATACGCATTTTAAAAGGTTTGCACCCCCCCTGTATAAAGGGAAATGGTCCGATTTTAAAAAAAAGTATGTCGAATGAAAGAAGTATATATAAAGTATTTATCATTAAAGAATAAAGTTGATTCATGCATTTTTTAAAAAGTTATAGCAACATAATGTTAAAAAATGTAAAATATAATATCAAGAATTTTTTCACAAAAATAGCATATTTTTGCATACGGTAGTCATTTTCACCATGAAGACAAGTCCAGAGGTCAAATTTTTTTTTTCAAATTAAAGTATATTACATTAGCTTTAATTTAAGATATATATAAAAATTGTCAGTCTTTCCGGAACATTTTCAAAAGTTAAGTTGAAAAAGTTCTACTTTCTATATGCATTTTAAAAGGTTTGCACCCCCCCTGTATAAAGGGAAAAGGTCCGATTTAAAAAAAAAGTATGTCCAATGGAAGAGGTAAATATAAAGTATTTATTGTTAAAGAATACAATTGATTCATGCATTTTTTAAAAAGTTATAGCATCATAATGTTAAAAAATGTAAAATATAATATCAAGAATTTTTTCAAAAAAATAGCATATTTTTGCATATGGTAGTCATTTTTACAATGAAGACAAGTCCAGAGGTCAAATTTTTTTTTTCAAATTAAAGTATATTACATTAGCTTTAATTTAAGATATATATAAAACTGTCCGTCTTTCCGGAATATTTTCAAAAGTTAAGGTCAAAAAGTTAATTTTTCGTAAACAAGTTGTCATTTTGAAACCCTTCCTGTGGGCTGTTTAAGGGTCAAATATTCACAAAAATATATAAAATGATAGGTAAATATCTAAGGTATCTATAAAAAAAAAAATTATATTGATTCGGTCATTTTTAAAAAAGTTATGGCAATTTTAAGTAAAAAAAATTGAAAAAATATCGAAAATTAGCGATTTTTAAATTTGTAATTTTTTGGGGGATTTCCACCGTTTACGGATAACGAGGGAAATTTTTTCAATTTTTGAGGATACTGTCTTCAACTAGATAAGATTTGTGATCTTTTGACATATTTTTCATCAAAATCGGTTCAGTGAGAGCTGAGATTGAGCGTATACAGGCACAAAAAAAAAAACACATCATAGTAAAATTAATACCTTCTCAGCTTCGCATCGAAGCTAAAATATTTAATACCATTTTCATTTGGAGAAAAATATGAAAATGACAAAATCAAAATTAAAAATTCACAAAAAAATTTTTTAAGATAACTTGAATGCCCATTGTTAAAATATTCATTCTGTATATATTTTTATTTTATAATAACTTTTTAAATAAAACTAATATTTTTTATTTAAATTAAATTTTAAAACTACCCAAATATTGTTCCTAACTCCTTAAATGCGTTATAATTACCTGAAGGAGACACAAGCAATCGTGTACCTTAATTACTAGTGAGAGGTTGATAAGCAAGTATATCCAAGTGAGACAAAGTTGTTTGGCTATGATGATAATTGGCGATAGACGAGTCGTTGAATAAAATAATTTAAGTTATTAACAATATAAATAAAACAAAAGTAGTGGTATAGAAATCTTATTCTATAACCCAACTACCCTTTGTTAGTTCGACGTCAGTAGTTCCGGGCTATACAGATGAGTAAAATTGTCACATCAGCATTTACCTCTATGCTAATTAATAAAATAAAGAATTAAGTAAATAAAATTGCAATTTGTATAATATAAGTATTAAAAACATGGAAATATATATCTTTACAGCATCGATATAAATAATATTACTAAGAAATAATAATTAAAATATCAATTTATTGTTTCTAAGTTTTTTTTATGAATCTAGAATTAGAATATAAATAACAGATTAAAAAAGACTAAAAACTATGAATTTGGAACTGTTGAGTGATATTGTCGCATTAAAGAATATCCAAATTTTGTAGCCATTTAATTTTCTCTTTCATTAATACCTCTCAGACAATCATCAAATTTTGTTATTGAATCTGTTCTATATTTTTGTTTTATAATTAATCACAATTTACATTATTATTTTTAGTTTATTAAATTATGATAAATATAATAATGTGAAATTATTTAAAGCAATTTATTATAATACAACAGATGTTTTATCATAATTGTTTGTCTAATTATTTATAAATATATAATACATGTCCTTAACTTTTTGTCGTAGTTTATTTTGTTCAAGAAATTTCAACCATAATTATTATTAATTATTTTTAAAAATGTTTTCATTAAATATTATCAATTTTATTNTTTTTAAAAATGTTTTCATTAAATCTCATCAATTTTATTTTTTTATTATTTTATGTAATTTTATATACAAAAGCAGAAACAAATTCGAAAAATACAATAGATCAGCTAGATAAGTTACTAATGTATCCTGGATGGAAAAACATAAAAGATATAAAATGTATAAAATANTTGAAAGATGTAATATATATAAATTATTGTAATAGAATGTATTACCTTCAAAATCTTATTAAAACACCTACAGTTCGTTCTCGACTTGCGCAAAAGATACGGGCTCTAACTATATATCTTGAATGCACATATGCAAAAGTTATGAATAATCTTTTTTCAATAATTATTAATTGCATACAATTTTTTAAAAAACAAAATGACTTAATAAATGGATACAATTATACTGAATAGCTCATAAATATAATATCCACATCAATTGTTCCAATAGCAACATTAATGAAAGGCGCCATAGACGCTTTAGATTTATTACATAATGTACCATGGGCTACTTTTAAAAGAAACTACAGTCACTACATAATGAGTCCTTTGTTGGGGAGAATAGAAGATATTCTTGACAAATTAAACCATCGAACTCTATTAAGTGACTATATATCTGTAAACTTTTGCCCATTTGACATTATATATTCATTTTTTAATAATATAAAAGAATACATAGAATATGACACTTATCAATTTTGCGAATTTGTGCCTTATGATGAGAATTATTTATGGAATGAATGGGTTCAAGAATTTAATGTTATCGACAATGAAATAAAATTTGTATTTTTACAATTTTTATCCAGAAAAATTAAAAATTATGTCGTGGCAGAAATTCAAGAAAAGTATTTTGAACTGGGATTTCTATTTGATCCAATAATTGAAGAGACATTTATACCAACATCAGAGAATCTAATTTATCCAGGTAAAATAATACTACTAGGAAATAATAAAATATAAATTTATAGTCTTACAAATTTTTTATGAATCTAGATTTGGAATTTAAATAACAGACGAAGAAAGACTAAAAACTATGAATTTGGCATCTGTTGTTATTTAATTTCTACTTTCATTAATACCTCTCAGACAATCATCAAATTTTGTTAATTGAATCTGTTCTATATTTTTTTTTTATAATTAATGACAATTTACATTATTATTTTTATATTATTAAATTACGTATTATATAATAATATGAGACTAAAGCAATTTATTATAATACAACAAATGTTTTATCATAATTGTTTGTCTAATTATTTATAAACAGTGCAGCTTATGGCTTGGACGACGAGACGATCGCAACCCCGACTAAAATTAATTAAAATAAGTAAATTATTTGCAAATTCTTAATTCTACATTTTTAAGTATAAAATAGTTATAATACATGTGTCGTGTGTGAATATAAAAGTTGTTTCTCTCAATATATGCGCATACGGTTCAGGTGCATTCTTATGTACGGGATTTGGACGACGGACAGTGTCGTCTGTATGGTAAAATATTAGTATATTGGGCAATTTATTTTTAGAATTAACTACGTGTCGTATTCGTTTGCTGTAACAGTATAATCGCTATTATTATTACTTTCATTTCTATTATCTACTGCGACCTTTAAAATAATAATTTGTGTATTGTTTTTTATTATATTATATTTAATTTGTCAATTTTTTGTACTTATAACTAAAGGTATTATATTAAAAGTCGCACCCCAATCACGAGCTGCCACTGTTTATATATATATAATACATTATATTTTGTTAAAAAAATTTCATTCATAATTATTATTAACTATTTCCCAAGCGTTTTCATTAAACGTTTTTTATTACATTATGTAATTTTATATACGAAAGATGATACTAGTTAATAAAATATAATAGATCAATTAGATATATTACCTAATTGTTTTGGATGTAAAAATTTAAACGTTCTGAAATCATAAAAATCATTTTGTATACAAAAGCTTTATGATTTTTTATAAATNTAATTGTTTTGGATGTAAAAATTTAAACGTTCTGAAATCATAAAAATCATTTTGTATACAAAAGCTTTATGATTTTTTATAAATTCTTCGTAAAAATTACAATTCTAAATTATTCAATATCAATTTCATACTAAATTTAAATACCATAATAAATATTTATTCATGTATTATACTTATAAATCATTAAACTTGTAATCAGGATATATATATAAGATAATAGGAGTTTATGATGCTATGGAATAATTCAATAAATCCTTCTAAAAATTAAACACTACAGATTGTATTGATGCGTTTTTTATGGTAGTGATTTTAATCGCTGTCAAATATCATCTATTCTTGTCCCCACTGTACTGGGCTTTTTTTAATATTGTAGTACGTTTCAAGAGCTTTAATTTTGTATACACTAGAATAATACAATCGTTCTAAAACATTTTCAAAAGCGTGGGAAATTTCTTTTACCTTTTCCATATTTTTTATTTTTATTTATATACGTTTTATAACTTTGATATATAATAATTTTATTATTCAAACAAATTGGCTTTTTATAAAGAATGACCATTATTATTCTTAGATAACGTTTATGTAAGATGTAAATATATTTAGATATATTTTGAAATTTAAAAATTTAAGTTTTGACTTTATTGTCCAACGCCTTAATCATACTAAATTATATATAAGAATAAGAGTTATGTATGTCATTTTAAAATATAAGTATTTAAATTGGAATATGAATAAATTGAGAGTTATTTCATATAAATTTCCAATTGTTATTAATATTCTTTAATTAATTTGATAAAGTTGCTGCTTTAAGCAGTTGTAATATCCTACAAGAGAATTCTTGCAGCGCTAGCTTTTAAATTAATTTCTCCTAAAAAAATAAAATAATGAGAATTTTTATTTTTAATTACATTTTCAATTTATGAATCATATGATAATTAATATATTTAATATAGTAAGAGACGCCGGCAGGATGGTATTACATCCCAGAAAAATTGTTTAAATTTTATTTAGAAAGGGAATCCAAATTTTTGTGAACTACTATTTTTCAAAATTGTGACATCGATAAATCATTAATGAAGTTATCAATATTTGCCTATCAGCTACAACTATTATAAACATTAGGTAAATAAGCCCCACAATTTGTAGATGAAAAATCCAATAAGGGCAATGGCCCACACTGTGGCACCACATCTGCTTTTAATTTATATTTGAATACTTTTATATATATAATTAAATTTTTTGTTATTATTATTTTATCAGGAAATGCAAATTAAATTTAAAAATAAACTAAAAAATTAATATTAATTTTTAACATGTATTAATGTCTAAACTTCCGAAAATTTGATTTTTAAATAAAAAATTATTATAACGTTTTTTTTTTAATTTTTNATCTGACAGTGATTAAAATCATTATCATAAGAAGCGCTTCGATGCAAATCTGTAGATAGTGTTTCATTTAGAGAAATTGGTGGATTATTCCAAAAGCAACATGAACTCTCATTTCTTCAATTATATCCTGATTAGTAGTTCTTTGATTTTAAAATATAATATATGAATAAATACTAATTATAGTATTTAAATTCAGTATGAAATAGTGAGGCCAGCTATGATGTATGGTTCATAGTGTTGGGCGGTTGATAAGAAAGTAGAGCAGAGAATAAGTGTAGCAGAGATGAGAATGCTTAGTTGGATGAGTGGAGTGACTAGAGAAGATAGGATAAGGAACGAGCATATAAGAGGAAGTATAGGTGTTGCGTCAATCGTGGATAAGATGACAGAAAATAGACTTAGATTGTTTAGTCATGGTATGAGGAAAGAAGAATCGAAAGCTGTAAGAACAGTTATAGAAATGAATGTTGAAGGAAGAAGAGATAGAGGAAGACCAAAAAAGAGATGGAGGGATGCTATTGAATGCGATTTGAGGACAGCTGATGTGAGCGTAGAAGATGTGGGAGATCGTGTCAAGTGGAATTTTAGGATAAGAGTGGCCGACCCCAAGTAGTTGGGATTAAGGCAAAGAAAAAGAAACTTTTAAGTTTTAATATTATTAAAAAATAGTATTTACATATACAAAAAGCTAAAAATAATTAAGAACAAAAAAAATTGTTTTAAATTAATGCTGATTTTGATTATTAATATGTTAAAAATAAGGAAAATGTCATATTTAACCTATTTTTTTAATCGTTTAAAGTAGATTGTTGTAAATGTTTATAATAAAAATAAATAATTTATTTTACCATAACTTTTAGCTCAATTGGCAAGTTTGACATTGACATCATTAAATAGAAAATTTTATGACAATTAAAAAAATTGTATCGTTAAGATCAATATGCAGTCAGAAAGTTTTATAATTACTATTTATTGTAAATTTATCAGAAAAGCTCAATATTTTTTTGCATTTTTATGGTAATAGATAACTTAAATAGAAGTAATAGTAATAATTTCCTAGTAACTTTTGTTCTTTGAAAAGATTCTACTATAATTGAAATATTGAGAACTTAANAAGTAATAGTAATAATTTCCTAGTAACTTTTGTTGTTTGAAAAGATTCTACAATTGAAATATTCAGCACTTTATTAATTTTAATGATTTACTTTAACTAAATGAACCAATCAAAACAAAGTTGTTAAAAAGATTTACTCAATTGAGCGTATTATANACAGAAAAATACAAGACAAAAATTATAATAATTATACGTTAAATATGTTATATAAAGAGCAACAAGCATTGTCTGATGGGTTACGTTATTGTCATAGTCTTTCCTATACCAATATCAATGTAAGTTGTGTACCGAGATAGATGGTGTTTTTCAATTACTCTTACATAGTTTTCTTATAGTAAAATTTGTTGAAGTGTTACACTAAATAGATAAGAAATTTATTTAACCCTAATGTAATTCAATTTATGTGGCCATTAAAAAAACTCTATCTTAATTACTTTCAACATTTGCCTGGAACAAATTGTACCAAAAATTTTAATAAAATACTTAATTCAATAGAATATTTTGCAGACAAAATTATTTCCATCGAGTCACCACACATAATTTTATTTTAATGTATAATATAATAAACTCTTATTGGCTTTAAGATAATTATAGTGCCAATAAAGTTTTATTACACATGTTTGTGCCTTTTTAATGCAAAAATGTTTAGAAAAACATTATTGCCAGCTAGTGAAGATGGAGTAATCTACTATTTAATTAAGTATCTTCCTAATATATCATAACTATTTTTAATAAATAGCAGCTATTGAAATTTTTTGAATAAACGATAAAACTACTTCTTTTTATAATTATTAACCAACATATTTTATAACTATTATTTACTCGATAATATTTTAAAAAAATACGTGGCAAATTAGTTAATGAACTAATAGTATTGTGCTGACGTAACAAATATTTTTTTTGTTTGAAGTTGATAATAGTTTATGATAACAATACAGATTACATATATTGATGCATTAAATCTAAAAGAACATTTTGTGTCAGTTTAAAATATTTTGAAAAACCATATAACTTAATTTATTTGTACATTTCAGTATCTATACTGCAATCAAATTCTTAAATAGATATCTGGTTTCAAAAAAAAATAATAATAATAATAAAACAGAAAATTAGTGATTTTATTCCATTAAAATAATATTTTGAATATTTCTATTATTTATTCAAATACTACCTATGAAAATATATTATATTAACAGTATTACTATCATAGTTCATAAAATTAAAGTGAAAAATAAAAAAACACATGCATATAACAATGGACACAGAGCGTACCTATAGCGATCACAAATTATACAAACAACTGAATGGGAGCATGACAGTATAATTACTTTTTCTTCGCTGTTTGGGTGTTTAATAAATATATAATCATACCGTACAACATTTAACGATGAAACAGTTTCGAAGTTTCGCCTTCAGTCAGAATCATGAAGACTCATGTTATCATTGCCATTTATTTATCTTGCTTCAGTATGTCCAGGTAAAAACAAAAACATAATAAATTCTTTTTCTAAAATCATTTTTTTAATATTTTGGATTAACATTTTAACTTATTTAAATTTAAATTTTATTTTATTACTGTCAAGCACCACAAAACTATATGATTTTTAAACAGATTATTTTAATTGAATATATTAATTAATAATTTTAATTAAAATACTTGTTATTGAAATTCGATGCTCTAGTGTGCGGACTAATGTCGTTGACATTAATTCAATACCAATGACGCTTTACAATGCTACCGCTTATATTATGAGACACCAAAGAAATCTTGACATAGAATTTATCAAGTCTACTGGTAATGAAGGTAATGTCTGATTCACAGCAAGTTAAAAAAATGTTTTTGTTATTAAATTGTAAAAATATAAATCTACGTAGGGTAATTATAGACGAAAATAAGGAGGTTAGCTCTCAATGCGTTAGGAAATTATTAATATTGAAAAATAAAAATAGTTTTAGCACAGGGAGAAATAAATTTAATATCCCCAAAATTTTTATTTTAGTTGAACCTGTGAGATATGAATAAAAGAAAAAATATCCCCATTAACGAATCTGAAGCATTTGGTGTTAGGATTAAATATGAAAAATTCAATTTTTATAATCGTCCCTCTCACTAAAAAATTCTAAAATCTCTCTTATAGTAATAATTAGATATATAAACTATGCAAGATTAATTAGTTCACGCTCAAAAATAATAACCACTATTATCGAGAACAAAAAGAGTTGTCATTAAAGGAACGAGGCAGATAAATAAAGGTAAATTAATTTATACTAAAAAATTTTTTCTGAAATTTGAGCTTGTTATATAATCAAGTTAAATTATTTATTCATTAACTCTTCTTCTTCTTCCTCGCCTTAATCCCAACTACTTGTGGTCGGCCACCGCGTACATCCAAGATGGGACAATCCGCCTAAGTTTTGTTCAGGATTCCTCATACTTTTTTGACAATGATTTTTACGCCGGCTGTCGACCTGGTGCAACCTCATTAGTTGCCTCTTACGACTGGCAGAGGGGCCGAGGAAGTATTCTTAGCCACTATCCACAGGAAAATTTATTCATTAACTGATAAAATAATAATGAGCTGCTAATTTTGGCAGACCATCTGAACAATGCACTCCTTGTAATCGCGTCTTTCTGCAATGGGGTTTTAAAAGTTATGTCTTAATTACATACTACTTAAAATACCAAAAATTTCAAACTTTACGATAATTTTATGGTACATTTTAAAGGTTTTAAGTTGTTTACTTATGTTTTATGTCTTACAACCGAGGTTTTAAAAAATATTAATAAAATATAAAGAATACTTCCAGGTAAATCAATTAAGATTATTCAGAAAATTGATAATTACCTGGTAGTATTTCTGCACTGAAAATTATAATTAAGAACCCCCATAACTCGTTTGATAATTATGATTATTGAAGTTATTTGTTAATAACAGGCCGCTATTTTCATATTAATGTTTTCATGGTTCTTATACGATTATCGCCGCATTAAAAACGATTTCTACCCCTACACTTAATATTAGACTTACGTTTTTATTTTCTCTGAAAATAACTTTTAGATCCTTAGAAATAATCAAATGTTAATATAAATAAAAACTTGTAAATTTTTAATGTAATAAAGGATAAATTTTTACAACCAATATAATGGTTAAATATATAAAGTGATTATTTTCTCATTCAATCATCATGTATAACACATGATTCTTTTGTCATAAACCAATTAATTAATCGAAAAATAGAAATTACTATTACAACTTTTTTTTTGTTTTATCTTAGTTACACACACTTTTCTCAATTTATCAATCAATAAGTGTTTTTTATATTCATCCTTTATACTTTATAATGTATCAACTTAATCTTTTCAATTATCAACATACAAAACCAACTAGTTTATTCATACGATTTATCTAATAAATGTTAGATTAATTTTTAAGATCTAATTAAGAAACTAATTAATAACAACTTTTCGATCAATATTTCGGAAGTTATTAACATTTTTATATTTAAGCGAAGGAAGAGTTTGCCCGAGAAATATCTATTGAAAATAGTAGTTAAATCTGCGCCTCGGCTCCAATCATTACTTTAAATTTTAAAACCTGCATTATAAAATTGACTTGCTTAAATCATATTTTTTAATTTTTAGAATACTTAATTATTCTTATTAAACAAAAAATGTAAAGATATATGCAGTACTTACTCTTTAGATTTTTTTATTGCTTTTTAAAATTAAATATTTTTGCAACTAATTGCATGTATTATTTACTTTAAGTAACTTTGTTATTGTCAGTAAAAGCGATTAGTTAATAAAAATGCTTCATAATAATAATTTCTACATTTTCTTAATTTAATTAAAGGCTACTTCCATTAATTACAACTTAAGTAATTTAATTTAAACTTTTACTTTCACAACAAATTATCTAGCCTCTAATTTATTATTGTTTCTCATCGCATATAAAACTGCCCATGTTTTAAATATTACATTACAGAACAATTTATAAGAAAATCAATTGATTTTTTTGAGACACTTACATTTTTAAGAATCTAGTATACAAAGAAAATAGTATTCGATTACAATAAATTATTCATAATAATATTAGGTGATTATTAATTATCTAATATTACATAGTATAAGTAAAAACAAGTATATATATATAAATGAGATGGTGAGATGGTGAGGAAGCCGCTATGGGCCTAAATGGGTTAGTAAAAGCGTATAACATATATATATCCTTGGTAAGATAAATAATAAATATTTAAGGCCCAACAATGAATTTAACTTTTAGCTCAACTTACATGTTTGAAATTGACATCATTAAGTAGAAAAAAAAACACATCATAGTAAAATTAATACCTTCTCAGCTTCGCATCGAAGCTAAAAAATGAAATTGTAAAGATTAATATGCAGTCAGCAAATTTTATAAAATGTACAATAAATTTATCAGAAAAGCTTTATTTTTTTTTGCATTTTTATCGTAATATAAATCATAGTAATCATTTATAGTTAACTTTTGTTGTTTAAAAAGATTCTACAATTGAAATATGCAGAACTGAATTAATTTTAATGATTTACTTTAACTAAAAAAACCAATAAAAAAAAGTTTAATTGTGCGTATTATAAAATTTGATTATAATTGTAAAAAATGTTAAATTGAGGTGAAAACAACACTTTTCCAAAAAAATTGGAATGTTATAGACTGATAGTAGCACACGCTAATAGAGTTAAAAAAATTAACAAAAAATTACAAAGTAAAATTATTTACTTTTGTAGTTGAATACTTTTATTATATCAAATCTAATTCGACAATAAATACTTTAAATATATTAGAAATTAATGATTTTAATTGTTTGTATCTATAAAGCTGTATGATTAAGCTACTTGTCATTTGATTAAGGGATTTTTTTTCTATTTTTGAGGGTTATATCTTCAACTAAACACGCATTGTAATAATTTGACATATCGATGAAAAAGTAGGTTAGTAATAGTTGGAAAAATAAATCGCAGACACAAAAATAAAGTTATAGTGAAATAATATTAATATGAATAAGAAATGTCTTCTCATAAGGGGAGACTACAGTGATAGGATTCTTGATATTTATTGAAGTTAATGAATCTAAATGAGATAAAAATCAAATGATTTGAAAATTTTTTTCTAACTTACAAAAAAATTGCCACAGGCGGATTTGAACCTAGTACCCTAAAAATTAAACGACCGAATTGTGTCGTGAAAGACATAAATGTAAGCGATTCAGCAACTAATCGTCGCTTTCGCCGATTAATAAAATTGGCAATTTAAGCTAATTCAAATTTTAAAGTTACTTTTTCGACTTTAAAAAAGCAAAAAAATTCAAATAGTTTTAACTTCTTATGCTTTATTAATTTTATAATAAATAATAATATAAGCTTTACTTTAAGATTAAATAAAAGTGTCAATATTTCCGGAACATTCTCAAAAATTTAAATAGCATAACTTGTGTGCAAAAATTGTTTTTTTTTTTTAATTCTCCCAGCGGGCAGATTTAGGGTCAGATTTTCAAAAAAATTATATCAAATAAAAGAATAATATCTAAGATTTCAATATAAAAAAAATAATTTTCATTTGTTCATTTTTCAAAAAGTTATGGCAGTTTTAAGTAATAAAATATTTCATGTTAAATAGTGATTTTTACATAAAAATTAAAAGTTTCGTTAAATTCGACGGCCATTTTCCTACAGAATAAAAAGTGCCAGAATAATAAGTGACAAATTTTTTTTTTTTGAACTTGTAGTATTTATTGTAAGCTTTAATTTGACATATGTTTAAAAGACGCAGTATTTCCGGAACATTTCCAAAAGTTATGTTGAAAAAGTTCTACTTTTTATTCGTATTTTTCAAGTTTTGAAAGCCCCCTGTATAAAGGAATATTGTCCAATTTGAATAAAAATTATATTAAATGAAAGAGGTATATATAATGTATTTAGAAAAAAAAATTGTGTTGATACATACATTATTCAAAAAGTTATAGCAATTTAAAATCTAAAATCAAAAAATTTAACACAAAAATAGCATTTTTTTTTAACTACGACAGTCGTTTGCACGTAGAAGATAAGGTGTCGGGACAAATTTTTTTTTTTCATTTTATAGTACATGACATAAGCTTTAAATTGATATACGTTTAAAGGATTCAGTATTTCTGGAACATTTTCAAAAGTTAAGTTGAAAATGCTAGTTTTTGTAAAACGTTGCTATCTTAAATCTCCCCCTGTGAGCAGGTTAAGTGTTAGACTTTCAAAAAAATGTTATCGAATAAAAGGAAAATATCTATGGTTACAATATAAAAGAAAATTAAGTTGTTTTGTAAAAGTTATGGTAGTTTTAAGAAAAAAAAGTGAAAAAATGACAAAATTTACCGATTTGAAAAGTTGTAATTTTTTTAGAAATTTCCCCTATTTATGGGGAACGAGGGAATTTTTAAAAATTTTAAGGGTAATTTCTTCAACTAGATACAATTTGTGATCTTTTGACATATTGTTCATCAAAATCAGTCCAGTGAGAGCTGAGAAAAAGTGGCAACAGACACAAAAAAAACTCATCGTGGTAAAATTAATAATTTCTCAGCTTCGCATCAAAGCTAAAACAATACCTTCTTAGCATTAAATTGAAACTAATATGGTATTATTGTGTATGTATATGTATATATTTATTAGGATATTCAATTGCTTGCCTTTCTTATTAATTTTTTCAATTTCGATTAGATTCAATATTCGTTTAACTTTTTAAAACTGCATGAACTATATATAGTTTTTTTACCTCCTATGTTACATTATTTAATTAAAAACATGATAGAAATGAAAAATTCTAAGCCCATATACATAATCAAACATTTTTTATTTGTAATTCTTTATCAGCTCTCTATACTATAAAAATAATCTTAGTGCTATAAATTAGGTACTTAACCCTTTTTTTTTATGTGAACATTTCTTTGTTTTAATTTAAACTATGAAGAATATCAATACGATGATACATGATAAAAATAAAAAGTAATACAAATGATAATATTATTAATAATAATAGTTTAATTATATTATTTGAGAAACCTTCATATTGAAAAGGATTTACCGACCTTTTGCGTTAGTAATTGCCCCAAATCCAACCGAAAGAATGTTTATCTCAAAGTACAAAACCATACTGATACAAATATCCAATTCGTGTAAGCTCTAGAGACGAAATCTGAGTGACACAATTTTATGAATAACTGGGATTTCCCTGTATTTTAGTCATTGACAGATATCCATTTTTAGTCGATATATATGTGTAAATGTTTATGCATGACATTAAAAATGAAATATACAACTTGCATTCCCAAGTGTAAGTATTCTGTGTATAACATAGCAATAGTAATATAATTATAATACATATATATTTTTCAGTCTATAGTTATAATTAAGTATTTTTAAGTATACCAGGTATTTTTTATTTTTGTGATCCTAATTTAATATTTACAAAATATTTGTTTTTTAGTGGATATGAATATTAGCGAAAGCGTTGAGACTGATAAAAGTCCTTTAGTGCTGACTACTGAAGTATGCAACCCATCAAAGTGTCAAGCAGGCAAAATGCAAGGACTTTGCGTTACAGCTGAAACTTGTTTTGAAAAAGGGGGCCAAAGTGGGATCCCGTGTGATGGGTCGAATAATCTTATTTGCTGTACATGTAAGTGTACATACTTCTGTTAAGAACCAAAAATAGTCATATCAATAAAACGACGTTTGATTACAGTCTTATAAATATTAATCTAGAAATAAAATTTTAAAAATTTATATAACAACTTTTAATATACTTACATGATATTTTTAAAAAATCAAGGAAAATATATATGATAATTTTAAAAACTAATATTAACAAAAGTTTTAAAATATAGTACTAATTATAATTAAAATGAAAAAAAAAAATTTCCTAAATGTCTAATGTTTACATAGCTACTAACCTAATGATACGAAAACTTTAACACATTCATATCTAATAATGTTTTAAGCTGTAATTTTATAAGTATACCGTTATGTTTAAATTAAATATTTTTAAAGACTTTGTTTTATTCAATAATGTATACATTTTAATCTATCAAAAAACTTTTCAAAACGGTATAAAACTATTTATTTTGTTTTTTTAGCTTAACTTTTGTTTTGATGAATTAGATTAATATACATGTTTAATATAATATGAACTTCAAAAAGTATACAAATCCTCTTTTAGTATAATTTTCACGTCTTAAATGAAGATAAACATGAATGTTTATACCATAATAAGTATTTGGATATTCCACTTATTTAATATTTATCTTTTCAGATTTATTGATGTGCGGAGACGTGTCCGGTGAAAAAATTACATACTTACAGTCACCTGAAAATATCAAAATGGACACGGGTAGTTTGGCTTGTGATTACGATATTATCATACAAAAAGACACATGTGGGATTCGGTAAATTAATTAATTTTCATATTTGATATACACGAATCCTAGTGGACCCTAATCAAAGTTTCTAGAACAACTGTCTGAGACCAAATTACTCACTAAAAATTATTCATTTTATGAATTAATTTTATTTAAAATCGTGACCGTAAAGTGTTGTTGAATTAACGACTGGAAAATTGAGTCAAGATCATTTAAATATATTTATCTGTTGTAAAAGTGACATCTTTAAAGCCACTGAATTTTTATGTGACGTTATAATTTAAAATCAAAATGATTAATGATGTCGAATTTATTTGAATTAATCAATTACTTTTATAATGCTAACATTTCAACTAAAATAATCAAAGGTTCTATACAATTTTATTCGATTAGAATTTAACTTTTATGTTCATTCAATAGACTACTGAAAAAAAATTGTTTTTTTCTTTTTCTAATACTCAGACAATTTTAACAAAAATAACATAGAAGATTTTTTTATAGTTCGCTTATGTTCTCTTAGGTTCGTTGAATTTTTCTAACTGAAAAAATAAAAAATTCCTCGTTACAGCATGATTATATTCATATTCTTTAACCGCAGTAAATTTTTGTTTATGAATTTAAAGTGTGGAATACGAGCACGTGAACTTGGCCCGCAAAATTGGTGGGGTATGCGATATTGACCAACTTTATATACTGAATTCAAACGACGGTCCAACAACAGGTCAATGTGGGCCACTGACCGGCTATAGCAGTAAGTATTTGCTAAAATTATAAATGCACAATTTATACTTTTTTTTTTAAATGGAATTATATTATTTTTACCTTTTATTTGAGTATTCGCCTTAATATGCCCAACAGTTATCTGACATATGATTTTAAATATAATGGAAGACACATTATTTATCTTTGAATTTTTTTTAAATAAAAACGTAATGATCATCATTATTTTCCTTTACTGTTATCTCTATAGACGAAGACAAAGTGTATTTATCCTTTTTTAACGTAATTTAATCCTACCTAATCATTAAAAATAATGGTATTTTACTAATACTATTTCAAAAACTATTGTCGACCTAAAATAGTCAAGAATTTTTTTTACAATTCCAAATGAAAAAGTATCATAAGTTATTTTGACTTGGGGTGATTAAAACGATAATTAATTTTACTGTCCTTTAGTATATACAAATAATGTTACATTTATAAAATATGTTGTTCGTTAATTCAACTTGTAATTAATTAAATAAATGGTATCAAAACAATACACTCCATGGTTATTAAAAAAAAACATTTTGTATATTTAATTCAGCTGTGGTAGCAGTTAAACCAAGTCAAGAAAAACCTTTGAAAATCGCTTTAATCGTTCAAAGCGAACCAACCAATTTTTGGTTAATAAAAATATCCCAAATTGGATGCTCTGAGATTCAGCAATTCAAAGGTAAGAACTATATCAGAGATAAATATTGATAGTATTTGATATATACATATATATATATATATATATATTTCTTTTATAAAATTTAGGGGGTTGAACCCCTACCTCCCCCGTATACAGGCCTGGCGTTAGCCCTCTTGAGAATTGTACAGAAAAGAATTTACGACGAGTGTTCTATTTTGAAAATTAAATGCTATAAATCAATGAAAAAACAACAAAGGAATAGATTTATTCAATTTAGATACCCGTAAACACTTCGATGAGTTTCGAGTGACGAATCCATCGAAAACCGCAATATCCACAGCTCGTAAAAACATTACGCGTAATAATAAAAAGAAAAAGGTAGTAAACTATATAAAACTATATATATTTTTTAGAAACTCGTCCTTAGATTTCATAGAATATAGTAGATTTAGAGATTTTCATCTGAGGAGACTTTTACAAAAAATACGAGTAGTAGAAAATGCGCAAGAAACAAATTTGAGTCGTGTCACGTTTCCGATGAAAATATGTTGTTTGTTATTTTCTCAGAGACTTCAATTTATTGAAACGTGATTGTTCTTAATGTACCTTTGCTAAAATACCATTGTTTAAGTTAAATTGGACGCATTGAAATATTTATTTAAAATAAACACTTGAATGAGCTTTATAACTAATTTTTGTTTATCAGAACAAAATTATTTGTTTAATTGATATTGACAAACTTTTATTTTGAACAAACACATTTTAAATTATCGAGTTTTAGTTTTTGTATAGAGAAGTTCCAACATTGTCCTTTATCTGTTTACATTATGTTAATATCAAAACCGATAGCACGCCAAACATCGTTTACAGGCTCAAAATACTTATGAAATTAAGTATTTCAATTAATTTAATAACAATGCTTTTAAAACTTTAAATATTTTACTTTATTTAACTGTTCTTAAACTTTAAAAAGGTACGAAATACGTTATAATTTTACTAGCCACTAGACATGAATGATTTTTTAATTGACGTTTTGTGTGTAAATATTTGATTTTGTGCCTAGATTTAATCGTTTCAGCAATTGCATTGATTAATTACTTGGTACATAGTATTTACTTTTCATGCATCACTAAATTTCCCAAGAACCTATAGATGTGTTCACCAGAGATGGGTCTTACAGAATAATTAACTGAATTATTTCTTGGAAATTTTGTCATCACTTCGATTATATTAGTTGTCGCGAAAGCGTCACACGCCAGTAATATCCACCTAAATCTCTAAATTTCAAAATTATTCTTCTGTTTATAATAATTAGTTGATTATTATTATTCAATAGGTACTATTCGACTTCAAAACTTTTAGGCGCAGCGTTGATTTAGCAGACCTATGAGCGCGCACGTTAATGTTAATTTGAGCTTACGTTTCTAATATGTGAGCGAATACATGATGTTTCAATATTATCTTTTTAGAATTAAATTCTGCTTTAAAACGTAATAAAATATCTTCCCTTATTTATTACACTAATAAATCCTAACAGTTATAACTATTTTTAGAAAACGTGGATTGCGGTTTGTCTAGTGACGACTCTTCGCATTTTACTCCATCGTCCATAAGTCGTTCTGGCGACGAAGATACTAGTGGTATAAATAGTGATGCTCGGTTTAAACGAACGGCAAAGCGCAATGCTGATTTCGGCAAAGTCTGGTGGAGTTATCCTGAACCTATTTTGAACACTTATTATTACCGGAGTACAAAAGCCCATTTGCGACAAGAATACAGCGGAATGGCAGTCGACAGTGCTATTCCTATTAGCCAAAATCGAAGAATCATCGGTGGAATGGATGCAGAGGTAGGCGAATATCCTTGGCTCGCAGCTATTGCTATGGATGGTCTTTTCTTTTGCGGCGGTGCTTTGATCAATGACAGATACGTTCTCACCGCTGCTCATTGTATAATGACGTGAGTTATCATACAATTTTAATATAATATTGTTACAAAGTTTGTAGATTTAACATTATGTCTTAACTTATCTAAAAAAAAAAAGTATAATATTTTAAACTTTTCCACATATAAATGAGTATAATTTTTCTGGTGTCTTGAGATAATAGACACTAACCTTTTTTTTTTTATTGTAAAGGACGTTATTTTTATACAAGAGTAGATAAACAAAAACAAAGTGTCATAGATGATAAAAAAGACGGTTGCCCATCTATTTTATAAGTAGTGTGTAGTTTAAATGATATTCAAATGCTTAAATTATTTACTCTGACAAAGTAAAGCTGAATTTTCACGTTATGTTCATAGTCAAGATATTCATACAATTTATTTATTTAAAATGTTGAGCTTGGAAGCTTAAAAACGGTGTTAGAATACCCTATTTTATTCTTCACAAAATATAAACTATCTAATCATTCTAGTCGTTATATTAACTTTGTCTATATTTATGATATATAAAAAAATATTTTTTTTATTCTGTTCAAAAATTTAAAAATCACAAGACCCTCATTTATAGTTTTAATTCTAATTAAACTCTGTTAAAGGTTATACATTAATAATTCCTCACGAAAGGGAATGTATCCCCAGAACCATATCGATACACTTATTATTACAAGGATAATAAATATATATATTTTTACTTTTTCACTCAAATTAAAAAATGAAAAACTAATGTTTTAATAAGCATATTAGTTAAGCATAATCAATTTTTTTCATATAGGTTACGTATTAACTTTATATGATATTAAATTAAAAATTAAATTTGAGATAGTAGTTTTTGTGTCAATCTACTTACAATCTAAAATTAAGTATTTTAATATTTTTACTATTTTCTAAAAGACTCCAGGTCTACTTCAATGATTTTTACTTGAATAGCTTATGTGTTGTTGCTCCAAGGATTGGTACACTAAGTACAGTATGACAGAAGATCAATTTTGATAATATTTTGTTTTTTCATTCTTATTATTATATAAAACCAAAAATTTTTCAAAAATATTCAACCGTAGTATTGAGCTTAATATAGCGGTACGTTTCACTTAAAAGCAAATCAAATATATATATATATATATTTATCTTTGTGTCAAAAAATATGTATATATATAATTTCGATAACTTTGACAGTAATCATAATTAATGACGAATATAATTTGTACGTAAATTGTATAAATATATCATGATATAATATATGTCCATGAATGTTTTTTGATAATAAATATCAAAATAATGAGGAAGTTTAAACCCCTTGAGATCACATAAATAATATTACGGTAATACTATGCAGGGTTAGAGTGCTGTTACAGTAAACGCAGTACTAGTCCACTAGGATATCCAAAATATCCCGGCAGGTCTATCTCTATTTATCTGTACAAGACGTCTACCCAAATAGTGTTCAGAAAATAAATGAAAGGTTATCGAAATATATTAAAAGAACCCTACTAATAATTTTCTAATACTGATGACATGCACAGTACGCATTTGAACGTACGTTTAAGAGATCCACGAATTATATTAAAAAATTATTAAAAAGGTATAACGGAGCTATTTTATCATTTCATTATAAATAATAATACACT
Organism: Daktulosphaira vitifoliae; assembly: GCF_025091365.1. Lineage (NCBI taxonomy): Eukaryota > Metazoa > Arthropoda > Insecta > Hemiptera > Phylloxeridae > Daktulosphaira > Daktulosphaira vitifoliae. The sequence goes on from NW_026099576.1 coordinate 16,862,870, forward strand.
TGTGTTGAGTTTATACATAAACTCTCTTTATTAACGTATAAAGAATACATTTTCACATAAATCAAACAGATTTAAGATATATAAGGTGAGTTACAACGAGTATCAATATAGTCGTTTAACTTAAGTTACAGTATCTATATGTGGCATAACGACTAGCCCAGCCACCAAACTATCGCTTTGTTAGCCGCTGGTAGCCCAATTAAGTACTGGACGGCTTAAAGAAGAATGGTTTCCGAAGGTTGACGTACTCAACTAAGTACCCTGTCGTTTGTATTGCCTTTGTGAGTTCTGGAAAGTACCGTTTAGTAGATGTTGACAGACGGTTTTGATCTTAAGGTTCTGGCGTTCATTACCAAGTGCCTGGTGTTGGTCGCTCTGTAGACAATGGTCGAAGGTCCACTGGATCTTGGCTACAACTAAGCCGTTCTTAACTAAGTACCCGATCTTCGTTTTTATCTTGATCGCATTACATTCTAACAGATCAATAATAAGATACGTACGTCTACGATCTAGTCTTTTCTCATAAGTATTTTTTACTCATTTTTTTAAATTGCGTTATCATGAAGATGTGTTTTGTCCAATTTAGGGATAACTGACTGGAATAATCTCGTTATAAGCAAATTAGTTGATTAGTTATAGTTTACATTATTATCGACATATTCATAAAGTTTTAAAGTTCAATATAATTAAACGATAATTAAAATACATTTGATATTTTGAATTTAGTAAGTGGAACTTCGATCAAAATAGCATTAAATTATTGGTTTACTGTTTTTATTGGGTCTTTAACACAACAACTTGAGATTAGAGAAATTTACAATCTTATTAGTATTTTATGATTGACAAATGTATTATTAATCCTATTATACAGAAGAGACACGCCCATTGACAGCCTCATATATAAAATTTGCATAATCAAATTATGATACAAATCAACTTAATTAATTTCAGTTTATTTGGAAACCCCCCTAGTATTCTCCTAATCTTAAGAAGACTTCAAATTTCACATACATTTTTCTATGATATTTCTCTATAGGTACTACATAAAAAAAAAATGTTATATATTTATTTAATCACGCTCAAATCATAAACTTACGCAAACAAAACGACAATATTACATCATCATTTCATAATAGATTTAAGTACAATTTAATAAAATATATATGTTCATTTAAATTATTTCCAAAAAAATATTTTACAATTACTTTTAAATTTACAATTAAATGAATTAATAAGTACAAAAATTAACGACAACCTAGTTATTTTGCAATTTATTAATATCGACTAGAATACTTAATACTTTTGCAGTTGAAATAGTATAACTTTATTGAATTTTTACTTTAAAAATATTAGAATAAATAGTAAAAAAAAAATAATCTATTTTATTTGTTTAAATTTTTAGGCTTTTTCCACGAACGCCATTAAATATTCAATTAACAGAAGAAATCGAGAACAATTTTTTTAAATGTCTAATTTTTAGGATTAGCAAAACGTATTCAACAAAAAACTAAATTTTGTTTACCAACAGAAATTTTTAATGACTTGACAAAGTCTTAAAAGTTAAAAATTCTATCCTCTTTGTATATAGTCTCAAGCTTTTCAGTTTGGTCAACGATAACAATGAAAAATAATAAATTATTCATTTGATAATTATAAATGAAATTCACAGTGTTTTTTAGGCCGAATCTGTTTAATTCATTCATAACAACCTACCAATTTTACAGATACAAATTTAATAAATGTCACCAAAGAGTCGATTTATGCATTATTGACTCATTCAATCCACCTCGCTGAGTTGAATCAATTGTAAAATATACACCACTAAATTCTTTATGTCGTTCTTTGATGTACCATAAATTTGAATAAGTATTTTTCACATAAAATTATTATTCGATAGATATGGTCTCTTTTTCAACTCAGGTAGCAAATATTTGATTAAACTAAGCGCTTTTTCTTTAGTTTTTCAACTAAGAAATATTATTATAACTATGATTAAATAAAAAATATCATAGTTTTATTTAATATTCAATTTACAATAAAAAAGTACAAATCTTTGCACTGTTATAATTGCTTTGCTTGCATATACAATATTCAAGTATAAGTATAAGGATAATGATATCATGTTTTTTCTTCGCTTATAAAAAAAATATATATTTCCTACGTTAAAAATGATTTATATAGAACGATACACGCGATTCACGTAGTTTAACTGAAGTTCGATGTTTTGATGTCTATATTTGATTATTCGTCGCCACACCAAAATCCACTTTAGGGAATATTTTTACGAGAGCAGAATCTTAATGGAATCGAATGAATTTTTTCATTTGTCACACTTAATATTTAAAGGCACTCCGCTAGAATACATAGTAAAAATAGTTATTTCTATCTTCTTACGGCTTAAATTATATACACTGTGTTTAATTTGTTAAACATATTAATTAACACGGAAGAAGTTACTGACATGGCAATATTATTGTATGTAGTCGGAGCTACTGAACGGGCAATCGTGTTTAAGTGGACGCTATAAATATAGTTTCATTATTATTACTTCTATCACATTTAATTACTTCGTCAATAACTCAACTTTATCTTAACAACTACTTACCTATTGCCAATAATTATCATCGCCAACCAAATACATCTCGCTTAGGTGAGATCTAATTAACTGTTCTGGAAATTCAAGTCAGACACATTGCACATTACTCATAATTTTTATTTACTGAATATTTAAAATACAACATTATTTAGTCGTACACTTAAAACAAAATTTTAATTTTATTATATAGTCTCTCAGTATAAAATAAAGTACACAATTACCTGTTTCTCCATCAGATAATTAAAACTTATTTAATGAAGCAGGAACAATCGTTGGGCAAATGTCAAGTAGCTTCCGATTCTTGGTTTTGATCAACATCCATGAATATAAATCGCACCCTAACAATATAATAATGGTAAAACATACCTCAATCAATACTTTATAATTTTGAAATAAGTTGTATGAAAGTTAATCAGTAGTAACTAAAAGCTGAATAGTTCAACTTAATTATATAAAGAAAAATGAAATAGTTGCAAGAGTTATTTAGTTTAATTAAATAAATTCAACCCATGACATGAAATTTTCTAAAAATACAATTTAAAATTACTTTGAAATAACTAAATGAATGGATAAGTACAAATATTAAGCCAAAAAGTACTTTCCACGTAAAATAATTTTAGCTCACTATTATCAATATATTCATTAAGTTTATTATTATTTAACGATGGTTAAAATACATTAGTTAACAATAATTTTGGTCATCAAACAATTAGAGAAATTCTTCTTGATGTGCCCCACAATAAAAAAATGTATTATATTTTCCATTGCTTTTATTCTAACGACAATAACTAAAAATTATTAGTGATAGGAAAAAACTGAATTTTTAATTCTTTGTCTATGAGTAGTTTGTAATATTTCATGTCGTTCAGCAACATTGGTATAATATTGGAAGAAAAAAAACATTTTTCGTTATTACCTTTTCAATTTCGAATCAATGCTGATGTATATTTTAAGTAGCTTAGAAACCTCTCAATAAAAATTACTTTATCTGTATATCATAGTCCATAATAAATTTTTAGAATTTATAGTAAATTAATGTTAATATTTGAGTTTTTATTTATATATTTTAATTTAATACAATAATAGATTTGGACATAATGGCAGAATATAAAAATCTGGGAAGGGATACAGAGAGTGTGCACCTCTCCTTAGACTATTATATCCTACATAAAAAATATAAATATTTTGAACGATAAAATAAACGAAAAATTGATTTTGACATCAAAAAAATGTCAAGTATTCTCTTATAAAAATTCTAGATCTGCTCCTGTTTGAATTGCGAGTAAACTGCCCTCTGTTTTAATAACTCATAAAATACTAAGCATTGACTTTAGCAGAATAATGAACTTCTATAACGAAATAAATATTTACGATAATCGTATAAACGCAAATTATTGTTCAGTGTATTCAATAAAAAGTTATATTTAAGTAATTAAGTATTTAAGTAATATTTATTTGATTTGAACAGATTCCCTTGATTATCTTTAATGTTTTGAATTTAGTAAGTGGAACTTCGATTAAAATAACATTAAGTTATTGGTTTACTGTTTTTATTGTGTCTTTAAAACAACAACTTGGCATTAGAGAAATATACAATCTTATGAGTATTATATGATTAACAAATGTATTATTAATCCTATTATACAGGAGAGACACGCCCATTGACAGCCTCATGGTTCATTTGGGTGATAATGACTTGACTACAGACAATGAAACAGAACATCAAGTAAGATCTGTTTCTCAGGTTATATTTCATTCACACTTCCATCCATTTCTGTTGGCTAATGATATTGCGCTGCTTCGACTCAACATCCCCGCCAATTTAAATAACAATGTGCAACCTGTGTGCTTGCCTTCTGGAAATGGAGGTATGTTCTTCAGTAATTTCTATAACGTTTGGTAGTATAACTCCTTATAAATAATTTAGAATAAAATTCAAGTTATATCAAAATTTTTAAATGATTATAAATTTTAAATTGCCATGTGTTCCTTAAAAAACTTGTATTTAACATTTTTCTAAATAGTTCATTTTTAAAAAAATTGTTTAGAAATTCACTTCTCTTTAAAGCAAAAAGTAAAATGTCAACTACTTATTTTATAACGTTAATAGTTCTTTACTTATTTTTTTTTATAATACATCACTAGTACTAGTAATGATAAAAAAAAATATTCCCAGACTGATGAAAGACATTTCAAATTGTTTAATTTCAAGTAAATTATTTCGCGATATCAAAAGTATGTTTAATTTTCGGTTAATACTGTTTTAAACAAACTAACGTTTGTTAATAACTTTGATAAAGTTGTAACTTTAGATTTTAATAATTTTTATTCAGAACAAAAAGTTTTGTTTTCTGGGCACCGTTTAATTTGAAATCATTAAATCTACTACAAAAAATAAAAAAATTTTTTTTTAAATTACGAAAACGTGATTAAGCATTTTTAAACATGTTGTATAAAAAATAACACTGATTATTAAAATCCGTATTTTATTTAGAGTAAAATTTAAAAAAAAAATTGTGCCAAGGTTTTTTGTTTTAATACACTTCAGGAGACTCATTGGTTGGTCAAAAGAGTTCAGTAATCGGATGGGGAATTACTTCATTTCCCATGGGTGATCCTAGTCCAATACTCCAAAAGCTTACCGTTGAAGTACTGTCAAATTTTCAATGTGCTCGGCTGATCGGCGATCACGTGGGATTAGGTATGCTTTGTGCAGCGGCTCCTTCTCTACAAGGAACATGCTTTGTAAGTAAATTAGCATGTCAAATACTTTTTCATGAGTAATATAATAGTATCGATAAAGTTTCAAGTGTTATTAAAGTATTATAGTAAAAGTTTCTGTATTACTTGTAATAATCAATGGCGTATTTAGAAATTTTATATGGGGGTCCAGAAGTTTTTAGAACGTGTAGTAGAGGTAACAGTCACCCTTCCACTACCCCTACTACTATGATTTCATGTCTACGGAGAATTCTGGACTCCATGGACCCCATCCGCAAACTACAAAAAACAGTAGAAAAGAAGATATTTTTTTCAGAGATAATGGAAGAAGTTCTGGGAATATTGTTTATCGTATAAGTTCATTACAGATCATTTTTTTACATTAAAACATTTCTTAAAGAGATCAATGATGGCTCCTTGAACACATAAAACGATGTTTTTGATAGGTTGTCATATTTTCTGTTAATTCCTTTAAAGTTGCTCAACTATACTCTACTTCAAGCTAGATATTAAAATAGTAGTTTTACCTACCAACCTAAAAAAATATTTCTATACTTAAAATTTTTATAGATTTAAGCTTGTATAGTTACTATTTGTAACTAAAAACAAAAAAAAAGGTGACTTTACTTTTGTCAAGCCTAATCGAAATTTTAGATAAATTTAAGTTTATTAATTTGAATAAAATGAATGCAAAGAAAAATTTTGATTCTTTGCATTATGTGTTTTATTGTACAATACCAGTATGTTTTGTAAGTTTTTTTTAACAGCCCAAAAGTTAAAGATGTTGCAACAAAAACTTCAAATTCGTAAAACAAAAGAGAGTAAAGAACGGTTTATAAATGGCAGGCAAATATAACAAACGTGTACTTAAAAAATTGTAATATTATTATTTATTTAATTTTGTATCTTTTTCCCAAAAGTGTCTGAGCTTTTTAATTAATGTAACAAGCTTAACATAAAAACTCATTGTATACCGTATACATCTCACTATCCTGTTTGTCTACTTTAATCACTGAAGTTTATTTTTAGCTGCTAATGGTCCCATTTGCCGTACTTTTGAAATGCAATTTTGTGTAATCTTACTATACAATGAAAATACTTTTTCAAAAAATTTACAATTATAAAATACATTTTATTATACTCGGGTATTAAATTTGTAGAGAAAAATTTTTTAATTTTAATTTCCCTATTTATATTCAATATCATAAAATAATATTAATTATTTACTTATTAAAAATAATAAAATCACACTACAATACATCAAAGTGCAAATTAGAGTACTTAACTTAAAAAATTAAAGTTATAAATTCATACTTAATTTATTGACTACAATGATTATTAATTTATATAAATCATAAAATTTATAATTAGGATATAATTAAGAAAATAGGAGTTTAGGTTACTTTTGAAAAATCCAACAATTCCTTTTAAAAATTTAACACTAACTACAGATACCATATGTACTTAGTATAGGTGATATCCGACAACAAGATCTAACAAGTCTTCTTCCAACTATGCCACTTTGCTAGGTTTTGTATTTTTATTTTTTTTTTACAATTTAAATATACTAATAACAGCCAGAAATAATTTTTTCTGTTGAATTTTAATTAAAATTTTTATGTACGAAAACACTCAAGTTTTTCAATTTTTTTACCTAATATTTCAGGGTGACAGTGGTGGTCCTTTGACTTTTCAACGGGACACAGGTCAAAACGTTCTCATCGGTGTGGTGAGTTACGGTGTCACTGGTTGTGCTATTAGACCAGCTTTCCCAGATCTTTATACGAGAATATCAGAATACATCAAGTGGATTGATGTAAGTTTATCGGTTTAACATTTATTATGATCTGAGACAAACATAATTTAATTTATCAAGTCATTAAATGTTACAAATGTGTATGATAAAATAATCGTAAAAATCAAAAATTTTATTAAATGTATAATTTATCTGAAACTTACATGTCTATATTCCGTAATGAAATTTATATACAAATAAACCATATCACTACTGTGAATACATAGAAAAATCCTAAATACATTAAATAAATTATTAGTAAAATTTGTTCTTTATCTAATACGAATAACATAAAAGTTATATAAAACGATTTTTAGAAAAACATTGCAGTGATAAAGTTTTAAAGCAGTTAATGACACCAATAAAATACTTATTAAATATCTTATGTATTTGTAAATTGATTAATAAAGAGTATTCACGTTTAAATGATTAACCCAACGTCATGCAAAAATAACAGACAGCCAGAAAAATACTTATTAAAATCAATAAAAAACATCTTATAATTATCGATAAATAATTACGATTTTGACTTTATAAATTTATTGATTCAAGTAAATTATATCTTTGATTTTAAGATAACACATATTCATAGTAATTAATATTTAAATTAAGGAATTAAGCATTGATTTTATGATGTAAAATTTTTTATATAATAGATAGATAAAATTTTTTCGGTTTGTTAAAATTTTCTCAGTTAAGCTATTAAATTTTATCATCTAAGTATTTTACTTTAAATTATAATTTGCAAATTATAATAATTGTTTTTGGAATTTTTATGAATTATATATTAAATAATTAGTTGAGCTATCTAATTAACCTAAAAGTTATTTAAATATTTAAACTTATTAAATTGTCAAACTTTTATAATCACAATAGAAATACTGAATTAAAATAATATTTGTAAAAACATTAAATTACCATAAAATTTTTTGTTTTAAAAGTATGAAGTTACGATAGATTTTGAAGTAAATACTAAAAATAAGATTATCTTATACTGTGGAGTATTTTAATAATACTCTTTATGGTATTTTTTATATAGCTTCATTAATGAATTATTAAGTATTTTTGTAAGTCATCTCTTTATGCTAAAAGGACATTAATTAAATTTTTTAAATGGCAACATACATATTTAACTATCTTATATAATAAAAAATGATCTAATTTGAAAAATAACTGGTCGGTAACAACTTTTTACCCATTGTTATAGTTATAATATGAAGACTTTGAAATAACGATGTAATTTATCTTAGAATGAAAAAGAAAATATTATTGAATTAATGAAAATAATTGTAATTTAATACTACCTACAAACTTCAATTTAACCCAGAGATGTATTTCGATTGATTTGAAAAAGGGTTTTTTTAGTGAATTAAAAAGTCATAATTTATGAAGCTTTAACAGATTTTGAAAGTAAAATGTATAACATTATACTAAGCATATTAAAGGTTATCAAAATTTCCTTTTCTCTTTCATCAAAAATACGAGAACTATTTGATCTTACTTACAAGAAGTCCAAAACATACTTATTTAGTATTTCTTGAAAGCTTAGCCTAAAAGCAAATGAAATCATAAATTTTCAATAAAGAAAATACTTAAATAGGAGTAGTATAATAAACTTGAAACCGATTTACGCATTTTGCATCTTTATATACATATACACTTAGAGAGTTTAAATTTCAATCAATAGTCAATTGACAAAAATTGCGTTTTATTTTTTTTTATCCCCAAGATGTTTATAATAATTATTTATAGTATATTATCTATTCAAAGGATTTTTTATTAATTTCAATTTTTTGATAATGTCCCTCATATAAAACGAAACTTATTTATTAACTCTTTTTTTATCATAAAAACTTGAGAATTTTTTTTTTTTTGTTACGTCAGTGTAAGGCAAATATAGATAAATAACTCAATCATAATTAAAGGCAACCGTGTGTACATTTATATGAGATATAATTAGTTTAAGGTTGAACAACGATTTTGTAGATGGAAAAAGTTAATTTAATCAATACCGAGTATAATTCAGTAAGTATTATAGTATAGTTTAAATATTTATGTTACTAATAACACACAAAATAGGTAATGTCGATAACAAAAGTTCATTTGATAATATGTACATAGTAACTTATATACTACTAATAAATGATCGCTAAGTTTTATATTGTCTATTTATGCAATAACATTTTCCAATTAAAATGTTTTTGGTTGAGAATTTATCATTCATATTTGTCATTCATTATCATAAAATATGATATTTTTTTTAGTTTTTCGTGTATAATAAAACAATAAATTTAAACTTTGTATTCAGAAGTTTTTAGAATGAATGTCGCGTAACTATAATCGTTCTAAACATTGAAACTGTTTTCCTAATATTTATAGTTTCTTGATAATCGGAAAATTTCTAAATAATTTTTAGAATTTTCGATCAATTAAATAAAAATTGTATAATTATTATTGATTAGAAACTTATAGAGTTTACATAACATTGTTATACAAGTTATTCGACAACATAGTGCGAATCGTTATTAAGGATGAATTTATGAAGATCTAATTTTATAGCCATTTTACTCTGTTCAATGGATAAGGTAAGTTTTCTAGATTTAATAAGTATAGCTAAAAAATCAATACATACATAAGTGTAGAGGGTCAATGTTTAACTGATAGTCATAGTGCCAGCCGTAAAAATTGTAATGTATTTGACCTCCCCCTTTACATCGCATACATTGTTGTGACACACTAACCAACAGAGCCAGTAAAGCACATCCCAAGTGAACATTTGTTTTAAGAAATATATTTTTTTTTTTATGCTTCAGGCTACAGATCCGTTTAAAAATCTAATTTCCTGTTGATGGCTTTATCTGTAAACAATGGTTTATTTTAATGAACAGCTTGTTGAAAAAAAGAAAAATACGATGTTTATATTAAATAAATAATGCAGTTTTATTTATTAGTCTATTTTTTTTTAAATTGTAATAAAAAACAAAATTATACATTTATATATATATATTTTTTTTTTTTGTAAAAATAATGCATATCTTATAATTTTTTTAATTATTTATTATGATTATGTAATTTTTTTTTTAGAAATCAAATGGTTTCAGGATTAAAGTCCTGTTTAAAGAACAAAAATGTTTTTAATTATATAGAAAACTGAAAGTCAAGCTTTATAACGAAAGCAGTTTAATAATTTACAAATTAAATAAACAAAAAAATGACTAAAATAGAAGTCATAAACAAAAATATAAAGGTTTACAGGTTCAGGGACTTCTTAAGTTTTCCCTTTAATTTATATAACACTTTGCTATACCAATTTAATAATATACGTTATTTTCACAAAGGTTTCGTGTTTAAACTTAAAATTAACTTGGAAATAAAATAATAGTTAATCAAACGAAGTTCAAGATGAAGCAAGTCTGTTCAATATGGAAAATTAAATAGCGAATAAATTCATAAGTACTTTACTGAAGTGTTACTGAGTTTATAACTATAACAAGGGACAAATGAGTTTACCTGACAAATGAATGTATTAAAAACATAATGGAAATATTGTGTCTTTTAATTAAGCATCAAATTCATTGCAGTGAAAATGAATACAAGCAAAACTAAAAGAGTTACTCGTGTGATCTTAAATGATTGTACACAAATAAATTTTAAAAGTTGCTTTAAACTATATTAGACAGTCACAGGTCGGATTGAGTCTTTTTGAGTTAACGTTTCCAACTTCAAACATAGTAAAAAAAAATAATAACAATGTTTCAAATGTTGCTGTAAATTTAAAACTTTTTAACTTTTTTGTTGAAAAATATATGTTTTTAAATAAATAAAAAATAAATAGAAATATTATAAAAATTAAAAATAGTTAAACAAACTGTTTATTTATTTTATAAAATTAATGATGTTAATAAAAATATCACATATAATTTTTTAAACTGTTGTAGCCATATAGACTTGTACGGCTTCTTAATCCGGAAATTTGAACTTAAAATATAAAAAGGGATTATTAATAATATACGAATAAATAATCTTCTATATAAAGTGAATTTTAATATATATTTTTTCAATTTTTATTTGAAATGTGAAACACGTTTTCAAAAAAAAAGATATAATTGAAACAATTATATCTTTTTTAGTGATGGAAAAATTGTAATTAATGACAAAGGGTGGTGGCACTTTGCTTGAATTGGAACCATTTTAACACTTATGACTATACTACTTAGGCCCATCAGTTTCACTCACGTGACGCACCTCTGGGGCCCATAATTATACAACAGTATACTTAACTAGCCCACAAAGTAACCTCACGAGAGCTTGACTACCACAGTTAGGAATTTACTAGATTTCGAATCACCATACAATATATAACAACAAAAAACACAACGTGCCTTAATCCAATGAACAAACCGAGGAAAAAACAAACAGCATTTATAAATGTAATCTAAAAACTTAGCAAACATTAGTTACAGCAGTTAACAAAATGTACACAATACCGACGCAACCTAAATTGAACAAATTAAAATACGAATAATTAATGCACCTTTGACACACGAACATACGAAGAAAATGAAAACCAAAAGATTTTTCCATTAATGTTACTTGTTTGATAAACTAAATAAATCTTTTTTATTGATTATTATAATATTTTTCACTTACAAATTAAGCAAGTAAAGTAAGCTATTTAAATGTAATGTGCATTAAACCGGTAGATTATTAATATCCTTGTACTTCTATTAACTGTAAGGGATTAATTCAAACTTCAAAAGCAATAGTAATGTATTATTTTATAAATAATTCATTAAATAAAATTTCATTAAATTTATCGAATAATTTTCATTTTATACATGCGATTATTATTTAAGTCGTCGAAAAAGTCCAAACATTTTTTTTTTTTATTCTGATTTTCCTAATTAAATTGTAAGCAAACTCGTCTAAAAAAGCAAAATTACAAAATAAAATGTTTGGATTTGCATCCTTTTGGAACGGTGAATTTTATATAAAATATTATGACATCAATGTGTTTAATTTGAATTTTAATGTTATTAAATTGATTATTGTTTTTGAAATTAATTTTGCTATAAATGCTATTTTTAAAATGACATAATCAATATTAATATCGATACTACAATTGTCCTAAATGAAAATTTAGGTACAGTTGTGTACAATTGCAATTACAGCCGACGTTAAAACAACTGTCAACTTTTTGTGTTCTTTAATCCCGTTATCGCAATACTCTGAAAGGGTAAACAGCAGCTGTGGATAACAGAAAAAAGAGTCTTCCGGTCATTAATGTATTTATGTACTAGTATGACCTATAATAGATTGATTACGCCCACAAAATTCCTGCTCTGAGCTATTACTGATATTAATTTTGTTTTAATCGAATTAGCGACGGTCTATGATATCAGTCATATATATTTTTTAAAGATAACTCATTTAATAAGTTTTTATTTGATTGTAAATAAATAACATAATTACATCTGTCAGAATAAATATTGTATTTTTACATATAGACATAAGTGAAAAAGAACTTAGAACATCGTTTAAAATAATCAACTGCTCAGGTGTCGCTGTCATACTATTTGCCATCATTTCAACCCTTGTACATTGTCTACGTCAAAACCTCAACGTCATTGACCTACATTTCGTTATATTTATTCCGACGAATTTGTTGAAGATTTCTTATCTCTCCCCTTAGGTGAAATCAATCGATTAGCGACATTTTTTGATCGATACAACGGGAAAATTGTAAAATTGAATACTATTCATTGTGAAAATAATAATTCAAAACGTAGAATTAATGGGCCACCTGAAATGCTCGTCGAAATAATAGCTCCGTTGTACATTTTCATTAAGTTGGTAAACGACCGCGTCGTTTAACGAGAGGAAAATGATCCAGGAATCCATTTCCCTATACTCAATGAGCTTACATCCCACGCTCCGAGTGGTTAAGTCTCTAGATGAAGACTTAGGTAAATGACGCTTATTTAATACCCTCTTAGGTAGTCGGGTATTATGTAGTGAAGTATTTATGTAAACGTTCGTCTAAAAATCAAACTCGTCCAAAATTCGTTTGAAAATAAATTATGCTTACCGTATGTACTTCCACCTGGTAAACGGTTATCTCTTGCGCCGAGATAATTAAATCATTGTGAGTGCCGTTTTTTAATATCATGTATCGAGTAAAACACAAAGAGACTATTCCATAAACACCGTGTTAATTTACCGGCAGGCGTAATAAATAACAAGATACAGACAACATTAAAATAAAATGTTGAACAATAATGGGGAAATAGAGGTATTTTGCAACAGTAATATTGCAGTAATAAAAAAAAAACACGGTTATTTTACAGTAACAACACAACGCGTTTATTTTCTTACCATTTCCTTTTAATTTGGGCATCTAATAAAGTCCCCATAAACAAACAAACAAAATAAAAAAAAAACAATCGTAACATACTGCAGAGAAATGTACAGGGGATTATATTAAACAATAATAAAAGGTGATATTTAAAAAATNATAAAAAAAAAAACAATCGTAACATACTGCAGAGAAATGTACAGGGGATTATATTAAACAATAATAAAAGGTGATATTTAAAAAATAAATAAATCTTTAAATATAATTAAAGGGATCGTGGTATCGACCGCAGTAAGAACTAGTACGGATTCGGTCCATGTTCGCTCACAAATATAATTAACTTACTATAATAATATAAACGAAATATTTCTGTTATAACAATGAGTAATTATGATTAAAATGATGCGCGTTACCGCTTATTTAGAAAATAACGTTTAAAAACGGATTTAATAAAATATTTCAACATTAATACAGATAATATTAAGATTACCTTTGAATATCACATTGTCTTTATTAGAAAACGTGTGAAAACGAATGGCATGGAANCAAACGGATTTAATAAAATATTTCAATATTACATTAATACAGATAATATTAAGATTACCTTTGAATATCACATTGTCTTTATTAGAAAACGTGTGAAAACGAATGGCATGGAATGATGCACAATGAGAATGTCGTAACAATCATGAATAGTACAAATAAATACAATGGAATACAACAAAATATAATCACATAAACGATAATAGGATACAATATGGCGAAAAATTCCTTGCGTGCCGAATGTTGTTGTAAAAAATTAATGAACTTTTAGTGTGTTTCGTTAAAACGAGTTGCACTGTGCACTCGAAACGTGTGATATGTTTTGTAAACAGTAAATATAAACGCAACGTTTGATGTATTCACTTTTTATTATCTCTTATAATTGTATTTTAATTTGTCCCGCGGCTATCCTAAAGCATTAACAAAATAATAATTATTTACTTAACAAAACTATTATGAGTAACGACGCACATCGCATAATATTCCAACTTGAGTTGTCGATATTTTTAACGTTAAATAAAGAGTTATACAAAGAAGAAATTCACAATGATTTTATAATAATTAAACATACTATCTATTTTGAATGTTCGTATATAATTACACAAAAATGAACAAAACTTACTTACAGTACATAAAAAACACAAAATGGTAATAACTAACAATTTGAAATCATTTTTAAGTATTTTATGCGTCGTAATATTTGGTGAAGAAAAATATCAATAGAATCAATAAAAAATATCGTTACACGTGATTCTAACTAAACAACTATACAATCTTTGAGATTTTCGCTTTGAGATCGCATTTAAGGTTCTTAACATTAGTACGTACACAAAACGTTGGCGAGACGTGGAAATTGTGTTCTCGTTTAACATTAATGGAAGTCAACTGGTGACGATAAAATAAAAAAGAGAGAAATTTAATAAAACTGTAAAACGTATATACGTTGCATAATAGAGTTTGACTTTTTTTTTTTTTTAAGGACGGAGTTAAAATATTTCTGAAAACACTTTAAAATTATACAAGGGAAACGTTATTCTAGCTTATAGTTTCGCAACAGAAAAAAAGGGTAGAAATACATTACAGGCTCTTTATTACATTATTATGGTTATGTCGGTCGCTATATGATATTTTATTATTATAACAGGTATATATCATATAATACCTGCTACTTACTCCAGTAACCGGATTGCAGCCGTATGTATTCTTAGGAATACTGTAGAAAACTTTAAGTGTACGCTTACATTTTATGGTCATGTTTAATGAAATTTTCTAAATACACAACACAATATTTGCTTAAAAATCCTATCACCTTATGCGTTTGCATATGTAGTTTATATAAATGTTTATAATATATACTGGTTGTTTTACGTTCATAAAGCACCAATAAAAAAATTACACACCGAAATAATTTACAATATACTTTTACATCTACTATACATCATAATATATCACATAAATTTAATTACAAATAATAATAATAATAACAACAACAATAATATTGGGATAAGATGACCGTGAATAGTTTGTGGAAAACAAAGACAAGTATTAAAAAAAAAAAAACAACTAAAGAAATACTTTACCGATCATGAGGAAAGCTAATTAAACTGATCAATAAGTTATAAAAGCTGTAATGAAATATCACATGACCGTTTTGAGTTGTAGAGTAAATGTGCGAACAAATTGTCCGTATATGATTTTTTATTGAAACGTTTTTAGTATTTCCGTAGTCAGTTTGTGGTTTATCCTCCAGAGTGAAAAACGCGCACGCACATACCGCCGCTGTATAAAATACACTTCATTATTGTTGCACATACCTTGTGGAGCAACACTTCTACCGATACTCAGTTATCGGAAACGATTTATCGTGGGACCTTCCAAAATACCCTATTCGAAAAATAAAACAAATGCAAAAATAACAAATGTATTGTTTGCAGCAGTACATCGGAAAACGACACTGTACTTATCCTTCGGTTTTGCGAATAACTCTTGGAACGTCTCCGGTTAAATTGAATCGCTTTCCCTTAGCTACACGATAAAAAAAGGTTTCCCGTGAAAATGCGTGGACAATTCATTTACATTTAATTACTATTCGGTTATTTTGAAAAATAATGATAATGGGTTGGTTGGATTTCGGTAATTGATTTTTTGTATACACCCCATTTGGCTGGATGCCGTCAATAGTTAGTTATTATTATTTTTTTTTTATGTTCTTTAATCCCAGTTGTAAATGAAATTAACTATCACGTGACGAAAACCCAACGAAAAAAAGTCTCGCTACCAATAGAAATAGCACAACGATCCCGTCTAATGACTTTGAACGTTTATTAGAACAGTATGATGTTTTTTTTTTCGTAACCGCAATGCATTACTAACGTTATCGGTTTAACCGAGTTGGACACTTTACGTCATTTGAAAAAAAAAAAAAAAAGCTTAGAGCTATCATAGTAATTATCTATACTACTGACCAGTAGTAAGACAATTACTCGTTATTACCCAATAACGTGCATTAGACAGAAGCTCATTTTAGTTGTTCAACAGATCGTTATCACAACAATGAATTTGTTGGTCTCGCGAGGAATAAACATAAGTTGAAAGAAAACATAAGAAAATAAAAACAAAAGTGGTTGAATGTGATGATAGCAGAAAATGTCTTGATGCTAATCGAGTGCTTAGAGTGGTAATAATATTGTTATTATTATTACAATTTATATTACTATTATAACAAACAATGAAAGGGGAGAGGCGTTTGAACACACTAATTGAGAAATCAGAAAGCCCTTGCCCGTTTGGTTTCCTCTTCGACGATCCTCTGCTGCATCAGATAGTTAGCCATTGCTATACCGCCGGCCGAACCGCATATGGTAACTTTCCGGTTTGTAGTGCCGGGTGCGTACACACCTTTCTTGGATATGTGTATGGTAACGCCACTAATCTGTTGAATTTCGACCAGCGACCGGCCGCCCGGACCAATGATGGCACCCACGATCGATTCGGGCACATCCAGTTCGCGCTTGACTGACTGTTGTTGGTCGTCGGCCATCTCAAACAGAGCGGCTGCTGCGACTACCGCGGCCGCAGCTGGCGTGTGGCCAATGGATTTGGGAGTCGCAGCCGCAGCTGCCGCCGCCGCCGCCGCCGCCACACCCAACCCGTACGAATTGGCGCTGGATAGCGATGGACTGGCCGCGCTCTGAGACAGTAGGGCATTGATAGATATGGCACCACCCGCTAGACCCAAGTCAAACAAGTCGTTGGTGACAGTGCTCAGAAGTCCGGTGCCGTTGTGGTGGGCGGCCATTGACGGCGCCTGCAGTATGCTCGTCTGATTGATCAGTCCAATTATACTGCTTGGGCTCAGCACGTTGTGCCTGCGGACAAAAAGAAAACGTAGTCGAATTACTCGGAGGCATTAATTGAAATGGATTGCAATCTTTTTAAATGTTACTTTAAAAATCGGTTAACAAGCACGAACAATACAAGTAAAAATAATTAAACTAAAAGCTCGTTCACCACAGACTTGAAAGCAATTCAAAATGTACACACAAAGTCGTTAATTTGTACAGCTTTACAAAAATCACGAAGACGGTTGAAAGTGTATTTTAAGTACAATATTCAAGAATTTACTTTCTGTAAAAACGACTCCTATATAGTCGTCACGTTGACCGAGAAGACATTAATTATATTCGATATTGCATCCAACATTTTTATTTGGGTCAGATTTAATGAAAAACTAACAGAAGTATCTTTAAATATCACATTGTGTCAATACAGAGAGAAAATAATTATTATTATTACAAGCCATATGTCAGCTTTCCAAAAAATCATTCATATTAAAAATTTTTTTTTTTTTCAAAAACAAAGTTCATACTAAAAGAGTAAACACTATGATTTCATTGAATTTTTCAGCCTTTTTATATTATTCAATAAAATAATTTAAATATATTATGAAACATTGTTTTTTAGAGTCGTATCAAAAAAAATCGCAGAAAGTATGAGATTAACAGCCAAAATGTGTCAGCAATTATTTTCTTTGGGATATATCTGAAAGTTCAAAGTAACTCTTAATAATTTACTTTTCATGAAATCAAAATTAGCTGATAAAGTAAATCATTAGTCAAAAACTAATTTCAATGATTATTTTAAAAATTGAGACGTAGTTTTTAGTAAAATTTAATAGAGTACTATGGCAAATAACGCTTAATTTACCGTTACTCTATAGAAATATTGAATTTTAAGCTATTATTCAAAAAATGTATTTGACTCACAATGTTTATAATAACGTTACAATTAAATAAATGAACAAAAATAAAAAATCCGTAAAGAAAATTTAATCTAAAGAAAAATAACTCCTTAAGTAATTATAAAATTATAGTACTCAAGGTACATTTATTTATTCATTTGAAAAAATTATTTTGGCGTTTAATACAAGAAAGCTTTATTTCATTTAAAAATAACTCAATTGTTATTGAGTTATTGAGGCCCAAATTTTTTGAAAGTTAAAATAAATCTGCGTGGTTCAAATACACTACCACACAGAACATATTCATGGATATCATAACAAATGTATTATAACAAAAGATGAAATGAAAGGCCTACACAGAAATTTTGAATTAAACTTATTGTACATGTTCATTAAGTCTTCTAATAATAACTATAATCGTGCTTTTTGAAATTACATTTTTTCATCTTCAATATAATGCTAACAGCAACAACAGTTGTTCTAAAAGCAAATTTTACTTTTATTCGACAGGTTTTTGAGGCAAAAGAGAGTCCCGTGTTTTTAAGCTGTGCAATATTTGATTTGTTCAAAATGATAAACAATTCGATTAATATTTAACTAACCAAATCAACATTTTATTTATGATTACATTTTTTTAATTTAAAAGTAAAATAAGAAATTTAATTTTTCATCGAGTGTTAAATATTTTCTTTAAAATATAATTTTTTAAATAAAAAAAAAATCTTAAGATAACTGAAGTAGGAAAACAAGGAAATATATCAAGTGACGACGGAACAGCCTTTATAGTTAACAAATAGTTAAAAAATTGCATATTAGGAGTATGTTCTACATTATGAATTTAAAATTTGACCATACAAATCAGTAATTTTAAACGATATTTCGACACGAAAAACGTGTCAAAACCTTAGAATTTTAATTTTACTATAACCTACACTATGGTATAAAAACTACCTCGAAATGAGATATTATACTTTTTTACTATAAACATCGAAGGATAAAAATCGAATGAGATTACAATTAAGTCCGGAGTAATATCATTGATAAGTTATTCGATCGGCGTGCCAATTTTGCACTAAGATACTGACATCTCGTCCAGAACAAAACAGTTTATATCTATTATGTTATAAATTACCACACCGCATTCACAGGGTAAGTACCTACAGAATAATCTCGAACCGATGTGTAATTATTTACATTAATCGCATTTAAAGCCTTTGACCGTTTTATCCACTCATACTATCTAACAGTCGAGTCGAAATCTATACAGTACCTGTTGTAATTCATAATACGAACACGAGTTACTTGGATTAGTATAAATACGATTTGTATTAGACAACTTATTCAATTAATAATGTTAATTTCTATGTTAGCGTTCAACACGAACGCCACCCATTTAATCTGTTGTATGAACATTTAGGGTTGATTTTTCAAACAGCACAATAGTCGACAATGAATTGTTAGCAATAGCGGTTTGGGACAAATATATATATATATATAATAATTTTACGCTATAACTTTATAATTATAATTACTTGGCAAGTGTGAGAAAAGCCAAGGCTATTTCGTTGACCGCCGGTTCCGGATAGCCACTAGTCCTGAGCAAAGGTTTGACATTTTCTAGGAATTTGTTAGAAAATATTCCATTATTGACTTCTTGGGGAGACAGCGCGGGATTTAAACTGTAACTAGTCTGATTGTTATCTAAAACAGACGGAAAGGATCTCACTAAAAAGTGCAATTTCAGAAAATAACTACATAAACGTATCGCGAGTGTACTTACTACAATTTGTGGGAGTCAATGCGTACGGAGATCCCGTGGGATTAAAATTGGCAACAGGACCGTTCACATCAGCATAACTCAAGTTTAGACAAGATCCACTTAAAGGATCCTCGATAATTTTATTCAGAATACAAAGACATACTTTTTTGTTACCCTCCATGTCACCTGCAAAAGACAATGTTGTAAAACATTTTAACATTTTTATCCTCAAAACATTTCGTAGTCGTATACATTAACTTTATGAACAATCAGAGGTTAAACGGACATTAATACGTCAATGAGTTTTTATAAACTGATTTAATAACAACTGTTTATACATTTTTTTATACTCTTCTAATTTTTCATATGCTAAAATTATGTTTACACTAAATCTAGATGGTGTTTTTAAAGGTTCGGGTTACTTCCGGTTTAACAATTGTTTTCAATATCGAGACATTAAAACAAACTAAAAAATGTTTTAGTTTTTAGAAGGTCTATAAAAATTGGTTGCTGGGTAAAATAATTGTATTAAAGTTACCTGAAACAGTTATACAACGTTCTTGCAGCGTCGTGTCCTTAGCTTTTTGTGATATTTGTACAAAACAGCCACTTTCTTCTTTCAACTGTTTAATGTAAGTCCCAGCTTTTCCTATGATCATACCCGCTGTCGAGTTGGGTATCAAAATTTTTACCTAGGAAAATATAATTAATTCCATATAAGTTTATTATTTATATTTATGTACATTCGTTCAATTTTAACAATTCAAAAATAAATTTTCTTTTTTAATTATAACAAAAATAATTTAATTAAAATCATCTGAGTAACCATATTAAGTTGAATAAACTGCGTTATTATTAACTAGTGTCTTACAATTTTATCTGTGAATTGTTGAGACAATATAACTCGAATATTCAGTGGAATTTTATTTGAAAATATTTATTTTCAATTGAGATGACGAATGAAAATAATAATTTATAGTAAAAGAACTGACGAATAGAAGTATAAAAATAATTATAACACTGTACTAAAATTAATTTTTACATTCTTTCGTAAAATTATTTCAATATTGTTATAAACAAAAAAACGGTTTGCAACGCTTGAATCAGAACTCGATCAATATATTTAATTTTATGAATACTGTTTTTAACCTATTTAACTCTTAAAAAAAGCAACGCATCGTTTTCATGTGCGTTAAACGGACTACAAATTATGCACATAACCAGGAACAAAAAAATAAAGTCGAGTTCATCTAAATTTGAATTTAATATTGTTACGTTAGTAATAAAAATCACTATAACAATGGATTAATTGAGTTGAAATTCATATTTACACAAAAATATATCCAAAAATTATACTTTATGACAATTTATTTTAATGACTATATTTTAATATTTAATTAAATTTTTTTAATGTATTTTTTGTAAAGTTTAAATATAGTAATAACAGTAAGAAATCATAAAATACATTAATATGCTTGAAAAATGTATTCATTGTTAAATATTTTTAAGTACGCTTGATGCATGTGTATTAACTATCGATGTTAATTAAAACTTGGTTTATTACTAAAAGTAACGGATGAAGCATTTTACTGAAATTGAAGTTTTAAACATGAACTACATTACTATGTAAACTTATAAAGTAGACCTAAATTAATTTATATAACTATGTTCAAGAGACAATTTACTTAAGCTATTCGAGTTCTTAGCGTCTGTTAAGATTTCTATGTCTTTGCTTTTATTAAATTAACTCAAAACCTGATTACCAATAATGGCTAATTTGTTTACCAGTGCATACTTAATAAACACGCTGTAAATAGTCATTGTTAGTGTACTGATAAATCCATTTTTATCTTTAAAAACAAAATAACCGAAATCTAGACGCCTGTGCTAAATGCCAAGTCCAAAATTATCAAATTAGACTTATTTGTACTTTTTATGGGACAGATTATGTATCTTGTCAAATCCTTGGTTTTATAAAAAAAAATGATTTTTTGCTTACTTTATAAATTGTAAGAAGAAGTCTATTACTTTATAATAATAAATGCAATATAAATCACTCTACCTGTTTCTCCCTATCCGCAATAGTATCTACAGAATTTTGGACCCTATTTGCCGCTTCTGGCTTTTCTCGTATCTTTTCTATGATAAAGGTTAGTGCAGCCATGATGTGTTCTGAACAAGATCCAGATATTATGCAAACTCTTTCAGTCGTACCTTTAAAAACCATGCATAGTATATATTACATTATATTCATTTAGCAAAATTATTCAAAAAAAGGGTTTCAAAAATTTGTTCTTAATGTTCAATGTAAAACTAAATTGATTTATGCGAATCATTAATCATTGATTAATCAAAAAAATATATACTTATAACTTTATCAATAGTTTATTTTTATTGAAAAAATCAAATTATTAAATTTTTATTAAACATTATGATTTATTAATATTAAGAAATAATATCTAAAATTAGAAGTTATCGATTTCAATTAATAAAAAATGTACGTGCACTGGAACCACGAAATAATTTACTTGATTTTGTGTCAATAATAGTTTTAATTTCATTTGAAAGCACAATTTGATGTCTAACTATCCAATTTAGATTTAAATTAAAGATACCCAATATGCATTCATTTTTCAGTTCTATGAGCAGAAAAATGATTGTTTTTAGAGCTATAGCTCTACACACCAATGAACAACAATTAAATTTAAATAAGAATTGCATAGAATTTTAGTGATATAGTGTTTTATATTCGAAATCAGATTAANCAAAAATGAGCTTTTCTAAAATAGCTTTTAGAGCTATAGCTCTAAACACCAATGAACAACAATTAAATTTAAATAAGAATTGCATAGAATTTTAGTGATATAGTGTTTTATATTCGAAATCAGATTAAAGTTTCCTATTACAACAGATCTTATTTAAAGACATGACAATAGTATTTTAAAATTAATTCATTTGCAAAGCATCAACAAGCAAATGAACTATTGTTACTTTATATAAGCAACATAAGTAATCTATATTATAATTTTTACATCCACGCATGTTAATTTGACAATAAATAAATTGACTTACCTGGATAAAAATCGTTTGTCTTGGACATTTTTATTTTTGTGTTAGTCTCTGTTTGTAGTTGGGCTATTGTTTCACCGCCCTTTCCTATTATAGCACCCGCCGTAATACACGGTATTAATATTTTCATGTTATACATTCCATCTGTACTTCCTAAAACAAATAAAAACTCTAGTTAGATCTTAGTTTGAAGGAATCTCCAACACAAAAAATGATATCAACAATAAAATTATTTTTTATACAACACAAACTCGTCTAGGATTTTAGATATTGTTTACTTGCAGTTTTATTTATATCAATAGCAAAAAACTGTTAAATTAATATCAATCAGGAGAAGTCCGGTTAGATACAAAATATCTCATTTCTTGGGAATATCGAACTATTTTATGAATACTTTTGCAAAAGTAATGGATAATACTTGTTAACTTAAAGTAATGTGATATGGTGGTTATTAATATTAAAAAAATAATTATTAAATGATTGTGATGCTTGATTTTTTTTTCCATGAAAACATGTCTGAATCCTTTAGGTAGGAAATACCATATAACGTTTGGAAAATAAATTAATAATCAATGACCGACCGATAGGAAATATTTAACTGTATAAAATGTGCTTTGCTAAATCCAAGAAAACGAATTTCGCACTAGGAATATTTATTAACATTACTTTTATTGCATATTGCACATCTCATCGCCGAAGGTAATACATATTGGCTTTTTTATGATATCCCTCAGAATAAATAATAGAATAAATGCGTCCTTGAATGTTTATTGTGCGTAAAAAGATTATTTCATCATTCGTTTTTATTTGAACGCTTCAGTCAACAAAATATATTTTATTACCATTACGTGTTGACATATTGGAAATATTAGGTAATATTAAATTAAATACGTGCAAAGGTCGACAGAGAATTATACAATTCCTAGTAGCGGATCAAAGTGAGTGGGGCAGCCCAACAATCACTCTGTCGGAAATTTAAGTTGAACATTTTTTTCTGTGTTACGTAATAACTACATCACATCTCCACGCATCTTGTTTGTCTATTTAAAATGGATACCAGCAGTATATAACGGATAGCGCCCAAAACGTGACGTTCCGTCAAAGTGTCTTATTACCCCGAGTACATTTACTATTAATGATTCACTCCAAACAAATTTCAGTTCATCTGATATTACTATATTATTTACCCACTTTAAATTTTAATACAGCGATGTTCATGGAAAATTGATGTAGAAGTTTGTCAAAAACGTCTGACGTTCAATCTAAAATTGAAAGTGCATAGATTGTATACATATATATATATATATATATATACAATCTCAAAATTAAATAACACAAAATAATGACAAGAGGAGAGTAAAGGCGAGTAAACAAAGTACATCGCAACGAGCGATGAGTTATTTTATACGACAATCAATCAAAACACTCATGTTTAATACTAAGAAAATGCTATCACTCTTTGGTATCAACAAAAAATGACCTCTATTCGGAAGCCAAAATTTATTTTTAGATAAGTGTCGCACAATAAAGAATCAATATAAATACGTGAACAAAATTTTACTAAATATAAATAATCAAAATAATAAGTTTATCACTACACCGTCCTCGATACATTAAGGCCACAGAGTGAATAAAATCAACATAACAATATTGATTTTTAATTTATATATTATTAGATAATTGAAGTAATAAATATCTGGTAGATAAATGGAATCAAATTTTGGCAAAATCAAAATTGGAACTAATTCAAATAATGGACAGATCACAATTGTTATAATTTAATTTCAATACCCATCTTCCATCATTTCCAAATTGTTAATCTATATATTTATAATATAAGCGCAATATGTTTTAAAACCATATCAATGTATGTAGTATGACCAAAATTTTAAATATTTTGATTCAATTAAGTATCTATTTAATATTTTACTGTTATAAGTGTAGTGATGAATATTAATAACTCACAAAATCACATTACAAATAGGATAAATTATCAAAGCATTAATATCTAAATTACCAACTAACCGCTTATAGATTTATTTGAGGCTTGTGTGGTATAAATAATGATAACAAATTATAAAATTTGGAGTTATTATTAGTTTTACATCTTAAATAAGTTTTCTTACACATTAGGTAATTAGTTTTAAAAATCCAATAAGAAAAAATTGCTTCAACTCAATTCAATTTATTTTTTACCGTTTAATAACTTTATACATTCAATAGTAACCTAATATAATTTTTTTGAAATAACTTAATATGAAATACCATAAAAATATATAAATTATTTTACTCATTTTTCCACGAATCTTTTTTGATGTTCTTTTTAGCGAGAACCGTATTTACCGTTGAGTTGTATTTTATCTGGTGCGGTTATAAACTTTGGGTAAATTACTATATGCCTAAGGAAACTCTGGTTCTTTTGTCAAGTAAAAATAATAAATACACTCTCAGCTTTGCGTTGATGTTAAATTTTGTTCACAGTAGAAGTATAACTAACGAGTTCGCTAAGAATAAAGCGTACCAACATGAACAAATGACAAACCATAAAATATTTAAGTGTAATCATTTAAACTCGTCACGTTTATTAAACGAATGCCAACAGATATATAAGTATTACTACATTGATTTCTCAGCTTTCCACAATGTCTGGAAACGGGATGACAGCGTCTGCACGGGACTAACTACTTGGTGATATATGTGAGCGATTCGCCGAGAGCATATTTTGCAGGAATATACATAATAAAAAGACTTTTTTTGCAAAGTCTCGATTTCCAGGGCGGGTACGAAACAAAAACAGATTACTTTCATTACAAGATACACACTACACCGACAGTTGACTGTGTTCACACGAATTGACATAACTGATATGATGGTAGTGGATGATTATTTTTATTTATTTAATCGTCTTAAATCCCTACAGTACGTGAGGTGCGTATGTCTTATCGTCGTGACAACGCCACGAAGAAAACTTGGACGGTTATCCCTTTGAGTTATCAGTTACTATCAACAGGAAATTTGTCGGCGTACCAGTGAAACAAACTTCTTCCGGTAAGTTTCCACAAAGTTCGCACAACGCTTCCTAGGCTCATACGACCTGTTTGTGACATATTGTTTACACAATTCGTGTTTGCATTAATGAAACCCAATTTAAACTATACGGGTGATATTGTTACTCGGTAATTAATTCCATTCGTGCGATTCCATCGCCATACGTTTACCTTTATTTAGTCGGTGTCGACTTACGACGTAATCGAGTGACTTATGTTAATTGTTTTTCAATAACTACCAAATACAGTTCAATGCATCTCATTATTTAAACGATCCATCGCAAATAATATTTTTTCATCGGTAAACAGTCCCACCTAATGATAATGCAATCAAAAATTACACGGGCAATGAGTTTTTCTCTTTTTACGAGTACAAAAATTGTTTCAACGGGAAAATAATTTTGTAATTAAATTCAGTCGGAATTGGCGGATGTAAGAAACAAAATTAAAATAAATAATCGTAGAAGTGTTGTGCATTATCCTGATGTTGCCGCACTTCATTAAGACGTTTTGAAATCGAGCAAAAAGTTAACGAGCATTTCGAGAACGAGTCGCAAGTTTATCATTTCCCCAGAGCCGTGACGTCGTTTCTTTTTATCTACCGACCCAAACACTGGTTGACTGCAGCAATGATAATTTACGATTCTCCATTGGCCGACGGCAACAAGAGCTTCTGCACGTGAAAAATAAACGTGTGCGGATCACGAGTACCAGAAAATGCACGCGCAGACACTTATTAACATTGTTTTGTGTATAAACACTCCCGAAATGTATTTTGCCCAGACGCCCTTTGGTGGTGAATAGAAAGTGACGTGTGAAAGCACTCGCTCGGTAAAAGGTTGCCCACTAAAAGTTCAATTACTGTTATTTTGGACGATTCATCATAATTTCATTTATCTCTGATAATATATTATATTTAAAAGGCATTAGCACCGTACAAACTACCGTGTCAATAGTGTGCTGACGATAGATAGGTTAGGTAGTAATGGAAACACAAACTTGGATAACCCAACGTTTAATCCACATCGCTTACTCTTTGACACTTCCAAGTAAACATTAACCAACACAGAGATAGCCTCAGTTAAGGCGTTCAAAATTATTTTGTATTCCTAATTTTTTTTGTCACCCGCGTCGAGAACTCTGCCCAGTTCTCAATGTTTAAACCAAACTTCGTTTTAATCATAAAAAATATACACTTAATGAAAAGTACACCAAGCGAGTAAATATTTTCGACTTCTTAAACATTATACACAACTTATAATAAAATCAATAAGTGTCTCTCGGAAATTACCCATAAAAAAAGTATATCAATAAAACTAAACAATTATCTTTGCATAAATGAAGCGATGACGTAACACCTATTATACTGTTTTGAAGACAGACTTTACTCATTATTATTTTTTGCGGAACTCCATTATTATTCAATATTGACGAAAATACATCAAAATTACTTTATAGTTCAGATCACAACGATAACTTTGAAAACTTTATTAAATTTTTAATAAAAAATAGTACTAAAAATGAATTGTTAAGTATTATTACTATATATAGATTTCCACATAAAATTGACACAATCAATTAAAAAGTTGACTTTTTTTTCAATTATTTAATATTTTACTCTGCGATCATAAAGTAATACCAAGAGCTATTTCCAAAAATAATTACTTTTTAGTTTTGGATCCCTACACCAATCATTGTAAAAAATTTCGTGTTCCACTAATTTAGTAGGGACTATAGGTATTACATTTAGCAATTTCATTTAATAATAAAAATCGTTTTTTCTAATTTAAAAAAAAATTTCATTTTAAATATATAAAAAAGGTTTGTACAAACCCTTAAAAACTTCCATTGACCATTGTAGTAGTTAAAAATTGCGTCCTTTAAACATTATTGCTTAATGGTAATTCATTCCAATCCAACAATTACATTCTTTAATTTGAAAAAAAAAACAATAATTTTCATTTTTCTACACCTTTTAATAAATTATACTGCCACACTATTAAAAATGATTACCTTTTATTTTTAATTAAATATTTACATCTTCATAGATATTTTAGTTTGATTGAATTTTAAATAAGTTAAATTGTTAAAATTATAAATTAAATTTTTTATGCGTTAAATTTCTAATATTCATCGCTATTAACAATAACGTAATTCTGTGGTTTTCCAAAAGCTGTTATGCCTTTCTTCGCAATTTTTTAGTAGAGCAAAAATAATTATAAAATTTCAATGGATTTATATAAAGTAAAATAAAATAAAAAATGACGTTTTTGAAGCGCAAAATTCAAATCTCCCCATTGACTTTTTTTTTTTTTGTAATTTTCTTACACACCAAAGAAAATATCCTCTTCTATACAAGTTATAAAAATACATTTTTGTGATATATCAGCTTCTGTTCTTGAGCCACAATATTAATATGTCGATACATTGATTTATGAATATTGTCTAATAATAACTAGGGGATTTGAAATTTCAACCGAAAACTTTTTGATTTTATTTTTTGTTTTGTGTTTCTTTTAAAAAATATTGTAAGACGTTTCTTTTACAAGTGTGAGTTGTAGTCGCCGATGATACTGAAAATTTGATTATTCGATTCCATTGAAAATCTGACGACTCTTCTCCGGGCAACACATACAAAAAACATAAACGCGAAATGTCAACAGTATGCACTTGTGCAGTGCAATATCCATATGAGTGTATGCATTATTCAGCAAACTTAAACTGAATGTACTAGTTACTTATCGCTGCGCATTATTTCCAGCACCATAACAATACTTGAGCTCGGAAATCCGAACAGGTGGAGATCTCATTAAAGATCCCAGTATTGTTTAATACATCTACCCGTAGGCATCGCACCTCGTGCTTAATCTTTTGTTTCTTTTCATCGCACTTAACCTTATACGTTGTGCATTTCTATTGGACTGCTGTAGATAACGCAAGAGTAAAAAGATTTTACGCGAAAGTAATTTGATGTGCCGTAGAGAACATTTTTGTTCGGGTTTACGGTCTTATAAACTTTATCAGATTACAAATAACACTAACGGAACACGACTTAAGCTACTTTGGTTACGCAGTCGGTAGACTATTAGGTCACATAAATGTGGTTTCATTCACCAATGTTATTAGCTCCGTAATGCAATGCACATCGATAAAAATAAGAACAAAATTAAGTTTATCGCGAAAATATTATCATTGCAAATTTTGGTCTTGAGAGTTTGAGGGTAATTTTTCATCGCTCTTGTCAAAAACAAATAATGAAGACGCGGTGCAAATATAAATTTCAAAACGTGCATTACAACTATAAAAAATGAGTATATACATAAAATTAATTTACATTTTCCGAAGGTAAAATAAACATGACAATTATTCTCTAGAGTAGACCAATAGTTTTTCCCACAGTACTAAAGAAATTGTTTATTAAACAACATCTGGAAGCATAATTAAAATCATGAACTTGATTGTTCTTTTTTTCACTACAGTTATTAATTAAAAAATACAGCACGGTCACATATTTTCGCGGAACATAAAATTGTTCATATTTTTTTTTATTCGACTTTGGTCATAGATAAAAATGGTATTAAAATCCATTGTTATTTCTATCACATAATATCAAGTAGTGAAATTAAAAATATTTTATCGCAGGCAATCTTACAAAGGTTTAAATCAGTATGAAATTAATTTTGCAGTTACGACCGCGCAAAATTCTTCAATTTTATGACAGCTACGTAATTGTTAAAGCAACGATGACAAGGCAAATGACACACTACCTATTTAGATGCATATACATATGCTGATCACATTCAACATTAATAAATAATACCCTGTACGTTTATTTGAAATATGCCGACGTTTAATTGATTCGATGCTTAAGCGTTTGATATATTTCAAGTACATTTAGTAGTTGTGAACTGATGGAGGAAATTACTACGACTTACCAGTCATGAACGTTTGTTTGTGATAATTAAAACCTTAGTAAAAATACACAAATTTATAGTTTATTATATTTCTACACATCAGTAAAAATACAAAACAAATGAATTTGCCGCTGCTGCAAAAAATCTGTTTTTCCTTTACTGCGAAATGACTGATCTTCGAGACACAAGTGATCTCATTAAAGAAATCGCAGTAAAACGATTCGTGTGCCTTTATTGTCTATTGTAGCATTTTATTTAATAGAAGTAAATTACAATTCGTATTGTTCATATATTTCATATCTGTTTTTAAATCGAGAAAAAAAGCTACTTCACATTTATTTGTTTTCATTATTCATACACATAATTGTGCATAGTTCACTCGACATTTATTATTCTTAATATTATGTTCATTGTTGGATTGTTCTTGTTCTCGCACAATGAGGTGTAAGACTGAATATTTGAATAATTAGCATAATACTTGGAATAAATTAAAAATTAGTTAACCGCCGTTAAACTGCCGGTAAATTATACAACTGGGTGTCATTTTCTGGACCTTTCCGGGTCGGCGACACCTGTGTCAAGTCTTTTAGGTCCCGAGTTCTATTAGTCCTGCCGTATTCGTCGTAGTTCGACCGCATACGTGGTTGCCATATTGATTACTCTAACCACCACTACCCGGTGTATCCAGTTTTCACATTTTACGTGACCTACAAAGTCGGTAGACTCCGAAGAATGATTTTTCCGGAGAAAACCAACAGCCGCTGAACTTTCGAAATATCTACTTGGTATTGCGAGTCTTTAGTAAATAGACTTTATAAGAACGTGTCTGGACTTTATTGAAATCGGCAAGGCACACGACGACGCACAATAAATTATAATTACATAAACAACTGTGATTCAAATGTCGGTGTTTGATACACTCGCACTCGTGTCATTGCGTTCTGCCCCAAAGTCAAAATGTATTACACTTACAGCGTCTGTCGTACACGTTTAACATTCACAATGCAATGTCGCAACTCATTGTGAAAATGCGGTGGATACGCGCCGTATTACTATTTGTAGCCAAAATGTAAATACCAATAACTAATTATCTTAAATGACAAGAAGTCTACAGCATCATTAACACATTATAGATTCCGTGTGTAATTTATTAACAACTTGTGCATTCGTGTACAAATGTCAATACAATAAACCTGACGCTTTACTGGCGACTAGTGTTGGGTTATTTTAACGGCTACAGATTTCAGCGGTCCAACTTTAAGATCTGAAACACTGTCAAGGTTGAGCAAACCTATTCCACTGGCAAACACGTTATACATTTATATTATACATTTCCTAGCCTTGATCATAGTCGGAGCAATGGGTTACTGTTACTAGTGTTTGGTAGCATTGGCATATCGCTAACCGGTTGTTTAGCCTTCGGGTGTAGTTTTGATGTAGACGCCTAAGTAAATGCGATCGATGTGTTAGCTTGTATAACTATGTATATAATTATAAACCATTACACGTGTTAACCTAAGTTTTTTTGATTATTACGGTCTGCACTTGAATGCAACATTGCTCGGTCTAAAATAAACAGATAGTTTCTATAATGGAAATTTAGTTTTCTCATTTACTAAAAGTAGAGTAGTAAAAGTTTAAACTTAACGTAGGACAATCGAACTTGACAGTAGCTTTGCTTATATCTTATACATTGGACTATTTATCACTTTTGAATTGACAGTTTTTCTTTTCAGCTCGAGGTTATACGGTTTTGAATGGAAAACACATCATATTAGGATTAGTTAACTCTCTGTAACCTCTAAACGTTATCGACCTGATATAACTATGCTATTAAAAAATAACTCGACTTGAAAAACTAAACAAGTCTAACGACATGTAGCAGAAAATTATCAGCAGGCGTACTCATTTAATCTTTTTAGATCAACTCCGAGAGTCATCGCGTTAAAATAAAAAAGTATTAGAGATGTTCGAATGAATTTGTTGGTTTTTGCAAATGGCGTTATTTTTCAAAGTGTCCGTTGCTTTTCCATGGTCATTGGGCAATGACTATACTATACGATACATCAATTAAATATTATCATTAATTTTAAATAATTCTAAAGTTGCGTCGCATTAGGAAACGATGGTTTTAGTAAAATCGAATTTAACGTTCAATATTATTTATTCAAGTTTGAAAATCTAACGGAACATTTGACGTCGAGGCAGAATAATAATAAAGGTTAAAAACGGCTTTAACCTTGGACGAATGGACTCCTGTACATCTATAAAAATATAATAGCCTTTTTCTGTCGAAGTCTTCAAATTATACACTCTACATTTCATTGTTGATTACTTAATAAAATACATTAGCAGAAATAATCTGTCATAATATGATCAACAGTTGCAGATTTATTGCTTCAATTCATCTCGTGTTCAATTAATTTTGCAATTTATGTAACATCAAAGTATACATACTAATGCCGGACAAATCGGGTTCAGCGTTTGTTTCTAATTTTATAGTATAAGCATAGAAATATTCACCGAGATAGTGAATATTCATTTCCAATCAACATCTAGACATTAACAGCGTAACACGAGGCTGATCTTAGTTTAATTATACTCTATTTAGCAGTCATCTGTTATAAATTACTTGCTACGAGTCGAGTAACGTATTTGACGCTTGAAAACCGACTTACTTGTATACAATAAACAAACGTTTCTTTTACCAAATAAATACTCACTGGCAATTTATTCAAAACAGTATCTCAACTTTTTTAATTTTATTTTAATTATTTTTTGACAAAGGAACTATACTTGATCACGTTTAGTAATTGTTATTTATCTGTAGTGGACAAATCTATTAATTATAGATTTAATTAATTGCCATCACCTAAAATACCGCAAACAATTCTTGTTAATTTTACATTAAAACTATTTTTAGATTCTTTCCTTGAGATTTAAAAACTTTATTGAACAAATTAAAGTCGATTACAGTGAATAACCAAACGATATTTTTCAAAATAAATAAAATTTTAATGTATTTAGATATTCATAGGTGTCAAATACAAACAGAAACCAATTTCATTTAAAAGTTTACTGAAAACTATTGTTAACTTTCAAGTTTTACTGGCAACAAGAATGGAATTCGCTATATTTATAAATCATTATTAGTGCTTTGCGCTTAACAACAATATGGTTGAAAACACAAAGTATCAAACTCGTTATAATTTTGTTAGATAAACAATAATAATATCAATTATTAACACCGAACGGAATAAGACAAAAAGCGACTGCAAAAACAGACCATCTGATAGAGTTTATCAAAGTAAACGGCAAACAAGTCCCTAAAACTTTACATTATTTTGTCATCGTGCTCAAAATAAAGTCATCAAATTTCACAAAGACATTAATACAGAAGCGATAACAATCATAAGATAAAATGGTCTTTAGGGTAGACAGTAAAGAGTAAAACATATCTGCCATAACGACTCGCAGTGACACAGATGAGAAATAACACTATTAACAACAGCACGACTGTTAAGTAATTGTAGACAACTCGACACAGGGCAAAAGGACGCGAACATCGAATTAATTGAATTTACAAAACAACAGTCTTGAATGCCAATTCGCGAAAATCTCCTTTATGACAAAAATAAACGCTCCAAGTCGTTATAATTGCCCATATTAGCCCTAATTTAACGCAGTTACGTAAACATATATTTTTCCATTGGGGTCATTCATTTCACGGGATCAACATTGTCAGTACCTTAGTAACAAAACATAATCATTCCATCGTGTATAATCGCATAGTTTAAGTGCTTTCGTAATTTTATCGTTAATTGAGTTTTGATTTTTGTGCGTTTAGTTTTCTCGGAAGTTATTTACACAATATTTACAATATGACCACTGACAGGTGCATAATTTCGTGTTTCGCCGGAAAAAGGTTTGTTTGCGAGTGGCCAAGAATAAACACTATTTGTTGAGTGCATAATGTTATACAATACATAATTCATGACATCAATACCAACATACTGTCATTTCGGTTTTTGGGATAGAAACAACCACAGAGTTTAAATAATACAACAGCTTGTTAATGTCGTTCGAGCGGCTAGATTTTCATGTCAAACATTCGTAGACTGATATCGTTTTTTATAGAAAAGTAAATGGACGTTAACTATAATGTGTGGGTGAGGGGACTTGTTGATTTAAAATGTAACCCCTAACTGAATACATAATTTACACATGTTTGGGTGCAAAATGTTCCCTTATGACAAATCAAGCACACAGCACGGCGAGTAACTATAGTAACCGCGGTAATTGCAACACCATCGTAGTCATTGCATCGACAGTGTGGAGCTCAAAACCCCACGTAGAACGCAACGGGCTTGGTGGCGGTTAGACTAATGGTTTGATAGGAAATTGCTGTTTTACAGACTACGCAGAATTGAGACTTGAAAGTTCAGCATTATGTCAGTAAGAGCTATATGCGTCTCCAGTAATGTCCTGTACGTGATAACCCTTAAAAGAATATTGGGCTTCGAATACCTTTCGACATTTTATTTCAAGTGAACACGCGTGTATCTACTGCCATTAAAGGACAATACTATGCATTATCATAGCTCATTATCATAAAAAAAATAACATAAGCACGGATACTCGTATAAACAACTCTGGACGCTCTAAATTCCACAAATATCCCAACACTTAAAATACCATTTATGTTCTACCGTCTTTGATAGTGTGAGGCGGACACATTATAACATCCTAATTGAGAATTGTCAACTAAGGAATGTAAAATATAGTTTTCCACATAATGCACAGTAATGAATACCTCGTAACGAGCCTATAGCATGAAACAAAAATCCATTTCACCCTTATTTGTATTTTCAACGGAAAATTCTTGGTTTACAAATGGTTTTAACCGTTCTCATAACAATTACGACATGTACGACACACACCGTAATAACTAGTAAGAAAACTACTACAAGATCCGCCGTTCTTAAAACGTCAACAAAATACTCGTATGTTTTAGCAGTGATATCATCGTCAACATGGACGACAACTATCAATGAAAATAAAAAACCTTTTATAGTATTACCAACACTAAACAATCACCTTCAAAAGGTTATTGTTACAATAATACATGTGCGACAACGATTTATGTTTTTAAATTTTAAGTCAAGTATTATTAGGTAAGGCCCTGTACAAATGACAGTAGACATTTTCTAAGAAGTAGTGATGGTAATTATTTTTTTTGATCACTAAAAATTGCTAACATAACGTAGAGGCCAATACAAATTAACAACTAAGGTGATTTACTTAAATGACTGACAAAAAAATAATATCAAAGTCACAAGTCAACTAACTCCGTCAAACTGTATTACATTAAAAAACTCTTACTTTGTATTTATTTCCTACTATTAAAGAGAACCGTTTTTATTCGTTTTTAATTTTGAGTTTCCGTCATAAATTTTATTGCTTAAAAACGGTTTCCTCTATAAAAGTTTTATGGGCACATCAAACAATAATTGTACCCAAAGAGTTGTTTGATTTGGGTATAATGTACACGATAATTGAGTTATGGCCAAGTGCTTTATAGAAATGTTTTAATTATTACTGTACAAACAACAATAAGTCGTGTATAATTCTTTATTAAATTTCAAAGTATGTAGTGTTAAACAAATGTACGGACGTTAAGTTAAACATAAAGTAAAATTTAAATATACATAATTATGTGTTATTTAGAATATGATCTAATAATAGCCTTACTGTGTTTTAGAGTATTAAAACACAATCAAATGGATTGTATTCTAAAAGTTTTGGATATCCTATCCTTTTCTACAATAAATACACTAGGTAGTTCAAGATCAAACGGTGTTTTTTCCTATGTATAATAAATTGAAATACTTTGAAATTTAAGCTAACTGGGGCTAAAAATAAAAATAAGACCTTAAAAAAACTTTAAGACTTACTTATTTTTACTTAAGTTATTTAAAGTTTTTACCATAGAAAAAGTTTTGGCATGTTAAGTAATAAACTATTTATAATGACGGTAAGTTGAACTAATTAATCAGAATACACTTTTTTTCACAATAACTTTTTTGTCGAGATACGTTCGACTTTTTTAGATGATCCGATTATAATCTATATAGGTATGAAAAAAGTTATAATTTAATTTATACTAACTAATGCAATCGCGTTATTTTTTTGTGTCTAAGATCAACACGGGGTATAAACGACACTTGATGAATAAACAAAACCTTAACTAATCTAATTTTGTTTAGTATTGAACAACGAATGAGAGTAACACGGATCATCAGATAATTGTTATCTCTGGACTCTTTTAAACCCGTAAGTGAGTTATAAAAATTATAATATCCAGCCGAAATAAATTAAAACAGAAATTTTAATTAAAACGAATCGACAATTTGTACAATATACTCAAAGGGAATGGACTGGAGCGAAAACTTTTTAAACATCACACGTACATGAATAAAGTTAATAATTATATGTTTTGTCGGTGCTAGTAAAAAGAAATATTAATATTAAAACTTCTGCCGTAAAATAAAATGTCATTAATTAAAATTCAGAGCAACTTTGTATTATTAATAATATTATTTTTAAGTATAACTAATATTTTAATACAGTAATATGTAAAGTGTCTAAAACTTTGAGTATTGAGTAAAACTATAGTTTTAGATGTTGTAAAGTAGTAGACTTTGAATCGCCATCAATGACAACGAAAATTATAATCACTGAGTTTCAATAGATTTAAGCTTTAGGGCGTAACTCTCATTCAACAGATTGGGAACGATATATTGTTAAAAAATGAACACGTTTCTATTAGATCACACTATGATCTAATAGAAACGTGTTCATTTTTTTTTAGATTTTTATCAGATGATTGCAGTGTAGGCTGCACGTGAAAACAACTTAATCTGCAACTATGATGCAAATTGCACGTTATGCATTTACAGCTGATTTCTAATTCAAACTGCTGTAAACACATTTAATCATAGTCTTTTAAGTTTTTACAGTAAGTCGATAAAAGACGTAAGCAACGACTTTGGAACGCCAACGATTTGCTATATTGCGATTTTATGAGCAAAAAATTCCTATAACTTTTAATTGATAATTGATTTGTTTCTGATTATCATTTGTAAAATAGCAGTTTCGAAATAAAACACAGTGCAATTTATATTAATTAAAAAATAATAGATTTTATACAGATGATTATTCTTCACTGTATGTAACAGATAACGTATAAAAAGTAAATAATTTAAAAATTAAAAAAAAATAATAACCAAAATATTTATTATTTTGTTAATAAAATCCTCAAGTTTTTTCGTGTTATTAACAATAAATACAACAAATCTCAAATATTTTATTTATAAAATACTAAATTTTTTTATTAAAATTCTAACTCTCTACTCTTAGAAGAGGAAGCAAATTTTAATACTATATAACCAGTGTGTTCATTTTTAATTAAACAATTATATTCAAGGTATATTATTATAACCGCTGACAATAAATGAGAGACTTTTTTATTTTTTAAATATTGAAATACAATATTTTTTTTTACTACCAAAACAGTAAATAATTGTTATTAAAAAGTAATCATTAATGGTACATAGTGTGTTTTTTAAACATATATTAGCTTTTGTTATGTCAACATAAAAGGCTTAAGTTATGATGATAATTAGTGTGAATGAAAATTTCATTTAAACTTAATTTACGGCGAACAGGCATACGCAAACATATTTTATGACATTGATTACGGAACATCTTGAAAACTCTTGTACATCATTAAATTTGTTTACGAAAAATACTTAAAGAAGTAAACACCAAAAGGTTTTTTCGCAGAAGCCACTCTTGTAACAAAGTTCTACAACAATCCATACAATTTATTTACATAGCATTACTAAATATTCAATGAAGTTGAAAAAAATGTTACCATTAACAAGTGTAAAAATGTTTAATATTTTATTTATCAATTATATGAAAATTAAACAAATTATTTTATGAAACATTGGTAATAAAAAAAAAATTAGATTTATCGGATGAAAAGATGTTATATTTTAAATTCCATAATCTCATAGGCATTTGTTTATATTAAGCTTAATATAATCTTCATTGTGTTAAATTAATACTTAAAAAAAAACAAAACACGAAAATGACAAAAGTATCTCGTTAAGTGCATATAAATGTTGGAAACGATCATATGCTTTTCGTTTGAGTATATACTATAACAATACAAATTTAAACTCTTTCAATATTAATTTAATTCACACTTTTTTAATTCATTGCAAGAAATTATTATTAACAAAAATATCTAACGAGTAATTTTATTGTTTAAATAGGCATAGTATCGAATTGAATCTTTCGCAGTTAAGTAGTTTATTATTAAAGTTATTACACACTGTAACTGTAAAGTATGTTTACCTATAATACTCTATTACATTACATTGTTGACTTTAAAAAATTATCACAGGAATTATTTATCATGTTTCGTTATTGATTAGACCAAATAAAATTTAACAACGCAACAAAAACTTTTTGTGACTAACCTAATTTTTGGATTGTTTACTTAGCAGTATGTAAATTTACTTTAAAACTGAAGTAACTTTTTGTTTTTGAACCATAGTACACAATTAAGAATCGTAATAATTCTCAATCGAGCACTTCGTTTAAGGTTCTATTGTTTTTCCAGAGAATATTATCATTGCCAAAAACCACTCGAATTAAACAAAAGGTTAGTTTTGTAGTGGATTATACAAAATTAATATTTCAACGATTTCATCTTACTACCAACATAGTATAACACCATATACTAATTATGCTGTTTGGCAAGGTTCAGAATAAAACATTTGCTTATTATACACATTTATGAAGTTTCTTCCAAATATGCTTAAGATAATAAAATCTGTTTTTTTTTTTTTAGTAACATCTGATTAAAACGGTAAGATGTTAAATATATTATAGGCATTCTTAAATTTGTTTTATCAATTTTAAAATAATTAGTTGCAGTGCTATTAAAAATATTCGAATTGTTATTATTAACAATTATTAATTATAATTATTAACAAATTTAAAAAATAACTTCATTATCTGTGGAAAAAGTATAAAAATAAAATAACGTCATAATTTTAAAATAAAATGTTTCTAGTTAATATTTAAGGGCAATGAATCAATAAATAAACTATTAATATAATTCTGCTTGGATTCACCTCTGGCATATTCTATACTGAAGTTGTAAATCGCTTTTTACTGTCAGATGAATAAATAATGTTATAATAATTTAAAGTAGTTTCTATGGCGTTAAAATTAAATGCGTATTTGATCAATAATTAATTCCGATTGCATGACAAAAATCTTTTGATTCACAGTGGTAAGAATTTAGCTAAAAGTTTTTCTTCGAGATAAAACAACAATAAAAAAAATTTCGAATACTCTCATTTATAAATTACTACCGAGTTGTACAAATGTAGTTAATTTTATTCGATTATTTTAATCATTTTCAGGTATTAAAAGTTTATTAATAAAACAAATAAGACAGTAATCTTTAGAAAAAGAATTTTTTTAATGCTACAATGTATATCAATTAAAATTAGCCATACAGCACAAAATATTCTTTAACGGTGAATTAACCATTATGTTGTCAACTTTGTTGAAAAACTCTAAAAATCATACTTTAGATAAACTTTTTCTTTTATCCCAATTAATGCACTGTCATATTTTACAATATAGTATTATAGTAAGAAAATATATTTTCCTAACACTTAAAAAATAAAACTACGAAAAATCATTTTCGTAAAAATACATAGACAAAATGAAAATCGGGAAATATATAAAATTTTAAAATACCAAGAAGAATTTTTTTAACATAATTATTATTTAAAGATAAATCAAATAGCTAATATTAAAAGAATCACTCTGTACATGTTCAATGACAGAATTGATTGTTCTCAAAAAATATATATACACATTTTGTTAAAAATTAACTACATGTACACAGTTGCACTGATAACACTTCATTCATGCTTGTAAACGTTAGTTACTAACCCAACCATGAAAATTATCTTGTTATGCGATTATTGTTCCAACAGAATGCACTATTTAGTTTAAAGAAATTCTAAAACTGACATTAAACTAAATGTACAGCTTTTAAAAGTTATACCACATGACCCCCTAGTTTACAACTTGGCCATAAGTTGGGTACAAGTGATCATTTATACTATTAGTCGGATTCGATTCAATTACTTGAATCTATTAAAATGAACTTTAAGTTAAAAATGTTAATTTAACGCGATTATTCGTAAATAGTGCCAATAAATACCATCCGTTGTATAACATCTAAGTATATGTGCAATGTATAATGTCAATGGAAACATATGTATAGAATGGCTTAAATGGTCAAGGACCAAGGTCAACTGTGACAGTGTGCGTCGGCTGTTGAAAAAACGATCTTAGCACAAAACTAGAACTAGAATAAGAACGTAGGTGTGTTTTTATACTTTTGCACTTTGAATAATATATTTCGAAACCGAGATACTTAAAGGTTCAATTTTCGTTTTCATGCAAAAGAGTATGCATTTTTAATATAGACCAGTACGAGCTGTACCCATCCGCGTTATGTACCTGCTGTATGAATGAAAATGTATGTAACTCAATAAGCACTTGTCCTAAAACTCTTATTGACCCATTCAAATTTTTTGTGAGTAAAGCTATAAAAATTTCTTATTTTGAAATTAAAAAAAAAACTTATATATTTATTTTTTTGTAATTTATATGAAAGATTTAATTAATATTTCGTTGAGTTGCAATTTTTATGATATTTACATGCCATTCATATTAATATTTCATTAACCTTGTTTTTTTTTGTTTGAATATTCATTATGTTATTGTATTAGTAGGCCAATTAAACTGAATTTATGGCTTCATTAAATGTAGTATTATATTTTAAACATAAATGTGTTAAAATAAATTTACTGCCTTTTAAAACATGTTATGAGAAATAAAATAACTAGGAAATCATAAGTCACTCTCCTTGTCATCTATTAAATGATTATAAAAACTTGACGTATAAGTTAATCGCCAGGGACCTATTTCTCAATAGCTTTACATTCTATTGTTGTCAAGAAAAACTGCATCGTTGAACACTTACACTTATTTCAGATAACATTGGATTGTATAAACTCGAATTGTGTGAACAGAAAAATTGTATATTCTGAGTCAATCACAGAATTATTTATATTATACTTACCAGCTGCTAACTGGTAAATAACCGAATAAAATTATTTCAAAATTTGAATAAAATTATCATAATTATGTAATTTTTACTTAATTTCAATTGTCTGAATTTTTCAAAATGTACAAAGTTTAATTAAAATTCAAAACAAAAAATGAATATTTTCGATGCTAATTAATAAAATCTAATTAATTTACAAAAATATAAGTTAAATAAATAGTAAAATATTTTTTATTTAACTTTATTAATCTTTCTCCTTTACGCTTAGAAATTTTCGATAATTATTTGAATCGATTAATCTATCACTTTCAAATGGTAGCTGTTTAATTTTTAATAGCGCGATTTTACAAAATGTGAATGATTGGCAGAACAAATACTTTGCCAATGTACTCGTACCAAAAAAAATTACTTGGATAAAATGACAGCTAAACATGCTCCCGACAAAAGAATAAAAATAAGGCAGGAAGATATATGAAATAGACTAATGTGCGACGGTTTAATGGCTTACTGTAACTCGTGCAATCGACCCTTTTGTCTTCTTTTATTAAGAAATTATTGTGTGTGAACTTTTTCATACCGTACACATCAATTATTTTTGAGGCAACGTTAGCAAATCGATCATGATATTATTTACAAGGGTATGATACATTATTATCTTAATGCGTTAACATTAAATACGTATTTATTTACATTAACATAAATTAACAAAAAAATGTGTTCCACTAATAAATAACACACTGGAGTAATATTTTAGACAAAATCGATTTTTGTAACGCTCTTATTGTAAAACTTTCTTAAGGATAGTAAATTATTTTAATTGATAAATTTTATAAAAACTTATTATAAATATAAACTTTGAAAGTATAATGAAACCTTCTGTGGGCATTGACAAATCAAATTAGAGCGGATATTATCTGGTAACATTGATTTTCGTGTGAAAGTGAATTAGCTACCAAAAGTAAGTTAGTTTGTTGCTTCGCAAACTCTGCAATCGAAAGTTTCAAAGTTGTGGTAGGAGTACTACCAAAACAATATAATGTTTCATTTGAATCCAAAATTGTTTTCTATAAACAATCAACATTTGACGTCTCGTAAACAAGTATTAACTTTTTAAATTAAATACAAAGTTATTAGTGTGTTAATTGTTACAATTGTTTCATATTTTAATACATGTTTTGGTGTACGTTGTTTTACAACTCAAACCCATCCATTAAAATGCTACACGTCAACATTTTTTGCCTCAAGTTATATTTAAAATGGTCAAGTAAAATGATACTCGAGTTATTTATTTTCATGAGCTCTGGAAAACTCATTTAAATTAACAATGAACTGAAAAAGTCGATTAACTGTCATAGTGGCATTAATAAAAAAATCAAAAATGAATGAATCTTTTTTTTTTTTTGTTTTTAATTAAATATTATTTTTAAAACGTATCTCCGAAAACATTCATCAAACGTAATACTCTATCGATTTTATGTCATTGTGGTTCGGCACGTGTAAATTCGTTTTTCCTTAGGAAAAACTAATTACTCATAACATTGTTGAAATAAAAAATCAGATATTCACTTCATTTGAATATTAAACTTTCACCTTAAAAATGTACGCGGTACATTCTGTTCTCCAAGAAATCCATACCACGTGATTTATAGAAAAGAAAAACTTTTTCTACATTTCCTTTTAGAGTTTCCTCCTACCCAGAAAGTACAATGAATTTTATTCTTGGCAATTCAACCACATCTGTTTTATTTATTTATTCATCGAATTTACCCTGATCAACATCTGATCACATAATCCAATTTTCTTAAAAATTATGTTTCCTTTTAACGCGCAAGATGCTTTAATTTTTAATTTGATCTCTTAAACACAACTAGGAGATTCCATTACGTACTGCTAAAGTAAAAAACTAGTGATAGAATCGATTGATACTCCATTTATTAATAACATCACATCGTTGTCTTAAAAAAGTACCAATCCAATCAATCAATACTAAACAATTTATTTCAACAATTGCGTGTTGAGTTCTAATAAATGGAAAAAACCGTGTACGGTCAAATGTATTACTCGCATTACGAATGTACTACATGATATTAATCTCACGAAGAAAAAAAAAGGAAAATTAATTTTACCGTATTGTCATGTTTGTCCTGAATTACTTGAAATTTCACCTTTGACTTTCTGTCTGTAAACCATAGCCAACCCCTATCGTTCGTATAAGATAAGTGACAGATTTTGTAATACTACTCCGACATACTATACACTACACGTGTATATAGACTCGCATACATGAAAACATGTATTTTATACACTGTACACGCCTATAGGTGTAGATAAATCTAAAGGAATAAGTTTA
This sequence comes from Daktulosphaira vitifoliae, assembly GCF_025091365.1. Classification (NCBI taxonomy): domain Eukaryota; kingdom Metazoa; phylum Arthropoda; class Insecta; order Hemiptera; family Phylloxeridae; genus Daktulosphaira; species Daktulosphaira vitifoliae. Next base: position 16,906,489 of record NW_026099576.1, read on the forward strand.
TCATTGCCTATATGTTTCCTTTAAGAATGAGCGACTACGGGATTTCGACACCCTTGGGATGATTCGCATGTGTGTTTGTTGTTCTATTTATCTGCAGGTCTTCCGCGAATTGTGTTTATCCATGTTATTAAATACAACTGTCTTGAATTATCTCAATACAAACAGTCGAGCTTAATATTTTTATCATATCCGAAAACATCCTGCCAAATGCGATCAATTAATACAAACGTGTCACAGTAATCAGTTATCAAAGTACGTGGGCTTATTCAAACAAAACCTTCAGTTTCATAAGCCGACGGACATTCGTGCATTACCCAAGGGATTGCAAACTCTCAATCGATACCAAAAAACCCTTCCACGTAATTCTTTTGGACATTTTCCGCGACAAACGAAAGGGGAATCGAAAATAAAGTATTAAAATATAAAACAAAAATAAATCTCGTAAAGAAATGATTTTGTTCTCCATTCATAACTCTGTCATCCTCTTAAGAGGCTACACTTGACTCAATAAAAAAGATATTTTTGTATAGTAAGAGTATCTAGAAAGTGGTATGTAATTCCAATACGATTCTATAACAACGTGCTCGCGTATATTTTATTGTTTATTACTACTTTATGATGCGACATACCTCAGTAATCGATTTGCTTAGAGATATTGACATTTTCACATACACGTGTTGCTGGCCTACAAACCAAATCGGTAATGTCAATTTTAGAACCCTTGACCAACCTATCCATATAACCCACACATTGCTAATAGGTGATAGATCCACCATTTTCAACAAATCACACCTTGGAATGACGTTGACACAGATAAAACGTATCAATAAATAATAAACTAGTAATATATGAGTTTATCATAATGGTTCGATGCATCGTATTGTCCTCACAAAATATTAACTGTACAATATATTTCGATTTACTGTCCATTCCACGAGCTTTGATAGTAAACTGTAATCCTAATAAATAACTTGGAACTCCAAGGAACTCGTTTATTCGTACTGCAAGTTTGTTACTTACAATTACTTTGTCGGATGTTTATTTTTTTTTTTTTTTTAATCATCTGGATCGACATTGACACTTTGGTTTATTTCTTCAAAGATAAGAAAATTTGTTCTTCAAAACTATTGTAAATGTAACACACAAGAAAAACGTATATTATTGACAATGGTGAAAAAAGTTTAAAAGTCCTTAAAGTAAAAAAACACAACAAAAAAATAAAACAATATTAAAATACATACCATGCGCGTTAATTGAAGAAAAAATTATGTATCATTTTTTTAAAACAAAAATTAAATTGAATTAAATGTTAAGTTTACGACAATCATTTCGAAACGCGAGACAAAGTTGAGATTTTTTTTATTTTGGAAACTAACTTAAGATGCATGTACAAAATTTAGTCGATTCGAATCTCAGAGCACAGCAAAATGGTTGATTTTCGTGAAGCGTGAAGTAAAAAGTCCATTTAAAAAACCATTTAACGCACCGTAGAAGAAAACGATTTTACCGATGCGCATCAAACAGAGGGAAGAAAAGTTTTTAGTTAGTGTATGAGAAATTTGTAGAAGTCGATGAATTCTATAAGAGTACGTGTCATTGCTTCCTTTAACCCAACGGATTTGACGAAAATTGAAGAATATCGGCCTTATTCTGACAAAGAAAAACAAACCATTTCCTCATTCAAATTGTTGACGATCATTGTCATAATTTTACAACATCTTTTTATAGACTCATAATTAGAATTGTAAAACGGTACATTTGATTTAACCACAAATTTAGATGAAATGCAAAGGTCGTTATGAAGACAATATCGATTGAGTTTCGCTATAACTCGGTAACGAACACAAAGAAATAATGAATGAGTGTACTCAAACAAAAATCTCGTCATCGGTGGATTGGAACTTTTCTTTTATAATTCTGTTTAGTTTTAAGATGAAAACACACTGAATATTCAAATATGAGTAAATAACGTAGTAACCTATACGTACTCAACTCGCAGTCATCAATTTACTTCAGTTTCTAAAGAAACTACATGTTCTCGATTAGTATGCACAGTAAACAATAATATGCAAATACTGTAGAAAAGTATGAAAAACATCAGAAAAAAAATCATTTTTTTATCTCGATATTATTTCAAGTGCCTGCGTCCTGTTCTGTTACATGTTTTACACACCATTGTTTGAGTATTTGTCATGTTACTGCTATGCTAAAATTTATTAGGTATGAAAATAAACGGAGAACGACCCCGGAACGCCGTAAAAGCATATCGACCGAGATACTTTTATAGGTTACGATAATATTGGATGTTTTTTATACTAGCCTCCCTCAAGTTATCCAGTACAATGAGTTTTCGAGAAATACCTTTTTGCACGTGTATTATCTGTAAGAAAACTAACTATTCATCTCAAGTATTGCGAAATACGTTATACTGAATAGAATAAAAGCTGAGCCATTTTCACTATTCATTTTTTAACTGATTATTGAACCCACAGGCACGAACACAATATACATGTCAGATAATAGTAATGTATAGCAAAGCCAAAAGAAACACAGTGGGGAAGAAGAAACACTAATTGAATTACCTATTCATCATCGTCAAAAACGATTGTACGAAAGCAAAAGCAAATATGAACTGCGTAGGCGATGTGCGTACGAATATTTTTCTGGCTAGTGAAGAACCAGTATGTGTAACAGGATTTTCCATAAAAGAACATGTTGACAGAGCAAACAAAAACACGATTTTTTTGTAGAAAATATTTTTTTTGGATCAATTATGACTGTATACTTGAAAACCCGCAGAAAAAAAATAAAATATTTGAAAAGCTTATTTTTGTCGATCATTTAATACTTTTACTATTAATTATTTGCCAATAATCTTGACTCATCTTGAACAGATTTAGCATTACTTTATTACGTAATTAATTAACCTTGAAAATATTCATAACGTTTTTAATCTTCTATCAGGATAAAAAAAATGAATGATGCAATCACGAGCATGTAGGGTAACATCACCACCGAGATTTTAACTAAACAAACAATTGTCTAATCTAATCGTAATATGTTGTTGCTAGTAGATTTTATATTAAAGTCGTATTATAAATGTAAATAATATCTAAATAAGTCCTACTGCAATGTCATAATTTTTGATACAATATCCTTAACTGTTCATTCACTGGAAAATAAAAAGTTTTTAATAATGAATTAAAATGTCTGTCTTCGTTAGTTGCAAATATATTTACATTATTATTATAGAGAATTTTCCAAAAAACAAAAATGTATTATTATTATGAGTGTGACATCTAAGTATAAATTAATAAAGAATTTTAAAAGTTGAAAAACTCTAAACTATTCGCTCTTTGATGAAATCACCCTAGTTACTTCTAAAATATAACAATAAACGTTAAATTAAAAAAACTTTCTTTTATTTCAGACAAGTTTAATGATGAAACGATAATACTTCACACGGTTAAACCTTAGTAAAATAAAATATATTAAATTTTAATACAGAGTAAAAAACACTGAAAGAATTTTAATTTCACCATCGATATTTCATCGATAATTTGTATTGGTTGTAATGTTGAAAAGCCTAGGATAATAAAATGTAATTGTATGAAAAAAACACCAGATATGAGTTATAAATGACTTTCATTTTAATGAACGTTATTTATAACTACATAAAAGTACAAAAACCATAATGATGTCACGTTTACTTAAGATGGCGACAAATCAACCACATTGGTTTTGCAGAACACTAATCAATATAAAGGAGAGAATCGTAAATTATACGATGAAGCTCTGGGGCTTTGCTATTAATAATATTAGTCGGAGTCACTGATTTAGCCATGACAATTATGATCTAAACGGTGAAAAATTATAACCAATATAGTATACACGAGTGGAAGGTCACTTTGCAAAATTAACTAGTAAGAAGTATAAAACAGCAACATTATTCTGCATATAAGCTGAAGTCGTATACTATAAAATATGTACAGCCCGATGTGTACTTTTACAATATGCACTATCGATTTAACAACTTTTCATACACGTTTTTCATTACCTTAGCAATACACTGTATGACACACTATGGTGGGATTATTATACTAATATCGAGTATAAGGTGACAACTTTTAAGTATACATTAAATTAAAACTACGTTAATAAATTGAAACGAAAAACTTTAAAAGACGAAAGTTTACAAACATTTTTGTGCAATTTGTAACATTTTAAGCTTAATATTTTAATGGTTGTAGCAAATAGCGCCGTGGAAGTGATATAAACCCAAAAAACGATGTACGATGGACCGACTATTGCTGATCTACGCACTAAGAAGTGTTTATAGTAGATCGAATGATCCAATAAATCATAGTAAGATGATTAATTTTTCTGTTTTATATTATAGAAAAAATAGTAAATTACTTAACAAAATCTAAATATCGTACAATTTGATAGATTTTATCAATTAACCTCGACTAATAAAATAATTTTAAGATTACTTAGCTAAACAAATTGGATAACTTTTTAATTTATGAAAACGTATTATACAATTTTTTTAGCTTTATTATAGTTAACTGAAAGATTGCTATTTACAAATGGTAGTTACCATTAAATATAGTGAACACTACTATTTTACACAATATTTTTAATATTTCTTATTCCGAGGCCATATATTAATAGGACAAACCTTTAGAAACACATGAATTATTTATTTTTTCACACAAGTGTAAAATAAATTGCCCTCGTTTGAATGACCCCCTCCTCTGTTTTCAGTTGTTATCTCGATATATTTAAATAAGTATATTTTGTATCGAAACAACGTTTCAGTTGTAGAAAATAATAAAATTAAGTAAAATAGCTTACGCTGCAAGTGATGATTAGTCATAAATTGTAATAATGTTCCATATCTTTAGTTTTCGATTAAAGCTAATAATTAATTGCGTCTATTCCACATGCACATAACTAAACTCAAGAAACATTAGTAGTATAATAAGTTATTTTAACGTTTTAACCGTTGTAATCTATAAATACAACTGTCATATATTTGTAACTCCTTTATAAATAATGAAAAAAATTACCAACAGCTGTGATAAAGTAATATACAGAGTAGATCATATGACTTTTGATCCGATAATCATTTTATTATACTTTTTTTTAACAATTTTTTCATTCTTAGACGATAAAATCACATTATTTGTTTTAAAAAAAGTAAAAATAATATGATCTTTTTTCAAAACTTTAAAATAGTCAATATTTAGAGGTTTTTTACAAAAAAATTCAATGAGCCAATAACAATATTAGCACATGAGTACTCATTGAGCCAATAACAATTTTAGAACATGAGTACTCATTGAGTTACAAACATTGACAAACATGGAGTAGGTATACGCGGGTGGGTACAGCTCGTACTGTTGTATATTTATAATACATAATCCACTCGTCTTGCATACACACTCTATGCATTAAAATGATTGAACTCGATAAGTACTCGTCCTAAAACTGTTATTAAATTGTTCGAGATAAAAACTTTTAAACAGAAAATATCTTATTCAAAAAACAAAAAATATAATTTTAACGTTTTTTTTTTTTTTTTTTGTATGCATAAATTATTATACAATAAAATTACAGCGAAATATTAATTGTATCAAAAGTTGTAAGAGTTGTCAGTTAGATTTGTACCTCCCTGTACGTGCAATACCGACCTATGCCTTTGCGACCACACAAATTAGATCTGTCATGGTCCAGAGTGTAATATCGTTAATTGTGTTTGTTTGGCCTAAATCATTGCCGGCGACGACGCGCTGGAGTTCTTTGAACGCGGCAAACGCTGTGCCAACTAGTCAAAATAAATCGAGTATTATACGGCTATGTAAAAAAGTGATCCCTAAACCATTACGAAGCATAGTTTTAGTGTATAGTACACACATTTCATAAATTATGTTCGCTTCGCACGTGTACGAGTTTCTGACGGAAATCACTAGGATCTACTGTGTTACTGATATGGTTAGCCATAACGACACGAGATTTGCCCAGCGCGACAATAATATTGTATTACAATTGAGCAATAGAACAATTCAGACTAAAGAAAAAACTGTTCAGTCGTTTTAAGCGCAACAAAAAATAAAAGACACATATTCTAAAGTGGCGCCATAACAACTTTATTTCAAAGGGTAGGTGTCATTAGAAGTTGTAATGTTCAGTTCAAAAAGTCATCGCGTTTGGTATTGCCTAAACTGACGCAAATTATAGTTTTTACAATGAAATTAAGTATGCACACTTCATATTTGCACTGACGTCCGGTCTATAAAGTTTCTATTTAATTAAAATACATTTTGTTTCGAAGAATTTAAAAATATGAAAACATAGCAGTGCAAGCGGAAAACATTTAAGATCAAGTGTATAATTCTTTGAGGAAATAATCAGCTTTATAATGATCCTACACATTGAACGAACGACTAACGTGGGACTTCGTTTAAAAGCATTTTTATGGAACAATCTAATGTGTCAAAGGCAATTTTGTACACCACCCACCGAGATTCCAATCCAAAATACGGTTATTTTGAAGAACGAATTCGTCAAAAACCACAGTCTATTCATAAATTTTAATTGAAATTCATATTACATCACACTAAATAAAATGTGCTTTTATGCATTGAATACATTACAATGGATAAGATTTAATACTGTCGTTTATCAAAGAATACCTACTTGTTAATGTTGTTTTATTCCAAAATGTCTGCATAAAGAAACAAAAATACATTTAACGTTCAATTGTTATCATGAAAATAAATCATATTTTCACTTTTTTAGAAATAAATCTCAATCTATAATAAACACCATAACAAATATGTTTTACTGAACAATTTATTTTTGGTGTTTTTTATTCAGAAAACGAGAAAAAAACATTACTTTTGATAAAAATCAACTAATATTTTATTTGTATTTACCAAAGAATACCATAAAATTCAACTTTTCACATAAATATCAATTAAAAATACAACAATGCAATATTAGTATGAAACATATCTTAAATATTTTTTATAAATGCGAAAATAATATTTTATGAATAATTTTGTCATTTATTTTACTGGAATTGGACATCAGATGTCATTATTATTTTTACTAATAGTTTAAAATATTTCATTGATATTTGAATTTTAGTTAATAACAATTAATTTTTGTGACAATCATAAGAAGTATTTGAGAAGTTATATGATACACACAATTAAATATCAAAATCGATAGAAAATATCTAATACTAATGGTTAATCATTTTTATTATTTGTGTTAATTATGTGATATCAAAATATTATTTTTATAGATTTATTAGTTTCAATTTTATGAAAATTTTTGTTTTATTTTTACTAAAAAACAAGTATTCATTAAATTTAAATGAAAGTTGAAAAGTTTTGCATTAAGTATAAAAATAAGCCCTACAATAGATCGATAAATGTGATACTAGGTAATTAAATATATTTTATAATACATATTTAAAATAACGACTCATATTATTGTAATAAATATAATCTAATAATTGTAATTGTTTTAGCAACTAATTATCGTTTTTATTTACAATTTCAACAAAATATACAAATATCACCCTCTTTACCGTTTATGTCTTTAGTTTGTTCATAGCGATTATAATATATTTGTTTGTAGTATAATACACAATAATGAAAGTTTATTTTAATTTTAATTTATAGTATCATAGGGTGTTTACAAAATACATTATTAAAATATTCCACATTAATTATTTTACACGTTTATCTCTTTTTAATTTGATAATTTCATAGTATACTAAACAACATACGGTAAAAGTTTACATAAGAAAGTGTATGTATAAGTATAAATTATCACATACTGTTATATCTAAAATATATATTTTACTTTACAGATAAAAAATTTTAGTTAGACTATTGATATTTAAATTAAATATTTCATTATATTTTTCAAAAAAAAAATAAATAAAAAACAACTTTTTTAACACTTATTAACTTGAAAACAGTAATTTTTGTTTTATCATTAAGTATCTTCACAGACAAAATAATAGTTATTACACAGTTCTTGACAGCATAATTTTTTTAAAAATTGGCAAAAAAAATTAAAAATTTCAAACGCCAGAATATTTTTTGATATTCAGATTTATATATTTACATAAAACATATATATATATAAGACATATATAATACATAAACATATATAAGACAGACACAAACGAGAAGTTATCTTAGGAAGAAGGTTTATAAAAAACAATTAATATTTTTACCATATTCATTGATACAACAGAATTATTTACAACAAAGAAAAATATTCATATAAATGAATATAAGCTGTTTGTAGCTTTTTTATTGATTTTTCAATGTAAATTTATGGATTATAAATAATCTTCATGTAATTGTTATTTACTAATGTCAATTATTATTTTATTGTCATTCTATTTTTTTAAGATTGAATAAGGTTTTCAATTTAAAAACTTGTTATCTTTGAAACACGGTTTTTAGTTAATCAAGAGATTTAAAGGTCATACATGTTTATTATCTTAAAATTACAACAAAAAAAGGTTGTTTATGTAATAAATTTTTATCTTCAATAAACTATATCAGTAAATTATACAGTGTGATTTATTAAAAATACTACCCTTCATTTAGCATTAAATCATATTTTTATAAAAATGTACAGATTAAATTTCGATTTCTATTTATGAAATATAGTAAATTGTAAGAAAAAAATATAAGGGTAGATTTTAAAAGTGACTTTTGAAAAATATCTGGGAATCTATCAAATATTTTTTTTCTATTAAATGAAGAATGATAAAAATAAATGTTGAACCAGTTTTTTTAACATTACTTTTTGAGATACTTGCATTTAATGATTTAGGATAGGGGAGGAGCGGAGTAGTGTTTAACGACGTTCTATTTTTATATCATAAAATTCAGATAAGAACACGTTTAACCCCTTCGTTTAGAACCCTCTCGTCTATAACTAAAAGTTATTCTAATTAATAATATTTAATAATAATTATTATTAATAATAATTAATAATACTCAAAAAGTAATAATGCAAAACTAGTTATGGACTAATCAAATTTTTATTTAGTCCTTTACCCATTTTAATAGAAGTAATTATAAATAAAAAATGATTATAGATTCCTAATTACTTGCGAAAACTTAATCTACCCTTAGAACTAATTTTTTTTACGATCAACTTGATATTTACTACGGTTCAAAAAATGCAAATTTAATCTGTAAATTTTTATTAAAAAAACATATTTCGAGTAAAAATGGCATTCTTAATAAAACGCAATACAGAATGATCGCATGCATTTCCATCTAAAAGTAATATGATACTTTGTTAAAGAGAAACAAATTATGTAAAAAAATACCGAATCACGTTTTCGTATCAAATTCAACTTATAGAGCTGATTTTATTTGCAAAAGAATTATTATTGTAAACTAAAAGTACTTTTTCTTAATAAAAAATACTTGACCGTGACAAATGATTCTGAATATAAGTTGATGAGTATTTACACTTTAGAAAGAGTCAAGATTAAATGATTTTTTTTATAAATTTGAAAAATACAAATTGAATTTTTTGTAATAGTTATTTAACATTTTAATTGTTTTAGCATCCCTAATGGCTATTGATTATTAAAAAATGATGAAATACAAAATAACTAAGTAATACTAGAGTAACTGAATTTGGTTTTATTTAAAAATGTTTCATTTATAACGTTTTCATTTAGTCTCTAAATACAATTAAGTACAATTTCAATTTGTTTTAATAAAGTTAGCTGAAGTGTCATGTTAATAAAACAATGTATTTTATCTCTCCATTTCACTTTTAATTTTATTATAAACAAAAATATAATACAAAGGGCGGTGAATTTTCACTTGTTTTCAATACGAACAGTAGACTTTTTTTGTTCGGCGTAGGAAGTATTGCAGACTTCATGGAGCGGTTCGATTGAGATAAATAAACAGTTATATTTTTTTAATTGATATTCTATTGGTATTAATATTTCAAACGTGGACTATAAGCTGTACTTTTTATCGCTGTATATTTCCGGAATTAAAGAATGATAGTATTAAACTTTCCGCATTAAAATTTTATTACTCTACAAGTGAGCGATTGGAACTCGGTGAAGGTATTTTCATGGTGAAATTTGTCTGCACGGCTGCACATGAACGTTCTTAATTTTGTAACAACAGCAAAATAAAAATCAAAAAATATTGTTATTTATTTTCAACACTAGTCTATATCATCGACTCGTTTTGTCTAATACTTTCCGCAACAAATGTAATCTCAGCTTATTGTTCTTCAACTATAACGAATACTGTGTACTGAAAGTCTAATGATTTTACTAGGATCAGAACTCATGTTATGTGTTACTGGCAATATTACAGCAGCAAATTAATTAAAAGTGTGTGGGCGTAAAGAACATATTTGATACGAATATCTTGCTATCTACTGAGTGTATTTGGATTCGATGTATGCGTATTGAGTGTATTTTTTTTCCTTTTTCCGTTTCACTAAATTAATTTTTTATGCCGTTGAGCATTATTATATGAGAGTCACGTGAATAGCATTAATATTACTTCAATATTCATTTAAATTATTACAATTTTATGTGTCCAAGGACAATAATGAACATGACCTTTTTTAACCTTAACGGCCGTTTAATTGTGTCTGTAGTACTGTGGCTATGACTTGCACTAATGGACAAATATATTAATTAATCCGACAGGACAATAACTTTTTAAAGGACCTCACCGACGAAGGAGCCTAATTCACTTATTGAAAACTAAATTGAATTACTGTAGTCTCCGATGATTCAAATACACATAACGTTGGCTACTGTATTTTTTGCTAAACAAAACAGCATTGCCGTTTTACTAACCATAACTGCTGAAATATTCAATATTGAGAAGTAGTTTATGTGCAGGGATAAATTTCAATAGCATTGTTCAGACATTTTTAGGATTATTTTTATCATTAAATGCGAATATATTGTCTTTCGTTGTCAGACCAAAATATAATTATAATGAATACATTTTGTATTATGAAAAACGTTAACAAATAAGGAACATTATTGCAAAATAGCGACTGCAGTTCAACACTAGACATTGATTACTAAAATAAAACGTTCAACGGTAATCCCGTAAACTTTAAGCGAAATTTTTTAGTTATCCATTAAAGTCACATTTGAACGAAAAAATGACAAACTTATAATAAAATTTGTTTTAAAATTATTTCAAAGTGCGTGACGATTTGAAGTCATCGAATGTTATAACATCGAAGACGAACGAAAATTTAAAAATCATTGGACATGTTTGTGCCAGATTTAAGTACTTTGTTTAATGGGAAACAGTTTTTTTTATTGCGCGTAAAAATAACGGCCCCAAACAGTTTTACGATTTCCGAACAAACCGCTCGAGAACAATATAAATAAAGGTGTACATAATATAAATCTCAGGAAAAGATTTACTTGTTTTCCACGGTTAGCAACTGTCGCGGAAATAAATCAAAAGCTTATAAGGTGAACATACGAATTGTAAATATTTCAAAATGTCATTTTTGTGCGCGATCAGTTTCGTGTTATCGTTCGACGAAGTAAATCATTTTCGTACGACGTCCGTGAAAAGTACTTAAATATTAACAATAACAATATACGCCTATTAATATGACAATTTCTCCACAGTAAGAAGCCAACAAAAAACATACTTTAACCACTCGAATATTAATTGAAACCAACAGTCAAAATACACGCCGGCTTATCGTTCGGCCTTATCGTACACTGGCCAATATCCGCTCTTAAGTTTACAAAAGCGTACAGATAATTGTTGTTAGGCGTTTCGGAATTTTAATCTACGAAAAAAATAACGGCGGAAATATATCCTACGTGTGTCACGCGGTGTACGCGAAACCATAGAATTATTCAGAATTTAATATTTTTTAAACGTAATACGATGCCCGTTCAAGCAGTTTTTTCCCCCGTTATTTTAAAGCCTACAACACAAATCTCATAAAACTTATAAATACATATCGACCGTTTGGCATACGCTTTCTATTCTCAATTTTCTTTTTACTACTCAGCATACGGTTTTTTAGCGTTAGACTTCCAGACATCGGTGTACACCGATCATTAGGGGCATACGAGCGGTATTTGTGATGAAATTCTTTTTGGAATATAACTAAGTGTGAAACAAAACACTTTGTTCGGCACGGAAACCGTCCAAGTGTACTCTCCGTTTCTACCCATTTAGCGTACACATTTTGTTTCACCCTAATAAAATCGTTTTCACTTTTGGGATGAACGAGTCCGCAACTATTCACTTGTTACATTATTATGGCGGCCCAAAAAAAAACTATTTATTATACTTGTTTACTAGCGTTAGAATACTTGATTAATAATTAAATTAAAAACGTGATCCCAATCAAATATTTACTAAACGGATACATTACTAACGTTATACACTATTATCGTAAAACATGCGGCAAAAACTGTTGAATGAAATATTTCTGGAAAAACACAATAACAATAATAAACATAATTAATATATATTTTTTAATAACCTCATTTCGTTTAATTTTCTATCCGGTTTTTTATATTTACGTCTAACTCGCGTTTCGTCGTTCGATTAAAATTTAAAGCTATTAAAACTATGTAGTTAAAATCTACTTTATTGTATGTAAATTTAATTTTAGTATCGATGCAACATTTTTAACAATTGACTAATTAAAATATTTTTCTTCTCTACGTCTCGATCAATGTTCACAGAACGTTATTTTATACAATATTAATCGACCACGAGCTATTAGAAGAAGATATCAAGTTTTAAGCTGATACATAGAAACCCAATGAGTATATAATTAACTTGATAGGTATAACTATTTACACAGATTCGACTAATCAAATAATTCAGCGAATAATACCTCACTAAGGTTATTAGATTTAATTACGCCAACGACGTGCATACGAGGAGCATGTTAGCGTGTAAAAATTATTTATATTTTATTATTATATAAACGTGATGTATTATCGCAGCTGAGCGAATTTGATTGAATAAAGATATCATTTATTGATTTAATCTAAATATTAATTAATGATTGTTGGAAACAATTTTTTATTAGGATAGTTCAATGTTTGTTATATCTAAATCTGAGTTATCTCTGCGACCTTATGAACTTAGAAAAAACATTACCCGTGACCGACGAGCTGTGAGTTCTTTTAACGTTCGATACGTTGTCCATAGTATCCGAAAGTGGTCGTTTCCTGTTTTCGACGACATGGTGAAGTTGATGGTCGTGGACAGCCTGCGTCGGAGATGCCGACGGACAGGCGTCCATCATTTTTACGTCTCCGGCTACCGAGCAACCGTTAACAGACGCTTCCTGAAACCGACCAATTGACGATGGCGAAGGAGACGCCTGAGACGACGGAGGCGATGGTGCCGATGGCGAGGAAGACGAAGACACCGAAGACGGCGGCAACAGTGGCGGCGACGACCACGAATACGAAGACGACGACGACGACGAAGGCAACAACGGCGAACACATACCGGCGCCGGCCGCGGCCACCGAATCGAACTGCATCGCGTACAACATTCGCTGACAAAAGTAATGGTCAGGCGCCGACGCCGTGGCCGCGTACAACTCCGCGCGATCGGCGCCGCCAAACATACCGCCGCCGGCTCTTGTCTGCGACGTGCCGGTCAAAAATTGCATATTTTTGAGCACTAACGAACAAATTGTTTACGAAACAATAAATTATGTTTAAAAACAATTTTCGGCCGTATTGAATTCCAATCGACAAACAATGACCGTAATAAATTTCGAGCGCACAAAAATAATGGAAACAATAACAAACAAATAAATAAATAAGCACTGTGATCACACGCGGTCGGGGGGCGCGCGCGAACAATCTCTGTTTAACGCTTCACACGGCCGACTTAATGTTGTTGTGACGCGCGGTGTGCATATATGAGCCGCGGTTTGAGAAACGGGCGGCCGTTGATAAGAACAGCTGTATAGAAATTGATTGGCTGTACCGGCGGTGCGTAGAGTTCAACGATTAGCACGCGCGGCCGATGCGTAATGAGCACCCGGGGAACCGGTGCCCGGTCCGTGTGCCCTTGCTTTACCGCCAAAAAGACCTTGCCCCCCACCAGTGTTGAGAGTTCTAGTCAAGTGGTTCACTAGTACAACCGCATACCCGTAGGACTAACGTCGATCTTGGTTGTAATAAAAAACATATTACACTATAATTCAACATTATTTATTCATCACTTGTATTAGATGCCATAGTATGAGATCTTAAAAAACACTTGGTCATGTTATGATAATCGACCAAGTGTTTTTTTCTACCAATTCAAGAGTATTTAAAATGACACTACTTTTGTCGCACACACTTGGTAACTGAGTTGTAAAGATTTTTTTCTTTATAGATCGTTTAGAATAAAATTCGAATTCTAAATAGGCCAAAACCAATAAGTGTAAATACTCCGTCAAAAACAAACGAGCGGACACCTTAACCGCCTAAGGAATGGAAATATTTTCACCATTTTTACTGTAACGTTCCTTTGAGTTGCGATGAATCGATAAGCACTAAAAATATATTTCTCGCGATCTTCCGAACAAAACTGCAATTATTATACATAACATCTCAGGAAATGTATTCTTTCAATTGTTTATGTTGTCTTATTATATCATCATATTGTATTCTTCAATTCCTACTGTTTCACAGCCGATGTCATGCAACGATAAGGTCTCGTGAGCGGTCTTGAAGTTTAAATAAATTTCGTTTAAATTAGTACACCAACAACACACGTCGAAATGATGTGTTGTAAAACGTTTAAAGCACTTGGCCTTGTACTGAGATTAGCTTCTAACTAAATATTTCATTGAAAATGTTATAATCCTCCGGCCAATTCTCGAGTATGGTACCACTGTTTGGAGTCCTCATTCTTCATCTGATGTCTGTCAAATTGAAAAAGTGCAACAGAGATTTTTACGGCTGCCTGAATTTGTATTGGATATTCAGCATGCCCCTCATGATTATACTACCGTTGCAAATAACCTCAATTTCACATCGCTGGCGTGTCGTAAAATTGACACAGGCCTAAAATTTTTAAACGGTTTGCTGGATGGTAAAGTTGACTCACTCAATCTCTTGTCATTAATTAATGTTAAAGTTCCGAAGAGAAATTCACGTTTATATATTCCATTTCCACCCCAATTAGTTCCACTAATTATTTACCGAATCAGCCGTTCAGACGAATTTTAAATAGTGTCAACACGGACCCTCGCGTGTTATCTTATAACCTCACTCTTTTATCATATTCTGTGCAGCTAAAAATATTATTCATTTTTTTTTTTTTTGTATATTTGCGCGTCATATTATTTTTTCCGAATATTTCAGATGAATTGCCGTGAATTATATTGTATTTCAAGAAATTGTTAAACAACCTGTGTTTGTAAAAAAAGTCTACGTCGGTTAATTTTATAAATAAATAAATAGACGAGTTTAAAAAATTGTCAAGTATTAATAATTAATTTCAAACGAGACGAGACGGAAATACAAACTCGATTCAGTAAAAACTATTACATTATTAATATTTCAACAAAAAGAGCAGTAATTTATTATATTTATGTCTTTTGATAGACCAATGCGACGGTACATAGTAATCTAAAAATTTAAATAAAATCAAAATAAACACAATAAAGAGAACTCATTGGAGCGAATAGGATGAAAAAAGCCCAATGATTAATTCTCCATTAGACTTTACCAATAACGTTGTTTTTAACTCGATTGATTTTTCAACGACTTTTTGGATTTCATCGGTTTAATTGGATACCTGATGGAAATGTGTCAAAGGGTAGATTGTAAAACAAAACGGTTGAGTCTACCTATTGAACATAACTCATGTCGGTGAAATGAAATCGATTCGAACGTTTTGTCCGGTTGTCAAGTGCAATGCGAAATGATTGGCCACCGCACACGAGACTCTTTTAGAATACCACTAGCTTTCAACTCTTTCCCTCGTCGCCCCGTCTCCCCTCTCGAGTCTGAAAGGCACTCTTGGTTTTTCCACTCGGCAGCTTTTTATTACAAGCCCTTCTATTCGCATCGCATTAATCTCCTTCAGGTCGATGTCGCCCCCGCACCGTGTACCTGCAGTGGAAACGAACGGGTTACACGACAGTCACTAGGTAACTTTCACGTTAGACGAACCAGTCGGTGCGCAATAACAAATGTCGACACTAAAATTGTGTGTATTATTTTACCGTTTTGAACGGCGTTTGCGGAGTTCACGAACCCCAAGAATCGGTTGGCCGGAGAAGAATTAATTTAGAACTGTTTGACATTCGATGTTGTGTATCGATAGGTCATGAAATGTATTAATACGTTCCAATATACAAATACATATTCAAACAACGCGAACAATGGGCAAAGGATTTGTAAAAAATGAGTTACATGTTAACAACAGATTATGTTGCGTGTGTTTTAGGGTACGGTACACTGCACTTAACGTCAGTCGACGTGAAATATAAAATGAAAGCAATGAAGAGGTTAAACGATTTATTGTCTATAATAACACGTCGAGTTTAATAAACATACGATTTTTTCGTTGTTCGTAAGTTTTTTTTTTTTTATTAGCAAGTGCTAATGTACAATCAATACTCACGTGCTTTTTTTTATTTTACGACGTTTTCAACACTCACAGATGACTCGAACACATATTTTTTCAGAAATAATAATAGGTATAAATAAAAATTGAATTGTTTTTATTCGCTATTTCATAATAATATTTTCTTTTCTACGAATATACAGACGCTCGTTTTATTGCCGCTTTTTGTTTTTTAATAAAATCATCAAGTGTAATACGAAATAAAAATAAGTTATTTTCCATCAACATTGGTTTAAAAATAGTGCAATAATTTTTAAGTAAATAAAATTGTGACTTCTCCGTAGGAAATAATGACTTGATTATATTAATTTTAAATATATTATTGTTAAACAAATATATATATATATAGGAAAATAAGTGGTAACAAATTTGAAACCAAACATTATGTAATTGAAACATTTTTTTTTTTCAGAAATGTGTTTTCCTGCAAAGCAATTATGTAACACGATGTCCCATGATAATTCTCAAGTTATTTTTTATATATAAAAATAAATTATTAGTTTACTAATTTAATACAATTTAAACATCGATTATTTGATTTATATTTAAAAATAATTTTCTAAAATAATAAAAAAACCGGAGTTATAATTTAAAATTTCTATTAAACAAAACAACATTGGCAGGGAAAGTTCAAGTAAAACTTGAAAAGTTGTCCAATCTCTAATATAACAAACATTTATTTATTTATCTTACTAAAAATTATCGAATTTTATTAGCGCATATTTATTCATAAAAATACTAAACATAAATTCTATAAGGAAACGTAAACAAAGTAATCAGCTCAAGTAATTCATTGAAAAAACAACATTTTTTTAATGACGGTAGTTTAATTTTTGTGTTTTCTTTAATTAAAAAAAATATATTTTATTAAAAACATTATATATTATTTATTTAAGATGTACTTTGTTATTTTTCATTATCTAAAAAATGACATTAATTAATCAACAAGATATATATTATTAAATAATTTTATGCATCAAACTATTTGACCGCGTTCTATTATAAAACCACTTATACATCATGCAATTTCAAATCTTTTAAGGTATTTTCGAAATATTTGTGCCTCGTATTGTGGGATGTGGTTATCGGGTTTTCAAAGAGCATTTCTGAATTTGATAACGGCCGAAATGATATTCGAGTGTTGAATCTGTCGACAGTTAAGGTTGGAATTCAGAAACTTTAGTAGAACTCAATAATATCCCTAGAAAATAATGTGCGTTACTTTAGCGCTCTCATTACAGTTAAATGATAAAATTTCACTAACGATTGTTATTGATTTTGTAATTGTTTGAAATCTTAATTTTATAATGTGTACACCCTCACGAAGCCTAAAGGCCCCAAATTTAGTAAATGGTGGTGCGTAACGTTACACCAACACCCCACTTTTTCTATTACGTTATACCCCGACCTTATTTTGACGATTGTTCTTCAGTTAGTAATTATTTGTAATCATAACAATCATAAGAACTCGCCCATATAAATACACAATGTGTGTACGTTTAACGCGTGTGATAACTACTTGATATCTGCTGATAAAATATAACAGAGTATATTTATTAATCTTATACTATTGAATAATTACGGATGGAAAAAATGCGTAGATTTTGAAGGAAACAGCGGGAAACTCAAATAAATGGTTCATCTAGACTTGGCGCTTTAAAATAATATATTTTTATTCTTCTTACTTGGAGGGTTTAAGGGTTGAGATAAACTTACCTAAACCCGTCGACGACACAAATAACTTTCAAGCGCTAAAACCCAACCGCTGAGTATCAACTATTAGAGCTCAATCGGTGCTTTTAAATTATGGAAAGTTTATTATTAATAATAAACTTTGCATAATTCTCATAATTTTTTAGAAATTATCGACGTTGTAAGTCTGTTTTATTTTGAAGAAAATGGACTTGTTTCAAAACTGTACGTCTCAAGACAGTATTATTCGACTCTTATTTCAGTCATCTCTCCCGACAATGACATTGCTTTAAAACTCCCGTCAAAAGAGGTTTGCGACAGAAAATAATATATTATTAAATTTTATTGCAATATTCTTGCACGTGTCATAGTACAAAGCGTCTTTTTATGAACATAGTTATTTAAATATAGTGTAATTATGCGGCAGAATATAATTAAAAATGATTAAAATCCTATCCGTAGCAAAAGGTTTTAAGATGAATGTAAACTCGTTTTTTTCTCCGCATCTATCCAATTATTATTATTCGATTATATAATAATTAAGGATGGGCCGTTGTGCAATCCGAAGTATGCGAAATCGAATTTATTGGTTTTTTCAATATATCCTAAATTTAAACAGGTATTATACAAAATTGTGTTAAAACCCAAATTTCAAGATGAATTTAATATCAACTATCCAAATGATTGAATACTATCACAGATTACCTTTTTAATGATAATTTTAAATAGTGAGATACTATTCTGGTCCAACCGTTATCAGTGTAAATAACTATTTAGTCTTTTGTATTAACTGTGTTTAACATCTTGGAATTTTATCACAAATAAGAGATAGAGTTTTTAATTTTATGTGAATAATATCATTTTTTGTAATGTATATATAATTATTACATAGACAAGGCGTCCCATCAGGTTTTGATGCTTTTATAACTTTTAATTCGGCCAATATTTTACGTTACATTTTTTAATAACATTTTTATAGTTTCGTTAAAAATACATTTTTTATTATTTGTCTCTTATGAAGAAAAAAAATACCTATTGCGGATTTTCTATACATTTTATAATATTCACAAATATATTAAAGTTTTCATGTCTTTATGAAGACATAAACACTTCCGTGACTGTTCTAAATTTTTATTTTCTATTTGAATTCATTTTTTTTTTTATATGGTATTTACTAAATGTAAACCAGATTTCGTTTATATGTGTTTTTGTGCAATCGTTTTTAGATGAATTTAAATAAAATATTATAAATTGTCTGGAAACATGAAAGTGTATAGTGGACAGTAAGGGTATAAAAATGCATACAATGATAAATTCTAAAAGTTGTGTTTGATTATTGTGTCGAGAAGTGGCGTATTTTTATTTTATTAATTGGAATATTTAATGATTGATTATTAGTTTAATACCGACAGTAAATATTAAATAATTTGCTCAACTCTAATATTAAATTTCGAATAGTAAAATTAAAGTTTTTGTATTCATGATTATTATAATATTATCATTATAATAATCGTAACTTCCTTTAACGAAAATAACCCGTTTTTGTTTATTAAAAACTCATAATTGCGATTAAAATACTAATGTTTATCATTAAGGTAGCCTTGAAATTATTGAAATACAATTTTCATTGTAAAATTACCAAAATATAGCGTATAACTTAGTTGTTTTCCTCATTTTTCGGTCGTTATGATTGGTAAGTTTTGCTGTCAACTTAAAATATTTTTCTCGAGCAGTTACAGACGTATTTCTAAAATAATGAATACAATTCAAGTGTGTAAAAACTAAAAAAAAAACAAGTTTTATTTTTCTGTTTTGATTTTCACCAGGCAACTATCTATTATTTATTTCAGAAGGCGATTGGCGTATTCGTGTCTAAAAAATAATGTTAACTATAGTAACAACAACAATGCACTTGTATTTTATCGTTTTGGTATTCAAACGTCAAATAATAGTTTACATATTATATTCATATACAAAAGTCAGGGCAACCGCACGCGCTGCAGTGTAATTTATTTATTTTTCCCATCCAAATTTCAAACGCTATTGTACTCGTTCGGAGCACTTTGGAACACAAAACCAGGCGACGGCTTATCCGAAAGGTAACTCGCGGAGTACGTTGTAACAGCAGCTACATCAATCATCGGAAAACCCATCGGTATTTTTTAAATAAAATATCTCGTCCTTTTACTAGTCGCATCGGTAGCAGACGGTTCACGGCCTATTTACCGTTTGCATCGGTCCGGGTGCAGAACCCAACCCGTTGGATTCGCGGCTTATTGCGTACCTACACGACCGCCGCCGTTTTACAACACATCCAAGAGCTTGTCAACGCTGCCGACTAATTACTCGTGGCGTTAATTGCTTTAGCCGTAAAACGACATCGTGCATAATGATCGCAACGTTATAACGGCCGACATCACCCCACCGGTCATATCAACCACCGTAATATCATTACAACCCTATTGCCTCTTCATACATAATGTGTATAGGCTTCCAGACCCATTTTTCCTTCGCCCTATCGTTTTCTCGTGTTCGTCGCTATTAAGCCGAATGCTCTTGTCCTCGAGTGTTTGCATCTCCCACCTGAAAGGTTCCTCCGCGACTCACTTAACCGATGTCGTTAAAACATTGTTTGGGTCGACACTCGAGGTGTTATTCTTGGACCTATTTCGCAACAGTCGACCCGCAAACAGATCGTTTGGACTGCAATAACGGTTTTTGACTTTTTTAGACGACCAAGTTTGTTTTTTGGAGTTTTAACCAGACATTTTGTTTTATATTTTCTAATAAACAATCGTTTATATTCCTTACACGTCAAAAACTTATTCTTTCACTCCAAAGAAAATCTGGTCTGCAAACTGTCTGCACACTTTTACTAGTTCCGACTAAGTGTAAGTGTTGCGGATCGATAACAAACTAGGGATGGAAAATTAAGAAACTGAGGTGTCGAGGTGAAAACGTGTGTCGGCCATGACTATTTTTGAAATATCTTTACGTGCATTAAAACAATATAAACAAGAAGAACACATGATATACATCAATTAGGTTTCAGCTAAAACTTTTTCCTACACCTTCCTACGGCGAATAATACTCTTGGGTTGCTTGTTTTGCACGGAAACGTATAGACATACCTTTGTGCGCGTGCAGCATATTTTACCATTTCCGGTAGTTCGACCACTTCTCCATCAATCAACCTAAAAACCCACCTTTTTCCGAGCACACATATCAACACAGCAGTGTTTGTAAGTACGGTACCCTCCGGAAAACATAGTGGCCGTCGTCATATCTTATATTCGGCGGTTACGAATATACGACCGAATGGGAAGTAATGAAAAAATACAATTAACGCAGATAAATCATCGAGTCTTATGTGTTAATAAACACTGGTATACTTAAATGTATTGCTTGTTACTACACATGTGCGATATTTTTTTGCGTTAGAAATCGCGTGTGTCCGATTAACTATTCAGGTGTTCTGACACAAAACACAAATGGCAGTGATACTTAACGGCGTATACGACTACCGTTTTATTTTGGACTAATTAGTGTTTAATCAAAACAATGTTTTGATTCGAATCGATCCGTTTTTATGGACACTGATTTAATTTAAAATAACACGAAACGGTGAACAGCATACACGTTTTAAGGGCGGGCGCACAATGCCTTAAAAAATCATTGACTTGATCAGATATATTAACAATGTATTTTTATCGAGCCAACCGTGAAATGTATTCATATTTCTACTATATTTTTTTTCTATGGATGTTACCGGGTAGCTAATTAAGACGATATCTATTGTATAACTAATAAATCACTAAATTAACTACTATAATATTTAAACATTCACTTACAACATAATTTTGAAAAATACATTCACATTTAACGATGACGTTATTTATTATTAATTTGTTTTGAGACGACTTTATCGGCATATTTATTAGGTCGTTATTCTTATCAATATGATACATAGACAAACTAGCGTACAATATAATTATATTGGTATTAACTACATTATTATTTACAACCATTAAAGTGATCGCTTTGCTCGCGTTACGATGAAGTATTATCATTAATATTTACCTATTATTTTTATTATTATAATGCAACTGATAGTATTATGTTGAAAATATATAGCGCTATTCGGTCTGAAGATTATTTTTGTGATAAATCATATTACAATGTATCAAAACAAAGTAGTTATTTAATATTTATAGTAAATCACATCGCATTAAGTAATAATGCGTTAATTAATAACAAAATAATGACATTACTGGTAGGTATTTTTATAGGAATAAAAATTAAATAGATTCACATCCACCAAAATTTCAAAATTGATCCATTAATTTAAATCATTGTCGACACAATGGACATTATGAGCCAAATACGAATGCTACAGATTTGATTTTTATTTTTTCCTAATTATGTCAATCATTTATAAAAGCACTTAGAAAATTTACATTTAAAATTATTCAACATAAATCCGTTTTCCCTTGTCGAACTGCATATTAGTAATGCAAATCACATTTTGATAAAATAAACATTTTTTTAGGGCGAAGAAAAAGGTAGGTGTGGGCCTTTTCATACAACAAAGAAATAAAAAATCTTAATTAAATAAACAAACTGTAGCCAAAATACGTTCCGTTATTTGTATAATTATTTGCCATAATCAGAAAATGCAACTATACGTAAGTATTTTTTACATAAAATCAAATATTATATCAATTTTTAAGATCAATATGAAAAAAAAACATTATTGTGAAACACTTTTTTTCTAAAAGGTTATTTTTTAAATTTGTAAGAAAAATATTACTGGATTTACTAGTTGCGATATTCATCAATCAAAAGCAAAGCATTGTTAAGATTTAGTAAAATTTTCATCTCAATAACACAAATTTTTTGAACGAGGCAACTACTACAATTATAAAAATATAAGATAATCTTTTGATTTTTAGTTAAGATATCATTTTAAAAATTAGGTATATTTTTACAACGATGATGTTTTTATTAGGGCTTCAAATAAATTTAATTATGTTATTAATTTGAGTAAAAATAAAAAATCAATGTATATCTTATATGTATCAAATACAATGAACTTAATTGTACTAAAATATATTAAAAAGAACATTGAGTGTTAAGCATTAAGTATTTCCAAATTATTTTTAAAAAAATGTATTATTTTCTTTAAATAAACTCGATGAATAGAGTTATATATATTTTAACTTATGTGAAACAAAAATTAAGTTTTAAAAACAATCGTTTTTTTATAATTTGTAGAAAAAAATTGTTTAATAAACAAGTCTAGTCAAACAAGGACTAGTCAGCAAAAAAGAAGATTACAATGTTTTCTCAAAATCTTATTTATAAGTTAATATTTACATAGATTTTACTCAGTGGTATATAAAGTTCTTTTTCGATTTTTATAATCATTACTTTTGGGACAAGCCTCGTATTTTTTAATAATTCACCTTGTAAAAGTAAATAATCGACTAATATCTGGTTGGTGAACATTATTTAAGTGCGGATAATTAAACTGAAAGCATATGATTTATAATATTATCTTTGGAATAGACGTTAACTGAATTCATACATAAATGCCATTATTTTTCTATAATCTTTTGTTATCTGCAAAAAGAGGTATAATAGAATAATAATTTGAATAAATGGTATGTACGAGAATACAATATCTTTTATTCTTATTGCCTGCATTTAACGATCGTATTGAAGCGTAAGATATCGAACACTCGACTATATATTATATACACGACGTTTACAATTTGTTTCAGTATACTTAGACTAACTTTGTGATAAACGAATATTTTATGACGTGATGGTGATGTTTGACAACATTGTTGTGACCGGAATACTAAGTTTAATTTAAACAGACACGAAGACGGCGTACTGTATAGGCAAAATATTGTACGTTGCAGATCGACGAAACAAGTAACGATTGTTTAGAGGACGCCCGAAAATCCCTCTCACTTTATGGTAATTAATCGATTTTGAAACCGTAACACAATAAGGCAGATTATTATAATGAATATTATTCTAATTCTCAAAAGTACCGAAGAAATTATTTCATTGAAAAATAAATTTGACGATGGGATGCGTTAAACTACTTTGTGGTTGGTTATTTTTTTGTGTAATATTTTGTAAAGGATTAATATTTATTTAATATCGTTATATTGTAAAAACCAATTATAGATATACTATTATTACATCAAGATTATAAATATTTGTATATATATAATTATATATATATATATATATTATATACGTACATATATTTGTACGTACTCAAAACAACAAATAATACTGATAGAATATTGTTTTAAATTTTTAGTAATATAAATAAATATATAAAATTATTTTTGTCACAAAAAATGATAATAAACAGAATAAATAAAGAAAAAACTGAAAATTCTGTTTAAACAAAAATATCTTCTTATTATTAATCTCGTATCCAAACTTGAAGAAATGACACCAGAACTTAAAACACTAATAAAAACGTTGTTTGGTAGAGTTATTAGCAATAATGTTGTTTCATTTGTTAGTATTTTAATATTTTATTCTTAGTAATGTTGAAATTTCTTAAAAATCTAAGAAGTTTTTAATTAATTTATTTTTTACTTTATATTATTATTTAAACATATATACTTTTACAAATAAAAATTTGTTTAAGATCAAATAATTTATGAATTATTAAAGTTTTATTGATCATGTTATTACTTAACTACAATGACAATTTTGAATTTTATAAAATAATGTAAATTTAATTGCTAAAATTTTTAGCAATTCTTATAAACTTACTATTAAAAAGTATTAAATTAAAATCAAATCCCCTTCAAACTTACCTGTATGTTGACTTAAACTTAGAAATAAAAATAAATATTTTCCTAATTTATTTAAGTAATGTAAAATTCAATATGAAAATATTTTCTTCTTCCTCCTCCTCCCCTTAATCCCAACTACTTGGGGTCGGCCACCCTTATTCTAAACTTCCACTTGACACGATCTCCCAAATCATCTACGCTCACATCAGCTGTCTTCATATCACATTCAATAGCATCCCTCCTTCTCTTTTTTGGTCTTCCTCTACCTCTTCTTCTTTCAACATTCATTTCTACAACTGTTCTCACAGCTTCCGATTCTTCTCTCCTCATAACATGACCAAACCATCTAAATCTATTTTCTCTCATTTTATCCACGATTGACGCTACACCTATACTTTCTCTTATATACTCGTTCCTTATCTTATCTTCTCTAGTCACTACATTCATCCATCTAAGCATTCTCATCTCTGCTACCCTCATTCTCTACTCTACTTTCTCATCAACCGCCTAACACTCTGAACTATATATCATAGCTGGCTTCACTACAGTCTTGTAGAATTTACCGTTAAGCCACATTGGAATTCTTTTTTCACATAAGACGCTTCTCTCCACTTCACACACGCGCACTTAATACTGTGTCTTACATCCTCATCAATACCACCCACCCCTCATTTGCACGACTGACCCTAAATACTTAAAACTTTCCACCTCTCCAATCACTTCCTCGCCTCTAGCCTTTGATTAATTTCAAATTAATTAATTAATTTTGTTTAAACAAAAATCTGTTATTCTAAAAATGAAATAAATTGAATTACTTCTCATCAAAAAATATCATGAGTTCAACCGGTTTTTTGGGTATATAAAATTAAGTATGAATGTTATTTAAAAAAAAATAAGCTGAACTTTCAAATATAACTTTTTTTTGGTTTAACTTACAATTAATAAACTAAACAAAAAATTGATAATATTATAAAGATTTATAAAATGTTAAATTGTTGCTTTTGCTATTAATACAAAAAATACAAGAAAATATCGAAAATCAAATATCAAAACGTATTCATCAAATCGTTTATATAGCTTTTTTTGTTTTATATAATTGTCATACGTAAAATACAAATACACCATCGTATTTATCGTTAAAAAAAATATAGTTATTATAACATTATTGAATTACTACAAAATAAAACAATACTTTTAAGTACATAAAAAAAGTATTCATTGAGAATTTTCAATATTTTACCATTTTTTTCGCTTTATATTAACTTAAAATGTAAAAAATTGATATTTTTTGTATCCTTATAAAATTATCTATTTGTTAGTTATAGGTTCATAACTGTAAGTTAAACAAAAAAAGTTATATTCAAATGTTCAGTTTATTTTTTTTAAAAATAACACTTAATTTTAAATATCCAAAAAATTAGTTTAACTTGATAGAACATTTTCAAATTTTGCACAACTCTAATTAAAAATCATGAAATTATTTCAGGAGAGTTATAAAAATGAAAACTTTTTAACGATTTTACTGTGTAATTATTGTTTAATTACTAATAATTTATCTTTTCAAAAACTAAAATACAAATACAAATAATTGAAGTTAGATTTGGAATCAGAATCGAAATTCTTGTAGGACTTGTATACAAATTATGAACATTCAAATTTTTTTTTGCCATTTGTTGTGTGTGTGATGGCATTGTAATTCTATATTTTGCACAAAACACAACTTTTTAGAAATGTACTATTGACATTCAATATAGATCTTAGGTAAAGCGTCGGTATGACTATTTCAAATATTAGAAATGTCAGTCGCACTCTTTCTTTCGCCTAAATATAAAAATGTGAATAACTTGGTAAGTATTGGTCTAATAGTTATAATCGACCAATTATTTTCTTAATTAGATATTTTATAAGCTACTTTAATACATATGTTGCTATTTAAATAATTAATTTGACACCCCTATATATCTAAAAATTATTTTATAATAGAAAAATGAAGACATTTATGTAACTATCAAAATCCATAACTAATAAACTAATCTAATTAGTTAAAGAGAAATCGAGTGTCTAACGTTAAAATAATTAAACCATAAATACGACCCCTTTAACATAAATCGTTTAAAGTCTTCGACGAACTGATATGAATTTCTAAGGAAAATACTGAAAACCATTAAGTCTGTTGAAAAATCGGCGTTATTATTATCTTCATTAACCTCAGTTCGTCATCTAGACATTGATGATAGACTACTCGAAAGTGTATTGCAAAATGTCTTTCGCTTGCATTTTGTGATTTGATATTCACTCTGCCATTTCAACTCTGCAAAGCTTGACATCTTTCAAACATCTACAGAGAAAGATAATTTGTCCAAATCTTCATTTACCTTATATAAAAAAAAACAGGAAATACCCATAAATATATTTAATACGTCTCACAGTACTTGGCGTTGATTGTGAGTAATGCCAACTGCATTTCCAGATCATATTATTTCTGGCTGAGGATGGGTCTTCTTGTAGTTCGTATGTAGTTAAAAACGGGTTGACGAAATGAATTAATTCAGTCCCTTATTTATGAAATGGTTACTAACCGATCAAAATATTTTGATATATATATTAAAATATATTTGATTAACAGCGTTTATTGAATTTTCAATTTAAAAAATTTGTTTATTTGTAAAGTAAAATTAAATTAAAAATAAATTTTACAAATAAAATATTTTTTTAAATAAATATTTGATTTTCCTTAAAATTTAATCTGTTTTCAAAAAACAATAAATAATTACTTATTTTTTTTTGTTGGCATAACATTTATGTCAAAAAAAAGTATTGAATGAATAATTCTCAAATTTGTAATAGTTAACTTAAAGCACCATAAACTTTTAATATTACTCAAAGTTCAAAAATAAATGTAATAAGTTTGTATGATTTAATTTGTATAAAATTTATCATTTTAATACTCAATTTGTACTCACTTTCAAAGAGTATGAATATAACCCATAAAAATCCATTTTAAACAATCGGTGCTATCAAATTTTTATTATCTTATACTTTATAAAATTGTGTCTCATCGATTAAAGATTTATCAAAAATTTGTTAACTAGTTAAGTGGTCAAATAATAAAATTAAAACAGAATAATGAATAATTTATCTTTTTTTTATATATATATATATATATATTCATTGTAAGCTTAACAAATATTTTTCATATATTTTATTTGTTTGACACAAATGCTCATTTTAGAAGTCAAAATAATAATAATTAGGCTAAAATCACCTTAGATAATGAACATGTATTATGTAAATGTATCATTTTAATAATTATATTTATAATTCTTTGATAAATATAATTGTGTTTTACATAAATATCTATATTCAACTGTACAACATAAATATAACATTTTTATAGGTTGTTAAACAATAATTTATCCCTGTCGATGGGCTTACTCATTTAACGGTTTTACAAGTTATAACACATTGTGGTACAAATAAATAATTAATAATAATAAACAATTAACATAGTACTTTTAAAACGTGAACTCATCATTATATTTTATTTGAATAAATAAATATATAAAATATACATATATTTATTTATATTTTTTAATCCAAATACAACTAAATATAAATTAGTATTTGGTACTTCATACTTAAAATACTTGATAGTTAAATAACATAATTTGCCCCATTTGAAAAATTCCAGTTGTGATCAATTAAGTTTGATTTAAGTTGGTACATATAGTTAATATACTAACTAAAACATTTCATATTTATCTAAAGCTATTAATAATAAAAAATGTAGCCACAGAGTGTTTTTTTCATCATTCATTACAATTATATACAAAATATATTCTATTGAATCTGATTAAAAAAATAATATAAATGAAAAACCAACAAGATAATAAAATAAAAATACTCTCTGAATTAATGGTTCAATCTCACTTAAACTGAAATGTGTCGTACAAAATTTAAAACTTATTACACAAAGAGAGTGATAATTAAAATTATTTAATAAAATATTGTGTTAAAATAAATAAAAACATAATGACACATTTAATATTTATTAATGTTTCAAAAATAAATAACACAACCAAAGTAGGCATTTTAGTGCATTGACTTTGCTAAGCTTTCTTCATTTTTAATTCAAGTGTAGAAAGGACAACATGGTAGCTGGTACTACTAATAACAAGTAAATCCTAACAATGATAAACTTAACATTTATATATTATGACCTCTAATGAGTTGAGTAACCATTTAATATTTCTAATTCCTATAAAAATATGAAATAAATATAAGTGATTATTTCAACATTTTAAAAATTTTAAAGCAAATTTTGAGTTAATTTTATAACAAGATTTTGTACACAAATTGTGTTACTTTACCTTAAACTGTATGGCTCAATATATATATTATGGTCATCACAATTTAAATGTGTAGCTAGCACTTATTAACATCAGGGGGAGTAGAGAGATATTCATCAGCTCTCTTATGGTCATTCAATGCTCTGACCGTGTATGTATCATGTGGTAGTTCTGATTTACGTCTTAACAGTGGCTTTTCTTTTCGATTTTTTCGGTTCTGAAAATAATTAACAAATATTAATAATTTCAAGTTGAATATTCAAAGTATTTATTTAATACTTACATCTGAATCAATATGATATTTAGTATCTTCTTCTAAACTTTTTAAATCAATAGTTGGATCCAAATCATTTACAGGAGACCTAGTCAAATCACCATAATAGGAATAATTACTGTCAATAGAACCTGTAAAATTTGGATTTCTTTTTGCTAGTTCTTCAACTCTATGCCACTTTTCATCTCTTTTTTTCAATTTTTCCATTTCCCTAGAACAAAAATATTTAATGAATAACAATGTTGAATAAAGACAAATTCTTAAGTTATTGGTAACTTACGTTTTCCTGTCTTCCTTAAACTGTTGTGTACAAGTGTGAAAAAGTACAGGATTTGTTTCAGTGAATATTTTCAGTGCATTATACATTAGACCATGTATGTTTCTAAAAATTGAATACATAAAATATATAATAGTATACAATTAATTTTCCTTACAACAATATAAATATAACTAGATTTTAAACAAATTTCTAGCACTATTTTATGTATACTATAAAAAAAATTGCATTTATTACAGTTAAACTTTATTATATAGCAGACCAAAAAAAAAAAACATTGTATTGGGAAAATTACTTAGTGTTAAAAGTACTCTATCATGTAACTTTAGGAAAATTATTGATGAAAATTAGAAAAATTTTGTAACTCCATAGTAAACTTTTAAACTTTTAATCACTTAAAAAAACCTTCACTGATACCAGCTTATTACGATTTCAGGTCTGAATTATTTACTAGATTCACTCAAAGATAATAATGACATATAATAAAAAAAAATCCAATTCGTTAATTATTGACCATACAGTGAGGTTCTTTTTAAAATCAATATACATGTTTTTACAGGTTGGGTTGGCGTTTATTTAATTTGTCAGAATTTTATAAAATGTTCATCATTTATTAGATTTCAGTTTTATACATAATTATTTTTGTTACTATTTTAATGTAATGTTATCTTTATAAACATTATTTTTCTTGGGAGATATTCAAGCAATTATTACTTATGACAAATCATTTATACAAAGAAAGATATTTATACAGTATATACACTTAATTACTAAGATTTATTTCATCAAGATATATTATTACTGTTTTAATAATATTGAATACCAACTGTAATTCTTATCTGTCAGTATCTATATTATAAATTTAATAGTAATATAATTTTATAATACATTATACTTCAGTAATTAATGACTTTGCTCACGAAATACTTATCAATACCCAACATAGCCAAATACTTCAAAGAATCAATGTACCAGCAAGAGGATCCCAATCTGGGCCTCCCAATCTGGGGTGAAGCCTAATTGTATAATTTAATTAGAGTGAATTATATTCATAATGGCTTACTTGTTCCAATGAGTTTTAGAATTTTTGTACAATACAGGAAACATAATTGGCAAAATTTCATCAACATTTTCAGACATTAGAGACATAATATACTCATTGTTCCAAAAATAAAGTGCTCTTTCTGCCACCTAAATAAAAATACAACATAAGTTTTTTTTGTTAATATATATTTATACTTTAATAGCTAATTAAATGATCTTTTTACATAATATTAATAAAAATGAAATAAATAATCCTTTAAGTGAAAATATAAAATTAAAATAATGAAAAACAGTCATTAAATTGCATGTTTTTTTTTAAGAATTTGTAACAAGATCTTTCATTTATTTTCAGATTTGGTATCATTTTGTAAATAATATTAATTAGAATTTAATCGAACCACCAAAATGTCAAAATCCATAAATTTCAATTTATTATCTTATAGTCCTGACATGGTGATATTTTACAGTGCTATAATATTATACTTACTTGAAAATGTTGACTAGAAACACATCTAGCTAGTTGATGAATTAAAGGCTTGAGCACTTTACGGAATTCCAATGGCTCAATTATATCTAAAATTTCTTCTAATTCATTGAGAAACATAACCTAAATATAAAAAATTATCCGTAAAAATATTTTATACATAATAAATATTTTATTTTAAATCATACCTCTTTCGGGGAATGTGTTTTTGGCCAAAACTTTAGTAAACTTCTAATCACTGGTTCTGTGAGTGAAGGATCTTTTTCAAGGAACTGCACAATACAATAAGCAAGTTGAGGATGATATACTGAAAGTGATTTTACTTTATGTAATGGCAGCAAAACTTTTAACAAAAATACTTTATGTTCTTCTTTTAACGGTAATGCAAATCCATTAACAATACTGAAAAAACATTTATAATGCACATTAAAAATTTGTATATTCAGGTTTAAATTTTTAAAAGTGAAATTACCTTCCTAAAATTTCTAATAACTCTGCAATGCCATTATGGTGTTCAGTTTCATAAATAAAACTATTAATATGTAAAAAAAATTTTAAATAAATTAAAATAGAAATTAGCTAAAAAATAGTATTAATATTTACCTATAGAATATATTGTTTATCTGTTTCCGTATGTATGCT
Source organism: Daktulosphaira vitifoliae (assembly GCF_025091365.1). Lineage (NCBI taxonomy): Eukaryota > Metazoa > Arthropoda > Insecta > Hemiptera > Phylloxeridae > Daktulosphaira > Daktulosphaira vitifoliae. The sequence goes on from NW_026099576.1 coordinate 16,938,763, forward strand.
CGTAAACTTAAAAATTTACCATAAATTCGATGCAGGATGGTTTTTAAAAAGTCTCTTTCTCTAGGATCTTCAGAGTCAAAAAGCTCTAACAACTACACACAAAAATAAAAAATATATTTATGATTTAAGACTTTTCATATATTTTATTTATACAAATTTAATTTCAATTTTTAAATATATTACTTGAAGTACAAATTTCTGATCAATATAGCTTTTAGCTATTGATGGCTGGAAATCTGGAGACTCTAAAAATCTTAAGAAAAACTCATATACTAATTGGAGATGAGGCCAAGCTGCTTCTAAAAGAGGTTCATCTTCTTCTGGATCAAATTCTGCACCATTAGGGTTGCTTGAAGGTGGCAGACTACGAAACAAATTTACTGCAAACTAATAAAAAATTTATAATATTAAAACAAAGAAAATATTAAAACTAATTATATAGGTGTTCCAATCTGTTCTGATAAATTGCATAACTTTTGATCTACTGAATATATTTTGTTACTCTCTTTTAATAATTTTTATAGTTTTGGACTAATAATTATGTTAAAAGCATATTTCTTTATTAATTATATCTAATAAAAAATAAAAAGTTATAATAAATTGTTTTATTTTTAACTTTTTGAAATTCTAAAGTAGACAATATTTCCTTATAATAAAATTTATTATAAGAAAATTACACATTATTTATATAAATTTTGAACTTGTTAAGTTAAAAGTATTTTTATACATAGAGTGGACATGTAGCTCAGTTTGGTGCAGCTCATACAAGTGTATATTTATAATGCATATTCCTCTCACATAACTTAATAAATTCTTATCCTAATGTTGTTATTGACTCATCAATACTTTTTGTAAGGAAAAGGCTAGTGTGTTTTTAATTTCAAAAAACAAAAGTAAGCTTTTAACGTGGTCCAAAACTACAAAAATTGTTAAAAAAAAAAATAACAAAATATACTAAGTAGATAAATATATATATATATTTACCATTCTAACAGCTTCAGGATAAATTGCTTCAGTAAGCACATTTCCATGATTTGATGACAAATAATCAACCATTTCATGAAGGGTCTCTCGTTTTATTTCTTTCCATTTCAAATCAGACTGTGGATCTGAAATAAAGTCAAACAGTACACAACACTGTTGCATTTTTTGAATGAGCAACTGTTCCCGTTCAGACACATTAGCCTCTGTAATTAAATAAATATACATATAACTATATTAGTAAATGTTTTGATGAAATTTATATATATATACATATCAACAACGCTATAACGCTATGTAGTGAGGGTGGGTAAGCTCATAGTGGAGTATGTATACTTTGCCCGCTTTCCATACATATTCTATGTATTAAAATGCGAGTAACTCAATAAGTACTGGTCCTAAAATTGTTATCTACCCATCAAATTCTTTTTGTAAGAAAACTAATGAATATAATTTTAAAATTTTGAAAAAAAAACAATTTTTTTTATAAATAATTTATTTATTATATATATTATTATTATAAGTAATTTTATTTTAAAATTTATTTTCAATAATAAAAAATATGAATTGAAAGTAATTTAAGAATGCATCAATTATTTTTAAAAAATGTACCTCAGCATATTTACTGAAACCTAAGTTATTATTTTTGTCAAAATGTCATGAACCAATCTGTATTTATAAAAATATATATAGAGTGATTAGTTTATTATGAACTTCTCGATTACCCGCAACATAAACACAATATTAAAAAAAGAAAAATTAATTAATAAGTGTACTCATGGAAATAATGATGTATTATTACAAAAATTATTCAATTTCATTTGTTTTATGCCATTAAATTATAATAAATAAATTAAAATCCATCAATCAATATGGAAAAATTATTATAACAGTAATTAAATTTTGTTAGAAATTTACCACTGCCATCACGGTCGTCTAACTCTTCACTACATTGTACAAATTTTTATCCTAATTCCATATATTCTAATTAAATTCCCCGACATTTTAAATTAACCGAATAAAAAAAATGTCCTCGACTTTCCCTGTTTTCCAGATAAATGGCAATCCTGCAACTTTTAGACTAGTACTTCGGATGTTATTATCATTTTTATACCTAGGCGAGAGGACGAGTACGATCAGGAAATGATTAGTGACAAAAATAACAACACCCGTGTCTCACCTACTGTAACCATTATAAATAATAAAATAATGATCCAAAAGTTGTTATCGATCAAGGTCATTAGATAAACAAATTATAATTAAAAAAATAATTTATCTAATAATCTTGGTGATCGACCTGTCATCTTCTTAAATAGATATGATCTATTAAATAATATACTTAATTATGAATGTTGTCATTTGAACAAATAAAGTTGACATCTTTATAAGTTATAAGAAATGATTCTAAAGTGTAATTAATAGTTGATAAATCTAGAAATATATGTAACTAAAAAACCAATAATTGTCTTCTAATATTATATTAATTTGTGAGTAATAGAGTAGTTTAAGATAAACCGATAACCTTATATATAAATATGTGGAATATTTAGGAGCAGAATATGAATATATGATGTGTGGCAGGATTAAGTGATTAAAGTACTAAAAAGTTTTTTTATTTGGGAAATTAATAAAAACCATTTCATTTTACCACGCCACACCTCATATATATTTTTATTTCCTAATAAATCTTAATGATTTAAAATTTTTCAAGTATATTTTTATATAGTATATAAGATAGGTGAAAATGTATTCTCTTATTACACAAATATCAATGTTCGATACTATCCAAATGTAAAAAGAAATGATATACTAAAAATAAATGTGTATATTTGGTAAAATAAACCTACAATTTCCAAATGTATATATATTTTGTAATACTTAAATCCAAATTTTTTTTTTTTTGGTTTTGGTTCATCGATCGAAGTCTTTTAATATACAATAAAATTAGCATATCATTAATATCAATATTTATTTTATAATCTCGACTCCGGAATACATCGTAAGTAGGAATTATCACTACCTACTTAAGCGATAAATATAAAATTAAGTTCATCAAATTTGTATTTAATTATATATTTTATAGAAGAAATAATGAAAAAATTTGTAATAAATCACAATAATGTTTGTTTCAAACCAATACCCAATTTGTAACAAATGTTTTTAAAAATACTGAACAATGAAAATTTCACATATGTACTCGTGCATTAAACTATGAATAATTAAGATTTTTTTAGAAATAATTACCTAGATTTATTAATACAACATAATAAAATTAAAACATATTTCTCATTTCATATACATATCACATACAATATTTGTTTACAAATAAAATATCTCGATTAATTCATTATTATTGCCTAATACTTAAAAGTAACGACGAAAAATAAAAATAATATAATATTTAATAATGTTAATAATTATTATATTACTATTTTAACTTACACTTCTTTAAAAAACACCATTGACAACAGTTAAACTATAGAACGTAAGTAAAATAAAAATATTAGTATTGTATACTAATGATTATTTATTATTTATACTATTACATTTAAGAATTAAATAAAATCAAATTCTTTTGATCTGGAAATTTATTTATCTTAACTAAATAGACATAATTATACAAAAAAAAGTTATAAAAATCTTAAAATAAACTAAATACTAGCAGGTTAGACTCTAAAAATAAAACTTTAACAATGAGTCGTTTAGTTTAACAAAACTTTAGTTTTAATTTTTAAATATTGCAACGTATGCGTAGATACGTTCGACACAATACAACGAATGACCTTATGTCATATTGACACAAAAATACATGCTGTTCAAATAATAACTAAATCTGTTAGGTTCTAATTTACTATTGGAAGTCCAATGTATGACAATAAGAATATTAAGTCTATTTTTATTTTGCCTTTGGCAAAATATTAGGATGTATTAAAAATAGAAGAACTATGAGTTTTATTTTCAGCACTATGGAATTAAGATCTAAGCCTAAATATACGTTTATCTAGCGCACAGCACAATATTTTAATGTCAAGTTTAATGCTACGTTAAAAGATTTTAATTAAATATTAGTATATAATTTTCTTAAAATATAAAAAACATTTTAAAAAATGAGAACGGTCACGGGACGCCTAGCAGATCATCGAAACTATTTTGTATATAAAACATGCACGAAACGATGAATTATAAAAGAAAAATAAATATTCCTAAAAACGAAAAGGGTGAGTTCTATTAATCAGTTACTTCTGTAACAATAATGTTCGATGTTTCCTTTAACGGTATTACTGTATTGATCGATGATTTCCACTAATGTTAAATGAATTTAATCTACATTCATTATAAAAAATCACACTTGTTTGGCAATTTTTGACGATGTCATCCTACGATTTATAAAATTCAAACTTGGGGTCACATATTCAAATAACATGGGCTAGTTGTCTTTTGCATTTTTTTTTTTTTTTTAAGAATTTCATATGATTTTAAAATTTAGAAATTATACTTGAATTTTTATATGAAGTTTAGTTATTATCAATTTTACTAAAATTCGTTTGTACAATAGGTCAACCCCCCCACCAAAAATATAGACAGACTCATAACCATTTGAAAATATTTCTAAAAATCCATGATTTTTAGGAAACAGTATTCTTGACAAAACACACGCACTAGTGTACAGTTACATTAGTTCGCATATTGTATACAAATATAATTAACTATTTTTGACTTTAATCACTTGATTTCAACGTCGCTGATGACGAATTAATAAATTTAATTTAAAAAAATTATTCCTAAAGGTAGACTTTTTAAAGGGAGCACGTCCCATCAAGTCCCCCTATAGGACATACGCTATAGCTATACGAGTTGAGCGACAAAAAAAATAGCGGATCACATACTTTACAGGGGAAACACGTGCCCTCTTCTCTTGTACCCATTAAACATATAAATAATACGCTTAAAGAACCCTATCTTGAGGATCGCATATTTTCAAAGGGGTATGTCTCCACCCCAATAGACACCTCCTCTATCTATAAGCGTATGATAAGTTAATAGAACCGTTTTTTTTTTTTAAATTACATATTTATCGGTGAGGTGACATGTCCTCATGTCCTAATCCCTAATGGTCATCCATGCATAAGTATTGGTATACGAGTTCAGCGGGGCGAGAAAGAAAGGGGAGAAATCCGATCTGAGTGGAAAGATAGCCGCCACTCCAACAGCCAGTTTGACCCACCGTAAAAGATATTTTACATAAAAAAAGTACTGAATTTCGTGTCAAAAAAAATAGAAATAGTAACATTTAATATTAGCTTCAAATAAACACATGGTGAGATGGAAAGATTTGAATACCCATTAAAAAAACGAATTGAACAATCAAGAAAAAGAAACATGAAATAACACAGATTGAAAACAATTTTATAATAAATCTTTTGATTTCAAATGTTTTAGTAGGCTACAATTTTTACATTATGTACTTACAATTATTTAAACTGTTTCATTGAAAACTGTAAAACGTTTAAATAGGTGATACAAAAACATTAATTAGAGTTCACAAGAGCAACTATAGAAATTCTTTTTATGTGTAAATATACCAGAAGATAAGGATAATGAAGAGCTATCTATTACTAAATAAAAATTATTTTAAACTTTCAACAAACCTGCCACTTATGTTTGTCCAATTCATTTCATTAGAATAAATATACCCCAGCTAACTAAATTCTATATTATTTATAGATGACACATAAGTTTACTTAACATTATAAAGTCCATAGCATAAATGATTATAATTACGATTTGTCTTCATAGAAAGCGAAAATTAAATTCATTATACAATATGGATATTATTTCTAAAAATAACATAACAAGTTATTTAAATTTAATACTTATTTGTTTTTATTTTATATAAATCGATATCTTTAAAGTTGAAATAAGCCTAAAAATGACGTTCATAAGAAACTCAATTAAAGAAGCCCAGCAATATACAGTGATTAAATGATTAACAATTATATACATAGAAAAACCAAATATTCAATACAATTAAACTAAAAATGAACAAACATGCAATAAAAGAGAAATTTACTTTTATTTAAATACAAAAGAAAATTTATTGTATATTTATTACAAATTGTGTCAATGAAAAGTTTATTTATTAAGTATAAAAATAATTTCTAATTTTTTTTTACCTATGATATGATTAAAAAATTATACATTTAATATTTTGGATCATAAATCTATTAAGACAAAAACAATTATTATTTGCATATGCTCTATATATACAACAAAACTAGTTACTACAGAACAGTCAATAGTGTTCGCAGATCGATTCAATATTATTCAATTATTGAGAATAGAATGGTTTCAATGTAAAAATACTTAAATATCGTTTAAAATAATAATAATAAAATCTACCGATTTTTCTGACAAGATAATTTTCTCGAAGTAAAAAACATTATCATAAGAACAGTAAAAGTTTTATAGAACGGCATAATATAATGTAAAGAGTACGTCCCTAGAGATTCCACGTTTTGAAAAATACTACAATCAACATGAAAGAAAAAAATTATCCTTCACAAGTAATTTTTACCTTTTTTATATGCTAATTGCAAACTTCACACTTTAGTTAACACATAATGCTAGTTCTAAATTAATATAATATTATAAACAATATTTCCAAAATGGCTAGTTATTAAATTTATTGGTTGGGTCATGGTCAATGTCATTTCGACAAGATTACAACACAATAATACCAAACAAGCAGTAAGCTCTAAGATAGAGTGTTCTGCAAACAACTACAAAAGTTTTTTAATCTGTTTTTATTATGTTACTTTTTATTCAATGAGTATTTGTATCGTTGAAGTGCGTATAACTTAAAAACGTTTGCACGGTATTCATTATAAATAGCGACAGATTGACATGAAATTAAATAACATACTTTTATACGACAGGAATAGTTGGTATTTTATCAAACTATTAACAAAACACAAAAAAAAACCGAAAGTATACAAACTACAGACAATCAACAAAATATAAAAAAATGTATTTTATTGTCCTAAACACTTTATATCAACTACTAATCTACTATTTTTGTAATTTTTTTAACAAGTACATTTTAACAGATTTATTTAACACGACTATACTTTTAACCGCTGCCAAAATCAGTGATTAGTAATAAAGTGGGTACTCATAGTCATGAAACTCCCAGAGAACTAGCATATAATTATTGGCCTCCCGAAAATTTACTGTTTACATTTTCAGAAACTATTTCTGGATTATCCAAAGTCGTTTTTTTAAATAACCAGAAGCTGCAAGTAATTAACTAAGTCGAGCATAATCTTTGATATTGCGAAACTAATGTTTCGTCAATTTAAGGTTTGTGTTTTAAGTATTCGTATTTTGAACTGCTATAATAAACCAATAAAATGGAATGATAAGAACAAAAAAAAAAAATGACTAAAATCACTTAAATACTCAATAGTTAGACTTAAATTCTTTGAATGGACATTTATCAATCCTAATGGCCAAAATTACAAGACATTACATATGACAACTAAAAAAAGGATTTCAATTTAAATTCATTTGTTAGATTATCGACGATCATTATTCATTCCTAAAAAAGAGGATATTTATTTAGAATATTGTTTTTAGCTCAGCACTAAATGGCTTAAATATCACATAAACCAATGAATTCTTCATTGAAAATTAGGAACGCTTGTTACAGTCTGTTTAAAAAAAACTAAACGAGCATAACGAGATAATGTTATTATTAATAAAAATTTATTGTTTTTTTAATATAATACCATGAAATAATACAAAAAACCATAAATGCAATACAAACAAACAAATATATGAATTGTTACAACAAAATATTTTTGATCCAATACATTGGATAGGAAAATTGTTCGAACTTAAAAATATAAAACATATTTAAAATATAAAACAAATGTTAACATTAAATCATTTTTTGTTACTTGTGTGCGACACATTATGTAAGATTAGTCTAGACGAGATTAAGTAAGTTTTTTATACTTAGAATTTACGACAGGAATAAATGTAAATTGAACCCAAATTCGCTGTCCTTTTTGAAATTTTATTATTAGTGATATTTTTTAATATAAGAGTAATTTAAACGAAATAAAAAATTGTCTCGTAACTGAGTTAATAAGACTATATCTACTTTTAAATGATAACGGTAATCAATAGGTCAACAGATAGTCAAGAAAATAAAGAATATTTTAATTTTCACTTTTCTTGCATTAAATAAAAAACGAAGAAATCTAAATAGTCTCATGTACTATACCGACTAAAGTATTTTATGTATTACACTTTTTATGACTATAAATTTCATTAATAAATATTCTTAATTTACTTACAGAAATTTATTCCCTTTATTATATTTACAACTGAAAATCAACCATATAAATGTATACATAAATGCAAACATATAGACTATTCATTAAAACAAAACAAATACCTATGATAACTAGGTATAAGATTAGATAGATTAAGTTGTTGGATGTTAATTTTTATATATAAAATTGATAAGGGATGCTAATAATATATTCACTTAACAAAAAAGTCCAGTTTTATTTTTTACGATACAGGATTACAAATATTTTGGAGATATTACAACGAAAATGTTTGATGAAAATAATATTATATATGACAGCTTGTTTATTTCTAGAACGTAAAGCTTCGAATGACATTGACTAGTCTAACTACCTATAAAAATATTCAATACTCGAGCGAAAATCAATTGAAATTTTTTCAACTGTCATAGCAAGATAACATTTTGACAATATTGAACATATATAAGAGACTTTATTTAATTTTTCCTATAAAATTATAACTAACGATTTTTGCTTCAAAATACTACTTTAATTGTACAAAAGCCGTCTAAAATTCATGTTAACGTTGTAATAATACATAATTATTCATTCATTTTAAAAACATACATTGAGTATACATAAAAAAAAGACAATATCGTGGGGTGTCTATGTAGAAAATCGTTTTCACGAGCTCATTTTAGTTACACATTTTTCGCAATTTTTGACCAGAGTATGATAAAAATATCAAAATAATAACAGTCAAATAAAGTCATTGAAATTATAATAGAGCAGGTTGCCAGCTGTCGTTCAAAATTAAAATTTAACAACACACAATATACAGAGCGTAGTTAAAAATTATAATGTGTACTTTATATAATTATATATGTAATTATATAACTAAATTATCTAAGAGCAATGCTATGTATAGCAGACAAATCGAAAATATATTTTATTCTAATAAGTTATAATATTAAGTACAAAAATAATAAGCTAATTTTAAATGATCGCTAGGTTACAAGTTGGGGTTTTAATTATTTATATTAATTAAAAATTTGTCAATTACAATATAATACTAGAAAACCAACGACGATTATCATATCAAACATATTATAATTTGGAATAAACAAATACCGAGATTTGGCTCATGATAAATAAATACCAAAGAGATCTGCTATATTTTGTCTATCAAATTTTTAAGTTCAATTACAGACGCTCATTTCAAGGATAGATAATTTTCATGAAAAAATTACATACCTATAACCTATATTTTGTATAAAAAGATTTCATCCTTTTCTCAAATCATTTTTTTATGTTTGAAATATTAAGAACACAAAAAAATTCAAATTTCACATACTTTAAAATACTACAGATAATTTAATACAGAACATTAATAAGATACCTTTTTGATATGTTAACAAATTATAATAAAAATTGTATATACTGCGTAAGTGGGTTTAAGTAAAAAAATCCAATTACTTATTAATGGTACTAGAAAGATGCGGAGTTAAATTTAATTTTCTCCTACTCTAAATAATATATTTATATAACAATAAATATAATTTTTTTGGGGAGTGGGCATTTTTGAAATAGGGGCTAAGCTCCTGTAATTGCACTATTGTTTAGGAAACCAGAATGAAAAAAAAATTCTTTATGTGATTCTACTCTTCTTTTTTTATTTTATTTTTAAATAACACTATAGTTATAAAGATAGAACAGCGCTACCAACACCAAAATGTACAAAACAATATAAGGCTACAGAACAAATAAAACATATTTTTGTTAACACTAATATTTTAACGTTTTAAAAATTCTACAGTTATTCAAACGCATTCATTGTTGTTCACTCGGAGTTAAATTATATTAGTACATTACAAAATTCTAATAAATTTAACTAACATATTTTCAGTGTTATATTGGTCCCTGAAATAATGTATAGGTTCTGCCAATAAAAATCAATTGATAACAATTATTTTTATCATTAATAAAAGTCACACAATTAGGCTTTATCATATTATGAATGTTACACTCACCGTGAAGTCTGGGCAAGTGTATTGTCGGGTCACAGAACATTATTATAGGAGACTTGTCCCGATCAGCCAACAAGTCTAAACCACTATGGTAGCTAGGGCTCTTGGGCAAAAACGGTGCGCCGGCCGACTGATGTTGATTAACCGCCGCAACACCGGTACCGACGACAGTTGTGTTTAACGAGAGCGTGCGACCGCCCGCAGGCTTGTTCGCTACCATAATCGCCGCCGCGCCACGGGCTTTTAACCGTGTCGCCAACCATTTAAGATCATTCAAGTACTGTTATTCGTCAACAACGTACACAAATAAAATGTGCAGGAACGTCGCGAAAAGACTTTACTGGTTGCCGCCGGTGTCTGTGGTAAGGGCATCACACGAACATGCGAGATAGAGGAAAAAATATTGCCCCGTGACACATTTTTCATTTGGTATTCGACATATCATCAAAAAATTATATCAACAGTCACGATATTGCCAGAGTTACCCCTAATTCATAAAGTTGTATAAGATCATTAAGCGTTCCTGAATTAAAGTAATTAATATAATAAAAACAAATGTGTCAAAGCAACTATAATTACAATATAATTTTCATGTTCTGATTGATTACCAATAAAACAATTTTTAAACTGTAAAAACTTGAAGAAAATATTTTTTAAGAAACAAAAAAGGAGCATTCAATGAATTGTCTTAGTTTTAAGTTCATTTATCATATCTAAATATTGAAATGTTTCGTGAAATTTATATATAATTAAATTATTATTAAAAGGTAAGTCGAGTTATAAAATGAAATGAAAAATAACTATCGGTTAATATTAAAAATAATCTAAGTATTTCTTAGCATTTAATAAAAACTAAAAGTATAACTCAGTTTTACTTTAGGGCAAACGTGTGTCAATCACTCAGAACACACAAAAATATAATTGCTATTTTATATCCGATCGCAGAAAGAGTTGCCATAATTATTATTATTGTTTATTACTAACATTATAATAATTCATTATAAAATAAAAATGCAGCAGAAAAATTCGGCGTGTAAAATTATGCAAAGAATTTAAAAACGCTTAACGATTTTGGTTGATAATAAAAAACCAGCTGCTCCGATTGTCCCGCGGTAAACGTCATGTGGCGGTAACAAAAACAATAGTCGGCCAGGAAAAAGAATATTAAGTCAATAAATTTCCCTTTGACGTGTGTCCGCCGAAAATACGCTGAAATTCACTCGTTTTCACAGTAATTTTCCTTTTTAGTTTAATCACATCACTCGTTGCCCCACCCTCATGCGACCTTTAGCTTTCACCGAACTTTAGCCTTCGAAATATGCTGAACAAAACCTAACTCTTAGTAAAATAACTTCGAATTTTAATTGCTTTCAACAGCACCAACGCCGAAATGTTACTAGCTGGTTTGAACACATTAAATTTTAAATCATCTGAAAATAGTCATTTAACAGTATTTTAAACAATAAACCGACAAACATTTTTTGGGTTCTCTCCGCGGACGGCTATGAATTTAAAAAGGAGTTGTTACTTTGGTCATACTGTAAATTAAATGCATAAAATGTGGTCGGGCAGTGATTATTTTTGGTAAGCCGATAAAAAATTGCACAGTAAAAAATAAATGAATCGACAAAAATTTATAACGATACGCGACGAACGACGTTATACGGCACAAAAATACCGGGACGACACGTGAGTAACGAGTCCCGTCGACGGTGTCTTGCAAACTGCTGCGACGCGAACGTCGTGTGCGCTACGAATTCGCGGTCGGCAACGGCGGATCGATGTGCTGGCGGATACAAAGCGTACGGGACGAGGGTAACCAAGGAAACGGCGGCAATCGTCCCCTGTGAAACCGTAGACGGCGCCTACGCACCGCAGACAGAACGGCCGCTACCAACCCAACCAGATGCCGCTATCGTAGCGACTAAAACACGTGCGTCAACCGTCTCCACGGACGACGTAACAAGTGTTGGTCTTACCCGCGTGCGCCCAGCGACAACACATAAGTTTTTATGGCTAAAGATTTTCATTGAAGAACAGGATAATTACCATAACACCGTATGGTACACATAATCACAACATCAAAAGTAATAATAACAACAGAGATATAAATAGAAACACAGTACATCCGTTTGGCATTCTAACTGATAAGTTTAGAGTCACCATATGAGTAAACAAAATGAGCTAGATGAATAAATGTAAACATCACAAAATTGTGTACTTAACGACTAAATGTTTACTCAATAAATTCATTACCCTTCACAATTTTATTATATTCTCAGTTTCTCGAGCGGATCGGAAACATATTCTGTGATACAAAATATAGAAAAATACCAATAAAAAATTTTCATTATTAAGATGAAAATAACATATACAATAAAAGTAGAGTGTTCGGCTAAGTCTCACGTATTATCTTAAAAAGTATAAGATAAAATATATTTTTTTCTTTTCAGAAGTTATTAGTTATTAGTATCCAACACATTTAAATGAACACAAAAAATATAGTCCTGCCTCTCCTTCTACCTTTAAATTTTATCAACTGTATTTTTTTAAATGTAAACATAAAAATAAAACTAGCTTAAAATAAGAAAATGATCAAACTAAAAAAGGACCGGTCTATAACAACTTTAGAACCAGTATTTTGAAAACTGTTAAAACTTTAATCAAAATACTGGAGGTGAAGCCAGGTCTTTTCATTATTTTCTATGTATTTTTATTTAAAAACTAATATTTTTTTTATATACTGATTTAAAAGTTGTTATCGGCCAGAAATTTTCTTATTTTTAAGCTAGTTAAACATACAGAGTGATCCATTTAACATTGACCAGCAAATATCTCAAAAACTATTTATTATTTTAATAATTTTTTTTTTTAATTATTTAAGTTACATAAAACTCTACATTTATCCATGATCAGATAATTTTTAGGTTCATCCCTTATGCCTTAAAAGGGTACCAACTTTTTTTTTTCAAATGGAAACATATATTTTTAGTTAGATATATTGATAGAGTTTTTTTTTTTTTAATTTTTAGCATTTGAATTTTTCATTTAAGTCCATTAGTTTGCATGTTATTTCACTTTAAAGTTTTGATTTTTTTTACCTATATATATGTATAAAACGGGTAGACTTGTAATACAGGTAGTTAATTGCAGCGGTTATGATGGCTCGTAAAGACACATATTAGATAAGATAAGATATTTGCTGGTCAATGTTAAATGGATCACTCTGTATATGTTTCAATTTAAAAAACTATAGAAGATCAAATTTTAAGGGGAAAGAAGAAAGGATATTAATATTTTTTTCTGTTAATTTAAGGCTTTAGAATATGAACGTATGAAAAAATATAATTATATTTTTGAATTATATTACGTAAAACATAGTTTCTGTACTTCACATAAAAAACTCCATTTTTATTACGCTATTATAAGAACTACGTAATGTGGAATCTTATAAATTTTAGATCGATTTATATAATTAAATATGTTGGTAATGAACGTTATTGTAATCTATTAATGAAGAAATATTAAAATACTGTAAATTCTCAGAAATCGACTTAGATATAAAGACAAGCTCCCTAAATTTTACCATAGTCCCACTAAACATTACGAAAATCATTTATGTTTTTTGCAAAAATATTTTTTTGGATGGGGTAATATCAATTTAGCTCCTAATTTTGTTATTTAATTAATAATTATATCTTTAGCGTCGACATCTTTTAGTACTTAGCTAATGATCGTATTTTTAAAAATGTATGTTGTAATAAAGATACTCGTCTTAAGTATTACCACTGAACATTTTATTTTGGTCTAAGCATACTCAAACACAGTAAAAACAGATTATCATATCCACCGAGAGTTATATGACTTTCAACTTTAGAGTACGGGTTACTGATAGAAGACATTGATGATTGAAAAAATATATCACTGCCAATTCTGAAGTTAGCATTTTGACGACACCAAGATACACAAATATTTTATTAATGTTAATATAATTTTAGAAAATGTGTAAAATAAAATAGAGTTGTGCCCGTGACGTTTAAAACGTAACAAAAACCAAATATATTGTTAGTTTATGTACAAAAATTTTAATTAATATGACTATAATCAGTGTTTAATTAATACTATTTCTAAGTATGTTAAGCAATTTTTATACTACATGGAATTTTTTTTGTAAAAAAATAGCGTTCTTCTGCAGGGGAAATAAAACTATGAATACTTTGGTATATTATTCCGTCGCCGAAAAGAGGGATGTTACACATACAGTATTTTGAAATAAATATTTTACTTTAATATATCAAGGTGTTTATTTTTTAATACAATCAAATATATCTATTAAATAAATTAGTTAATCAGGTAAATGTTTTAAAAAATAAAGTCGTCACCCTTATAAGGGATGAACATAAAAATACTTCTACTAATATATTATTGATAAATTAAGAAAAACATGCATCTAAAAGAAACAAACAGTAAAAATCCTCAATAATTTTTATGTTCAGATTTATTAAGTTAAATGAACCACCCAGTATGTGTTTCAAGTTAATAAAATCAATTTCGTTGATTTTAAAGGGAATAGAGGGAAATAGGACCATTTTTTTTAAATTATAGAACAAGATGTATTATACATTTAAAGATATTGCATGAGGTAGTTAATCAATTACCTTACTGCGAGTAATTAAATTTTGATTAAATTTACTCTCGAAATATAGTAATTCAAAGATGAAGTATAAAAATATGACCAATTAAAACACGAATTACTTTCACATGAATATCTTGTATTTTATAACTTAATTTTGTTTTGTACTACGGACCATTATTTTAATGAAATTGACTATAATTTTTATATTTTTTCAATTGATTTTTGATAAAGAATTGATATTAGTCAACTAATTAATAATCACTAGTTTTATTTAAAGGTATGATAAAACAAAGGAAAATTTACATACCATTTAGTGACTGAAGAACTTGTAGTTCGCGATTCGACGTAACACTATTGAATCTTGAGGAATTCTGTCTTTTTTCTCTTTTAATTGTAATTGGTCCAAGTTTTAATTTGTTTATCTGTGTTGGTGGAGGACTAGGTGCAGAATTTGAATGTCCAGTTGAAGTACCATCATGGGCCTAATAAAAATAAGCAAAATTTGAATATAATTTACTTCGCATAAGTTTAATTGATATTGAATAGGCTTACTACCCATTCATATGACCAATTGAGAAATGTCACAAGAACAATGTAAAAAAAAATTGTTTTAAGGAAGTGAAATTGCCGCGTCGTAAATGTTACTTTCAATTGCCTTCTGTAGAAGTCAATAAATAGTTGATTTAAAAAGAAAAGAAACGAGAGAAATAACATCAAATTTTACCGCTTACGAAAAAGTTTACAATTTTAAATTAATAAGTTTATAGCAATTAATATTACATGTACAACTAAATTTGTACAAAAAGTTGAATAGTTTTTAATTTTTTGAATTTAGGTCATTAAAGTAAATCATTGTTTACCGTCTTGAAGATGATCAAATCACTTAAGAAATACAAATTTTCAACTTCAGATATCAATTTTCATAATTTTGAACTTTAATGCCACAGAAGTTTTATTTATTCATTTTACAATAAGTATCACAAATGTAGTAATAGTTTATTATATTATTTAAATATCGTTGCTTATACTGCAACTGTATGTATAATTTGACAATTATGAAACTTATCAATAAAAAAGTTTTTCTATGCATTGTTTTTTTTTTTTTTTAGAGACTAATTATTTTATTAATAGTTATGAAAATAAAATCACCTCTTTTATTAAAACATGAATAATTTAGTCGTTTTTGATCATCCAAAAAACTTAGAAAATCTGAGATACGCACTGTTGCAGTATAAACTATATTTAAATAATATAATAAACTATTTTTTAATAGTCAATATTAGGATTCATTTTAACATTTGTTGTATAAATTGTAAATATAATGATGAATTATTAGACGATGAATGATAAAATAAAATGTCGATTATCTGCATCATTGACTATATATTATAATATTGAAGTAAAAAAAAATAGAGATGTAGTTTTTAAACTAATATTGATTGATATCTAAAAGTAATTTCGAAAGATATTAAAAAAAATTTACATTCTACCAAAAATTACATGGTTTTTGACTTTAAAATTTAATTATTTGCAGAGGACAAGTCGTCGGAACATCTTCCTTTTTTTAATAGAATAGTATATAAAAAAAACCTTAAATTTTATTTAGCTTTGAATAGTGTAGATAATCTATCGTTACGCAAAAAACCATAGGAACGTCTTATTTATTAATATTAAAACTATACTTTAAAACAATTTAGAATGATGTAAGTATTCTGTTTCTATACAAATTATTATAAAGTATGATATTTTTTCCGACATTTGTATGATTTAATGTTTCAATGACCGATAATTCATAGAAATCGATATTTCGGATAAAAATTAGGTTTGAAGAAAGAAGATTTTTAAAATATTATCGGAAAGAAAAGTTTTTTTATAATTACATTTTTAAGAAATCCATGTTGTCAAAAAGGAAAATGTTTAAAGTGTTATGAATAAAAATTTAGCAAAAAATCATTTAGTTTACAAAAAAATATTTTAATATAAAATGAAATCTAAAAATATAACAATGAATGTTTTATGACAACTGTAATTTTTCGGTACATTTGTCTTTATTACGGGGACCAGGGATGTATTTAAGAGAGGGCGGGGCTAGAGAGAGATATTGCCCCAAGGCGTTGTTAGAGTTTTACATAGCAATGTTTGATTTTTTTTAGTCGTGCGTAGAAAATTTTTTGATAACTTTTTTTTTTCATAAATATTTTGGTGATTAGCGATGTAGAGGAAAAATTTTTTTGGTGATAAGAAAAAGATATTGAAAAAAATGTAGTAGGCGGCAATATATTAGTACACGGGGAAGGGTATAAGAATTCTTCAAAATTATTGCACTAATAGCTTTAACTAAATGCGTTTGATGATCTTTTGACGTATCATTGAGCAAAATCTATCTAGTAGGAGCGAGAAAAATGGCGTACCGGACAAAATAAACACAGCAAAGTGAAACCAAAAACTTCTCATCTATATATCGAAGTTAAAATATTAATAATGTAATTTATAAATTAAAAACTTTTATCAATAAATTAATAAACAAATATTAGGTCATAATTGCAGTGCTGGAAATAAATAGCACAATTGAAAAAAGTAACTAAATTAAAAAAAATTGTATTAATATGAGAAAAAGTAGGTTTATATAATTTTCAAATTAAGTTTTTTAAGTCCTAAATGATTAATTGAATTTTAAATTCATTTAAGTAAGTAATAATTATCAAAAATGAGCAATTTTTTTATCAATTTTTATAGAAAAAGTAACTTGAATTACCACTTTTAAAAATCGTGGCTGATTATGAAAAAAATACCTAAAAGTAATTTAGATGACTTAATATCCCTGTAATTGAATCTTTTAGAATTGAGTTCCTTATGCCAACGAGTTAAAATGACATTTTAGAAAATACAAGATAAATACAAAATTAAAATATAAAATTACAGTGGGTTTTTGTAAATACTATTATTTTACAATGATTCCATAAATCAGCTGCATTGAAAAATTGTTATTTCTCAATTTTCAAATTTAATATTTGCAGAACTAATTTGTTTTTACTAACAACCTTTTATTTTTAAGTGACTCAATTTATTTAATTTTCAATCATATTCAATTATACTAAAATATTATGAATTAATAATTAAATTTAAATGTATTGTTTTTATTTATTATTAAACTATAAGCATAACTTCATGAAATTTTCAATATCATACTAGAAAAAGTTAAATTTTCAAATTATATTACTAGACTATAGGTATCTTTAAATAAATGATAAAACAGTTATGATAAAATTGTTCAAAGTAATTAATTTCTTCTTGTAGCTATACAAAAAATTGAAGTATTATGTCATTCATTAATTTAAAATATCATTAAGAATTTTTTCTTACAAAAAAAAAAAATTAGTTTGTTTAACTGTTAGACACTTGGAAACTGAGTAATATATATACCAATATACTGGGAATCAAAATCAGATCTCTCGATATCCAGGCGAGAGTTTTCCTACTAAGCGATCCAACAGATATACTTAATCCCAAACTTTAGTCTCATTAATGGTTAATAATATAATATAAATAAAAGAACAATTGACACCTACGAGTATAAAAAAAATTATTAAAACTTGATTTGAAAAAAAATTTTCCAACTTGCTCACATGAAAAATTATAATCTTTTAAAAAAGTTTTAAAACTTAAAAAAAATATTAGAATTTTTATCATTTTTAAAGTGATATAAATTCAGTCAAATTTGATTATATGGTATTTAATTTGTTTCTTTTTTCATTCAAGTATATTAATTGATAACTTTTAAACTATTTTTAACAAAATATTTAAACAACAAGATTTAATAAATTAACTATATAATGTTTTTCTATAATTTTTTTATACCTATAAGAATACAGAGAAAATAAAATGAAAATTAGGAACCACCCTAAGAGTAATTGACAATTTTTCATTACAACTTTAACTGATATTGATTATTTGGTATAAATGAACATCAGTAATTGTATTATTAAAGATATATATATATATATATATACACTAAATAATAACTAACATTAACATTCATACATAATGTAATATTTAAATAAAAACCAAAACTTTAGGACACATTTTTATTGGACGTAATCTTAATTAATTATGAAGATATTTATATATAGGCTTATTCTCATATTTTTAATTATTAGTAAACTTTATAAAAGATTGCAAGTTCTATAAAAATATTTTTGAACCCTTATTTGTGAAATTTACAAATTCATAAATTAATAAAAGATTCAGGTAATTTTTTTTTTTTTTTTTTAATAATTAACATGAAAAAGTTAACTTATGATTTAACTACTGGTAGATTTTATTTTTTAGGGTAATAATAATTGTAATGATAGCAAACTCAAAAAGTACTATGGGCTCTTTAATAAACTAGTTTTCCATAGCACTAAAAATAATCAAACTAACTAAATTTATACTATTTATAAAATAAAATATTTTTAATAATTAAAAATTAATAATTTTTATTAACTAAACAAATTAATTGAAACTATCTAGTTTCAATTTTATTAAAATTAAAATATTATTGTAGTTCTACAACAAAATTATAAAAACTTAATTTTTTGATCTTATTTTATCTATATAAAGTTATTACAATTATGAACGTATCATATTATAAATACTATCAAAATGAAGATTAAAAATTATTTAAGACAAAATTTCTTATAAAAATGTTTTAAAAAGGTTAAATTATAATTTGTTCACATAATTCTAGTTATCACTATGAAAAAGTAATATCAAACTAAGAAGATTTGATTACTTACATCAGCCAATAATTCAGCTGCGGGTCCATTTTTTCCTTCTACATTTTTTGATTTTGAAACTTCCTGTACATTAAAATTATTCATGATCTGATATTAAAATATTATTAAAAATAATAAGACTTAAGTATGAGTTAAATAGAACGTAAAAAGTTCTATTGATAATTCATTAAACACCCTTTTTTTTTAAATTCTTATCAAAAATAATATAACATTTGCTAGAAAAACAATTATTTATAACAAAAAAAAATTAAATTGAAAGTTATTTAAACAATAAATTAGATTACACAGAGTTCAACATAATTTTAAACAATATAACATGCTATAAAAACAAAGGTATTTTAAACAATCAATTCTTCAAAACAACTATGGAAACGTTTTATATATTTTTACCTTGTCTTTTTTCATTAGTATCCTATTAGGCATGTTTTATTAAATCGTGATTACATACAAATTCTAAGAACAATTCACACAAATTTAGGTTTTTTTTATTAAAAGAAAATTTGTAACTATAATATGTAAAACATTCCAACAAAACTCGGTATATTTTTCGTTTTTTATTTTTTTTTTATTGTCAACATAATGAACTTCGTGACAATTTGTGAAGTAGTCAAGTTAAATACAATACGATTCTACCATCATGACCCTAAATAAATATTGTATAAGATAGGATCCCCAACAAGACCATGGAAAAGTAACATAATGATAAATACATAGGCACACAGACATAGCAGCGCATTCTGTAGATATATTTAAACACTTATATATATTTATGATATTTCATACTTCAATGAATTAGATGTATACTTGTTTATGATTAGTGCGCATAACCGCTTAAGGACAAAATATGCTCCAACAATAAGCTAAAAGTGACGTCACACATATTTGAGTTGCGATATATATTTTTTATATGCGATATATATTTTTGAATAGGCGCCGTCCCAATTGCCAAGTATTTAAATTAAATTTTTTCATCGAAAAAATTGGATCATTTACTGTTGAAGCTGTTAAATAACAATCAAAATCAAAGATATAATATAACGATTTACTGTTTCATTTTGCTATGTTATAAATAAGTATTAAGTAATAGTTGTAACAACATATAATTTTAGATTTTAAAAATCTTCAGAACCGAACTGAGACTGTATATGGCAGGTACGTCCTCGATCAGGAATAGTTTCAACAAATTTTAAAGAGACAAATAAAACATAAATACCGATTCCCAAAAAAACATGGATAAAGAAGCAAGTACCCCCTAACATACGCCCTTGAAAATTAATTAAATTGTCTATTATAAGTCACTTATTCATAACAATTAAAAAGATTGCAGTTGCTACGTATTTTTTTTGTTAAGAGGTAATTTTTCCTAATATAATTGAAAGGTTATATTATAGGTAAAGTTGTATTATAAAAATGTTTTATACTTCACTTCTGAATACTATTAAATTCATTAAAGACATTAATAATCATTAAAAAAAAATTAATTTAAATATTTGATAAGTCATTTGTAAATATTTCCTATGGCAGTATTAAATAACCCTTGTCCTCAAGGCTTAAGTATAAAAAATTAATGGATACTAAAAGGATTTAGTATAAAAAATGAATGAATGTAAATACACTGATAAAACATTTTAGTTGACAAATAATTTATTCCTACTTGAATTCTAAGTAAAAATCAGGCTTTTTTATTAATAATTATTTTAAACAAAACATAATGCCTTTTGAACATTTTTACTATTGAGAGACATACTGATTGATTTATTAACCTATGTTATAATAAATATAAATTATAAATAATTTATTTAACATTTATGCTAAGAAACTGCATTATCAACTAAATATAAAAAAATTATACATATTTATATTTATTTATTTATACATTTTTATTATAAAAATATAAATCATTAAAACTTAAAATAAAAAAAAATATTTTAAATACAAAATTTTAATTGAAATTTAAGAATTATCACAATGGTCACAACTAAAATCTAAATGGTATAAGAAATACCTGATCCTCTTGAATCTGATAAACCAAATGATAAATCTTCTATTTTTTGAATTAAATTTGAAGTTGGATAAGGTAAAAAAGCTTCAGATATATTAAAACCAGCATAACTTAATAAACTTTCCAGTTTTTTAGGAAAACTATTTGGAAACTCTAGTCCAACATTATTACCATTTAATCGAACACGTGGTGTTGAATTTATATCTACTATATTTTGAGGATTAATTTTCAATAATTGCAACAGTATTTGAGCTCCATCACGAACATCTGCTGATCCTGATATTAATCTCCTGCCACATATTCTATCCTTTTCAACAACTATAAATGGTAAAAATAATGAAGTAGGTCTAGTTGAATTATCTTTTTCGTAATCAATAGAAATTTCCAATGCATTGTTTAATATATAACCTGAAGATGTAAGAATACCAGAACCAAAAATTGCACCAAGACCACTATTTATAAAATTATTATTTATATTTAATGATATAGAATAATTTTAATAAATTATTGAAATTACTTAATAGTTGTTACGTATAAGTCATTAATATCTGTAGTAGAAATTTGCAATCCAGTATTTTCAAACCATGTATCATCAAAACCTATAAAAGAGCAAATCAATAAATTTTCCAAATTAATATAACACAGGAAAAACAAATTATTTGTGAAGCTACAGTCCCACACTATTTAATTATTCTGATAATAGAATTTTCGTTACTTCATTGTTCTTTGAAACATAGTTTATTTGTGGGACTATAGAAACTAAAGACTGTGTAGCTACTAGGGAAAGGATAGTGGTTTCCCAATGCCTTCTACACTTGGAACCTGGTGCTTTTGCCACCGTAATACGCACGAATGGTCACCCATCCATACACTACGGCGGCAGGTGTGGCTTAACACTAGGGTTTTGTCAATATCTAGTGTGTCCACCGCGCCCACTTATATTTATTAGCAAATAGTATAAAAAAACTACATTTAATTAAAATTAATTACCCTTAAAATTATTAGCTATTGATACAACAATATCTTCATTATTCGTATTATTTAATGTACTTAATATTTCAAAAAAGATTGGTCCACCAGTACCTTTCGATGAAGTTATAATATTATAACTCATATAGCCTTGCTGAATAGTTGGATAATCTAAGACTTTGTAGCTTTGTATTTCATTTGAATTTACTAAATAGGACAGTTCATTGCTCATGGTTTTATAAAAAGCTGAAATTAAAAAATATTAGTATGATACTTAATAGAATTTGTCAATGATATCGATATTTCGATTCAATATCGATATGGCCGACTTTTTTTATTTTTCTCACAATATAATTATTTTTAGAATATTGCATTATCGAAAAAATACTTAATTATTTTATATCAGAGCATATTATACCATTAACTATAACAATAAATTTAATGGTTTTCAGAAAGTTACATAAAGATTACACAGGACAACAAATAATAAAAAAATCTTATTATTATCAATTTTTATATAAACTCTGTAAGAAATTTTGATGCTGAATCAGTATCTAGCTTCAGGTTTTTTCTGTCAAATCTAGTTTTTGAGATAATTACTAATTAATAATTAGGCCAAAGTTAAACATTAAAATTGTCATAAAAAAATAATTAATTTTTTTAACTTTCTTAAAATAATTTTATATTGTTTAAAAAAAGTTATGCTAAACTGATACTATTCTATTACCTTAAAACGATTTTTTGGATATTTAAAATTGAGTTTGAGAGTCATCATTCAAAAAATAGCTGATCTTTCGAATATAACTTTTTCTCATTAAATTTACAATTATAAATTTTAACAAATAGATAATTTTATAATGATTTAAAACATTCAACCTTATGCAATTTAAGTATATATAAAGCAAAAAAATTACTGTTAATAATAAATGTGTGGAAAATTTTCGTAAATTCGCAATAAATACAGGTTTTTTATATAATTTTCTAGTATTATTTAATTTTGAAGTAATTGAGTAATATAAAATAACTATACACATATATTTTAACAATAAAATGATAGTATATATATATATATTTACATATAACATATAATTAATTAATCATATATAAGTAGAGATTTACATTGATCCATACATTTTTGAAATAGTTATAGCATTATAAAATTTAAAATATTAAAAATAATTTTTTTACAAAAATCGTATATATTTTTTTATTAACTTTGATGTCAGTTATGTCCATAAAAACAAAATAAAATCTAAAATTTTTTTTTTTTTCATATTAAAGTATATTACATAAGTTTTAATTTAAGATATGCATAATATATATATATATCTTAAACTATTTATAATATATATATATATTTAAGTGTTAGTATTTCCGGAACACTTTCAAAAATTAAGTTCTAAAAGAAAGTTCTACTTTCTAAATTAATTTTTAAGTTTTGAAGCCTCCCTGTACAAAGGGAAATGGTCCGATTTTAAAAAAGTATGTTGAATGAAAGAGGTGTATAAATAGTATTTCTCATAAAAAAATTGTATTGATCTATACATTTTTCGGAAATTATAGAAATATTAAGTTAAAAATGTAAAATATAATATCAAGAATTTTACAACAAAAATAGCATACGAGAGCCATTTACACTATGAAGACAAAATAAAGCCCGAAATTTTTATTTTCCATAATAAAGTATTTATATTAGCTTTAATTTAAGATATATATAAAAGTGTCAGTATTTCTGGAACACTTTCAAAAGTTAAGTTGAAAACGTTTTGTCATTTTGAATCCCCCCTTGTGGGCAGGTAAAGGGTCAAATTTAAAAAATATATATATAATGATAGGTAAATACCTCATGTATCTAAAAATAAAAAATTATATTGGTTTAGTCATTTTTAAAAAAAGTTATGGCAGTTTTAAATAAAAAGAATTGAAAAAATGTCAAAAATTACAGATTTAAAAATTTGTAATTTTTTTAGAAATTTTCCCCATTTATGGGAAACGAGGGAAATTTTTTTGATTTCTGAGGGTAATATCTTCGACTAGATACAATTTGTAATCTTTTGAAATATTGTAGAAAGAAATCAGTTCGATGAGAGCTGAAAAAAAGTGGTAACAGACAAAAGAAAAACTCATCCTAGTAAAATTAATACCTTCTCAGCTTTGCATAGAAGCTAAAAATTTATTTATGAAGGCATAAGAAAAATATTCATTCATAATAATGATGAACAAAAAAAGGTTTATCATTAATTTTAATTAATAAAATATTAGTTATCATAAATATTCTCCTGAAGTGTTAAACTAATGTCTGTCAATAAATAGTCATTACTAGATTCTTGATAGTTGACGTGTATAAAATATAAATTAAATATCAAAATGAATTCAGCAAATTACTTGTAAACTATTCTTTATAATTATACCATATAAATAATTAATTATACTATTGTCATGTGTAAAATCTAAAACACTATCATATTTATCATTAATATATATATGATTGTATTATATTATTACTCAATTATTTCAATATTGAAAAATACTGGAAAAGTATATAAAAACAGCCAATATTTGTTGAGCATTTTTGAGATTTTCCCATATTTTTATTATTAACAGCAATTTTTTTTTCACTTTATATTTACTCAAAATATATAAAGTTTAAGGTAGTTAACCACACTAAACCTCACTACGCTTTTGAGGATTATACAGTTTAAAGGTACCCTTTTACAAAATAAAAAAATGTATAATTAATTTTTATAGAGACATATACAGAATGATTAAACTACAAAAATTCAAAGCAAAGAATTGTATTATATTAAATTATAATAGCTTCTTGTATTATGTAAAAACAATAATTTTTTTTTGAAAAATGTATTATGTTTTAATTTGCTCCTGAAATAAGTGGATATTTGGTATACAACCTTTTAACAAAAAACCATTGATATAGTAAATAAATTTTTTTAGTAGACATTTCGTAGTAAGCGTTAACTATTATAACAAATTATTAAATTCAATTAAATGAATTTTTAAACTTTTATGACCAGTAGCAGTTCTAAGTATTGTTTAGAATTTACTCCATGATCTTACCATTTGGGCCATGTGTAGAAATCAAAATTAATGTATTTAAAAGACCATCTGGTGCTTTAATTATTTCACCAGGTTTACAAGTAGTTACAATAGTAAGCCATTTTTTTAAAGCATCGTCTTTAAATGATTCCAAAGTTTGTTGGTTTATTGATTCAAGTAAACTTTCTGTTACTTTAATACCATTTCTAAAATATTAAAATTTTACAATAATGAAAATAATCAGTTTTATATACTTCTATTTTATAAAATCTTATTGGCACCGTAGGAATCAAACCCGGGACCCCATGTGACAAAACATACATTTATCCTTACTAAGTCAAACCGACCCTTTTAAAAGGAGTTGGTAAAAAAAATTTAAGTTTCTTAATTATATTACTATAAATAGAAATACTATTAAAACTTAAAAAAATATATTTAATTATTTTTACTATAAATTATTCTAGTTACTTAGCAAGCTCTATGGAAGGTTGAACCAGTGTTTTCCAGGAAAGCTTTCCATATTTAGAATGAGAATAATATAGTCCTGCCAAAAAGCCAGGAATTCCAATAGAAGGATGAGAGCTTTGTGTAGCTAAAAAATCAACTACATTTCCTTTTCCAGTGCGATGGTCATAGATTAACATTACACCATTTCTTAATATTTAAAACAATGTATATTTTAAATTCAACAACAAGATTTTTATAAAAATAAATCATACCCTCCTAGACCTGAAAGATGAGGAAAAGCAACAGATGAGCACAAAGCAGTTGTAATAGCTGCATCTACAGAATTTCCACCCAATTTTAATATTTCGACACCATGTTGACTACATTCAGCATCATCACTAGCCACACTTCCATGAGGTGTTAACTATAAGATTTAATAAATAATTGTGGAATTATAGATATATATATATATATATATGCGTGTGTGTGTTTGGGAATTAGTGAAAATAGTATAAGTCAGTTCTCAAGAAGGATAAATTTGATCTAAAAATAAATATAAATAAACTTAACACTTTTTTGGTATCAATGATAGAAATAAAATTATATAATTAAAGTAATAATACTACCTTTTTAAAATCTAAATTTATATTATTCTTTATGAGATTAAAATAATTCAAATGACTCTCCAGAAGAGTATAAAAATTGACTCACACCTTTTTTGCTCTAACTCCCATGTTAATCATTCTAACATAATTTAAATAATTTATACTTGATGTGAACCAAGATGAATATGGATCAATAAAACAATTAGAATAACAATACAAAACACAATACAAAAAGCTACGATTAAATTTAATGTAGTTTTCTCATTCTTGTCTTTACTGTACAAAGGTGTTTTTTCATTACCATCATAAAACGCTAAAAAATAAAAATTAATATTTCTTTCATACTAGTAATGTTTTTAATTATGATACTTAAATGCTAAACTTTTAAAATTTGAAAGAAAATGTACATAACAAATAATTTGACTGATTATATCAAGAATAAATATAAAGCTAGCTAAAAATAAAAATATATTTTTTCAATATATTTAATATATTTTATTATTATCACTCTTTGGTAATAAAACAATAATTTACTCTCTATTTAATAACCTTTTAGATTTATTACAGATTTACTTGGATCCCAATTGATAAAAATGAGTTTTTAAAATGGATGTATGAGATTTAAGCTTCTTATTTTAATAGGTTTATAAGTAAATATTATTAAAAAATGTTCTATATGAATATCAGTCTGTTGTAACTGCCTAGTTGGTAGGGCTATTATAGAGTTATATATCATATAAAATCTGTTAATATTAAAAATAAAGTCAGTTGTTCACCGAAAACCAAAAGTGGTGTTATTCATTCACACAAATAATATAAACTATAATAAATAAATATTTAGCAGAAAAAAATTTTATTAAAGTATATTTTACCACAACTTCAATGGAAACAAGTAAATGTATATTTTTTTAACTCCACTAGATAACAATTATTATTTTATTTTGCTATTTAATAGTTAAAATGATTCACGATAATATCTTAAATCATTTTTAAACATAATAACATTACATTTTAATATAATAACACAAAAATGCATCGAAACTAAAATTAATATTCAATATTAAATTGTTATTGTTAAACTATTAAAAGTGATATTTTTACAACTCACATTGTCCCGTAAACTTGTCAATTGCGTCGTCATCCATTATTAATCAAAATTTAATTTAATATAGGTAAATTTCTAAAATTGAAAATGAACCCTGGAATCTGTTTAAAAACATTTGTTATACTCTTTGAAAATAGTCGGCTATTATCCCAAGATATTTAAACTAAAAAATATTAATTTAATTTTGTTATGGTAGATAAAAAAATATATATGTTTAAATTACCGTTAGTTGCAGTTTTTTTTTATCAATATATATAAATGTAATAAGGTATAATAATAATTAAAAATGGTATAGGTATGTCAGCAACGTTGTGATATGCATTCACTCCAGATCCAGTGCAGTGGTCCAAACGTAATTTGAGTTAAATAAAATTAATATGGGTCAGAATTTCTATCTATATTAAAAAAAATTTTTGATTAATGAGTTTTTGAAGTTGTTGAATTCAAATATGAGGTTATTTTTCAGTATTCCCCTTTTTTTGAGGAGATTATAGGGATTTTTTTACTATTTATAGTTAACTTTTTATGTGATATATCGAAATATGTTTGAAAGTTAGTATATTTGGCGTATAAAAGCTAATAAAAAACAAAATTATTCACAGTGGTGCTTTCACGAAATAACTTTTTTAATATTTTAACGCAAACGTTGATTTATGAGCGAATACCCATCAATATAAATAGTACATAAGTATTATTTTTCTATTTTATATTATTAATCTATTTCTATTTTTATATTTAAAAATTATATAGCTTTAATATTCCATTAAAAAAGAAAAATTAAGCATGGCTATTTACCGTATTAATAGTAGATAATATTATCATTTATTTATGTAACTTTTTTTTGAAAATCACCGATAGAATTTTATTTATAATGGAAAAATATATTCAGTATCCTTGATAATTAGAAGTGCTTTATTATGCACAAAATTATGGTACTGTAATATAATTTATATGTTATATATTTGTAATTATAAGTTAATAAAATTATATTTTGGTAGACTAATCAACTCGCAATAGAATAAGGCAAACACGAATATGGCTAGGTAAAACAAGATGGGCCAAACGGACCAAAACTCATTTATTACTGATATACCTATATGTCTATCATGTATGTAGTCCTTTAAATACTTGTGTAAATGGGTAAGTAGCATCATGCATATAGATAGATACCTATAATCATGAGTAGCACAGACAATGTAAAGTGTAATATGTGATAATATGATTTACTCGTTATTCATAGTTATTATTCAAAACCTGTTATTCACTTATCAGTTGTTTCATAGATTAAATACACATAGATAGACCACGCCGTACACAATTTTGGCAGTCCAATTTTTATCATGAATGGACGCAGGGAAACGATGCGCTGGACGCAGGCGATTGTGCTGATAGATAGCGTAAATTTTGAGTGCTTCTATTGGTTGAAATATACGTGGTATTTTAAATCTTTAATAATTATTAAATGAATGTATGATGCACATAATTAAAGTTATTGTTATACACGTTATAAAATGTGGTATTACAGTACAAGCTAAACTGTTGATCTCTAAATATTTTTATAAATTATTTTAAACAGAAAGCATAATGACTCAAATAAGTATAAACTTATTGGTTCATTCTTTTTTGTAGGTATTGAGTAAATTCTATACTAGTGCCTTTTTAAAAAATATCGTTAATAAATATTTCTGACATGGTAAAAATAATTCAGATTATTTAATCTTTCATATAACTCTTTTTTTGAACAATTAATTTATAATTTTTATGAAAATAACAAAAAAAGAGTATAAAACAAATCAAAAAAATATTTATTAACAGACAAAACATAATATATATATATATTCCTTTATAAAATTTAGAATTCTAGACGAGTTCCATGGACTATTTGACTTTTCAATGCTACCTTGCTTTAAAAGATTTTTTAATTGTTTATCAACTTCCTCGTTATGACACATAGGGTATCAATTGTTTAATATTAATTGGATGAGCATTAGGAGTAATTATTTTATGTACAATTTGATTAGTATAAGATAATTTATCATCGGATAAAATTAATATATCATTAAATTGATTGTATAAATTATTAATAGACGACTTTTCTTTACTGTTTAAATGATTTAAATTAAGGTTTTGATTTAAAAGAGATAATCTATTATTATTATTAGTATTAACATTATTACAATTGATAGTATTTACATATTATTTATGAGCACGAAATCTTGTGCTAAAAAATCAAATTTAATATTATTTATAGAAATCGAAATATCTTTTTCTGATGTGTTTAAAATCGGTATGATTGCGTATTTATCTTTGATTTATGTTATACAACTTCCAATAAAAACATTTTCTTAATTATTATAGGATCATATATATAGCTAGAGATATAATTCCAGTTGTATAATTAGTATGGGTCATTTTTACTTTAATGATAGATTCTGACAAGCCCAATTTCATGAATTCATGTGACCTTACAAACTTAACACGATTAAAAATAAAATTTAACACTTTATGAGAGATCGTAAAACAATTGTACTATAGACCACGTAAAAGAGTACGATTTAATAATACGATATCTCGGCGCCAGGATTATATTTGGAATTGCATTAAAAACAGGATGTATTAGCGATGTTTACATCTTATTGTAACACGAATTATCATGCCTATTTTGTATTTTTGTGTTGTTTTTAAAACCTATCAATGTAAAAATATCCAACTAAATAAAAAATCTTTCCTATTTCATAATCACTATTCATATTTTCACTAGAGTACTGAAGACTAAGGTCCCTTTTGCGTGGTTTTACCATTTAATATATTTATTTGTATTATTATCTGTATAATTATAATTATAACAATGAGTACACAACGTGGAAATAAGTGTATTTTTTTTAATTGCGGTAAAAACAAAAGAGAAAACCCAAATCTCAGATTCCACCGTTTCCCGAAGGATGATCGATCGATGCAATGGGTATTAAACTCTGGTATGTATAAAGTACTTTTGTACACTGTAGAATAATTTTAAAAAATTGTATTTTTATATTTTTAACCAAATACTAAACCATTAAAAATAATACTTATAAACCGTTCTATTTCTCAATATTTGTCATAGCCACATTTTAAATGGAATATCTAATTCTATAAGGTAAAGAGTGAGTAGAGCTATTTTTTTATAACTAGACATTTTCTAGCCGTACTCTTCCTCTCGCTTAGGTATAAAAATATCAAATATTATTAAAATGATGAATTAGAACAATTTATGGACTATATTGGGTGTTATACACGTGAATTGTTATTTATTTTATGAACATTTGTTTTTCTTTTAAAAGTATCATTATTATCTTGAAATTACTTCATAAATGTTATTAAATTACTTATTAATTACTTGAAATAAAAATAATTAAATTTCGTAATTTCGTTACAGTAAAATAACGAAATTAAAGTAATGAATAATTTAAGTTACTTAAATTTACAAGACTGATTTTTATCAAAAAATGTATAATGTTAAAACACTAGATGAGTCGATTTGGTTACGACTATAGATCAATTTATTATTTTTAACATTTTTTTAGTTTTCAATGAAGGGTATTAAATTAATTATGGATAAATATTTTTTAGGAAACACCAGTTTATTAAATTTATCTGTAGATGAATTGTATAATAAGTATGTTTGTTGTAATCATTTTGAAGCCTCCGATTATCTTAGTGAGAAAAAAATTTATTTGTCTAAATCTGAACTCCAGTTAGGACTTATAAAAAAAAACAAGAAAAGACACCAACAGAATCGCCAAAAGTTTCTTTATGTGCACAACAATTATTTTCACCCTCAACTTCTACTTTGTCACCAGCTACTAGAAATTTCATAAACAATTTAACTGAAATGCCATCCACTCCTGTTTCTCACAAAGTATCGCAGAACAATTATGAACAAAAATGTCCAAANGAGAACAGTTATGAACAAAAATGTCCAAATATTTCTAGTCCAGGTACATCTTTTAAAAAATTTAAATGTATTATTCAAAAACATAAAAAATTATTGAAAAATAAAAATTCTCTTGTGTCTAAATTAAGAAACAAATTAAAGTGTTCAAGACACCAAGTTCAAGTCATAAAAAAAATTAAATATTCAAGTAAGAATTCTAAAATTTTAGCTGAAATGCAAATGTTTCGTAATAATAAGTCTAGAAAAATTTATTCGCGAGCTCAAAAAACTTTTGCTTTAAATTTATTTTATAAATCTCCTACAACATATAAATTTTTAAGAGACCGCCAAGGTATAGTTTTACCTGGGGTAACATCTATAAAAAGATGGATTGGTAACTCTAAATTCCGACCCGGTTTTAATTCAGCTTACCTTGACCACATAAAAATTAAAGTTGGGCTTATGTCCCAACAAGATAAATTTTGTGTAATTTCATTTGATGAAATGAAAATCAAAACTTTTCTTGAGTACTCTAAATTTTTAGATTGTGTTGAGGGTTATGAAGATTTAGGACATAAAGGTCGTTCTAATTATCTTGCTTCTCAAGCCATGGTATTTCTTGCCAGAGGCTTATATGGCAGGTGGAAATTACCTTTGGCATATTTCTTATCTGGTACTTCTATGAATCAAACAAATTTAAGTAGTTTAATTGTAGACGTAATTTCAAAAGCGTCACAAATAGGTTTACTTGTGACTTCAATAGTTTGTGATCAAGGTACTAATAATACGGCTTCGTTAAAAAACTTAGGTATGTTTGTAAAAAAACCATTTTTGGAATTGGAAAAAAATAAAATATTTTCAATTTATGATATACCGCATTTGTTTAAGAGTTTAAGAAATAATTTTTTAAAATACAATTTTATTTATAGAGGTAATGAAGTATCATTTAATGATATTAAAGAGGCCTATAACATAGATAAAAACAGTGGAACCAGTAGAGCTCTTTTAAAAATTAATGATAGTCACATTCAACCTGGCCCTTTCCAAAAAATGAGTTGTAAATTAGCGCTACAAATTTTTAGCAATACTATGTCCGCAGTGATAAAAACATGTGTAAGTACCGGACAAATTAAATCGTCAACAGCTGCTGCTTCTGCAGACTTTCTTAAATACATGAATGATTTATTTGACGTTCTTAACAGTACAAAACTTTTTGATAAAAATCCTTTTTCTTGCGCTTTATACAGTAAAAATCCCAAACAATTAAATTTTCTAAAACAAGCCAACATTATTATTAGTGACCTTAGATTATCACAACCTATTAAAAGATATGGAGTAAAACCTCCATGTTTTGATGGTTTGCTATGGAGTATCAACGCTGTTATAATGTTATTTGAGCAACAGCAAAATTTAGGATACGATTATTTAATAACTAGTAGGTTAAATCAGGATGTTTTAGAAAACACTTTTTCAGTTTATCGTCAAAGGGGAGGTTTTAATAAGAATCCTACGGCTAGAACTTTCAGGGCATCATTTAGAATTCAAGCTAAACACAATTTAATGAGATCATCTGAAACCTCAAATTGTGAGCTAGATGATGAAACTAATATTTTAGATTTACCTTTATCTTCCACTGACGAGACTAACGACGAAACTACAACTGAAAATCCTATCGATTCCGATTATAGTTCAGACACATCTGAAATATCTTCCTTCTCTAATTCCTGTCCTACCATACAAGAACATCTGACTACTGTTCCTACATTAACTTTAGAAACCTGCTCAAATGTATATTTTGCTGGGTATCTCGGTAAAAAATTATTAGATAAATTTCCATGTAAACCATGTGAAAATAAATTTCTGAAAGAGGACACAGATCTTTTTAATGACAAAGAATTTTTAATCTTTTATAAAACATTTCAAACACAAAATCAAATAATTACTGGTAAGTTAAAAAAACCAAAAGAAATTTTAATACATTTTGTTACTAATGCTCAACAAATAATTCATAATTTTTTAAATGAAAAGTCGTATACAACCCAATTGAGTTTTAAATTAAATAGTATAATCACAAATGAATTATATCCTATTGTAAATATTTCACAAGAGTGCTTACCACACTTAGAATATTTAACTAAAACTTTAATACATAGTAAACTTTTTAGAATATTTAACTTGAAGTCAAAATTTCATAAGATGGACTTCGCGGATAAATTAAAGATTCTAAGAGGACATTAATATTTTTATAGGTTGAACATATCTTAACTTCTTATTTTATCATTTTTAGTGATCTGAACTTCGGTTAAAATTACTTTATTTTTTTCAATATTTTTTTCTAAAATATTTGTTTTTAAAATTTATATTTTATATTTTAATTTATATATTTTTAAAATTTGTTTTTTTTTTTAAATATTTCATTGTATATTTGAAAAAATAAATTACTAATTTTATACATGAAAACCTTATAAAATGTGTAATTATCTCACTTATATAAATATCTCACTTAGACTTGATTACTGGTAAGTTAAGAAATTAAACACCAACTAATATAAAAATCTTGACAGTGGACAAATCGGTAGCGAGAAATTGTTATGTAATAAGTTAAGATTTTCAACACTAAGAGAAAATTAAAAAAAATAAATAATAGTCAAATTTAAATCAATATTCATAAAATAAAAAACGGTAGCACAGTGGGGTCGCGGCATAGTGGAGACATTGCATAGTTGGGTCCAGTATAGATTTAATCTGACAGTGATTAAAATCACTATCATAAGAAACGCTTCGATGCAAATCTGTAGATAGTGTTTAATTTTAAAAAATTGATGGATAATTGCAAAAGCAA